>NC_041391.1:403345162-403368631 GCF_002162155.2 Triticum dicoccoides | reverse complement strand
TCATGTCATAGAGCTTTTGAAGCATTTGGTGTTCGGCCGGGACGAACTCCCACAGATTGAATGCCCGCCTTTGGAATGGAAGAATCTGGCGAACGAGCATGACCTGGATTACGTTGACAAGCTTGATGTTCTTGTCCTTCATGCTCTTAATGAAGTTTTGGAGTCCGGTCAGCTCTGTAGGTTCGCCCCAGGACAGGCCCTTCTTTTCCCAGGGGGTGAGCCGCATGGGGTTTTCGGATCGGAACTCGGGGGCCGCCGCCCAGTTGGCACCGCGTGGCTCGGTGATGTAGAACCACCCCGATTGCCACCCTTTCACGATCTCCGCAAAGGAGCTGTCAAGCCAGGTGACGTTAGGCATCTTGCCCACCATGGCCCCTCCGCACTCCGCTTGCTGGCCGCTCACGATCTTCGGCTTCACGTTGCAGCCACAGGCCAAAGTGAGGATTGATGTGGAGGAAGGCCTCGCACACGACGATAAACACCAAGATGTCGAGGACGAAATTTGGGGCTAGATCATGGAAATCTAGCCCATAGTAGAACATGAGCCCGCGGACAAAGGGATGAAGTGGAAATCCCAGTCCACAGACGAAATGGGCGACAGACACGACCCTCTCGTGAGGTTCTGGAGTTGGAATGATCTGCCTGACATCTGGTAGCCGGTGCGCGATGTCTGCGGCCAAGTATCCGGCCACCCGAAGCTTCATGATATGCTTCTCCTTCACGGTGGAGACCACCCACTTGCGTCCTGCTCTGGACATGTTTAGCTATGCGGAGAAGACTTGGGCTAGGGCGCTGGAGCTCGAGGAGGCAAGGATGAGAAAAGGAAGAAGAAGGCATGGGTAAAAATGGGGAGCCCTTATCCCTTTATAGAGGCGACAAAAGCGGTGCGCCTCCCCACTTGCCCATTAAGAATCGCTTACTTCCCAAGCGCCACGATTGATGGCACGGTTGGGTTACCCATACCCATATTGATGAGAATCCCGTGATAAGGGGACACGATCTCTGCTTTGACAAGACGAGTCAAGGGAACCGCGTCGCAATATGCGCTATGGCTGGTTGTGGGAAAATGGTTCAAATAATGATCTGACCATAATGACCTGTCGTGCTGTCTAAAAAAGGGTGTCAGCAGATTACGTTTATAAAATACCATTCTCTCTATGGTGGCGTGTGAAGATCATCTTGCAGAGCTAGACACTATTCGTCGTAACAGGTACTTTGGAGTATTCAGAGAAGGAACCCGCCTTGCAATGCCGAAGACAAGACTGCGCGCCGGACTCATCGTCATTGAAGCCTGGTTCAGGGGCTACTGAGGGAGTCCTGGATTAGGGGGTATCCGGACATCCGGACTCTATGCTTCATCTAGACTATTGGAGTGTGAAGATACAAGACTCAAGACTTCGTCCCGTGTCCGGATGGGACTCTCCTTTGCATGGAAGACAAGCTTGGCGATCCAGATAATGTATTTCCTTCCTTGTAACCGACTGCATGTAAACCCTAGCCCTCTTCGGTGTCTATATAAATCGAAGAGGTTGGTCCTTAGAAGGCCGATCACAATTACAATCATAATCATCATAGGCTAGCTCCTAGGGTTTAGCCTCTACGATCTCGTGGTAGATCTACTCTTGTACTACTCATATCCTCAATATTAATCAAGAAGGAAGTAGGGTTTTACCTCCAACAAGAGGGCCCGAACCTGGGTAAACATTGTGTCCCTGGCTTCCTTTTACCATCAGCCTAAGACGCATAGATCGGGACCCCCTACTCGAGATTCACCGGTTTTGACACCGACAACCGCCGCCTCCGACCCCGAGCCCGCCCTCGCCGCCCCTACCTCTCCATCGCCGAGCACCTCCCCGCCACCGTCTCTTCCCTCTCTGCAAGCCCCCACCCCTCCCCCACCCCCTTTCTCTCTGCTTAGTTAGTACTAGATGTTGTTTAGTAGTAGTAGATGTTAATTTAGAGTTCATAGATAATGACTTTTAGTAGTAGTAGATGTTAATTAGTAGTAGTAGATGTTTAGTAGTAGTAGTATATGTTTTTTACTATTGTATAATGTAGTTTATTTTTACTGTTTTTAGTAATTGTTTAAAATAATTAGTAAGTAAATTAATAAACTAGTTGAACTAGTTTAGTTTTAGTTGAACTAGTTTAGTAAGTAAATTAATAAACTAGTTGAACTAGTTGAATTAATAGAACTAATGTATTTTTAGTAAGATAATTAATATAACTAGTTGAACTACTTTATTTTTAGAAAGAACTAGTTTTTTCTATTTATAGTAAGTTTATATTTAGTAAGAACTAGTTGAATTAATAAAACTAGTTGAACATGTCATATTTGTTGTTATTTTTTTAGTTTAAGCAATTATTCGGGATGTATTAGTGATAACTTATAGGGTTTTTGCTTTTGCAGAAATCAAGGAGCCCCTCCATCATCCCCGCCGTTGTCCCCGTCACCGACCCCCTCCGACCTCGAGGTGAGACCAGCCAAATCTCCATGTATATCTTGTGTTGCTGAAACAAGATATGTGGTTGCCCAAGTGGCCGTTCATGTTCAGGTTACACCTCCGAGTGGCTTATGTTTTGCCAGAGTGTTGATTAATTTCCGTTCCGGCAAATTTCAGGCTCTCGACATGTCCTTTTTAGCAAAGGTCGTGCCGGATTTTTCCATGAATTCTACCATGACTTGTGCTAGAATATATAGAAAATATCGAGTGGCCTGGTTTTTTAGTACATATATTTAATTGTACAAGTTTAATCTTTGAATTATGAACGTAGGAATTGTCGTACTCGGATGACGATAGTCTCCCGGGGGAGTGCAGCTGGTGCCACGACAATCGAGGTCTGTGCGACAGGTTCCTTGAGCTGGACGAAGATCGGCGCTTCAGCATTAAGCTCAAGGAGACCTTCGATGTTGAAATGGTACGCAACAATGACAAGTGTTTTTTCGTAACTAAGCATGACTTGAACTATTTCAACGTCTAATTTTCATCTTTTACAATTCGACTAGCTTATCCCATGCCATGCAAGACGCTATGTCTTGGAGAGGATGGGTTTTGAAGACCATGAAAATTTTGAAACAAAGAAAATACACCTAAGGACCCATCATGATATGGATTTTGAAGTAAATCTGTACAATTCTTGGAGCGTAACCCATTTTGGTTGCAAAAATTGGGAAGCACTTTGCAAAATGTATGGTTTTTATCAGGGTATGATTGTCACCATGGATCTTGGTGATCCTGACATGGAGCAAGACAATATGTACATTTGGGTCCTTGTCGATACGCTTCCGATTCTACCGCAATGTGAGTTTCTCAAACATAGTTATTAACAAATTTATATTGTTTATTTCAAAATAGTTGAGAGCTTATTTCCATTGACATCTTATTTTGATTCTTCAAAGAATGTGCGGAAGATGGTAGGCAAAACTCACTACACTGTTGGCTCCGAATTAACTTATAAGGAGAAAAGTCATCTGATCACATTTTGTACTTATCTTGAGAATTACAATACCTATTATCGAACTCCTCCAAATTATGGTGAATACGTGCCACTAGTGCACGTGTTGAACCATGGTAACTTCTATGGAGATACCCTGGTAAGATTTTATACTATTATGACATCCGTGCATCTTTTGCATACTTCTAAAACTAGTACATCATTGCTAACTACGAAGTTATTACTATGTTTTTCAACAGAAAGTCCCGATGGATTGTGTGCCTCATCTGATGTATCAGAATGGCCGCCTTGCAGTTCTGAACATACTGCCAGGTCAATCTAGGGAGCTCACCTGTGCATATCGAATTTCTAAAACTGGTGAACACATGCTAATCAAAGAATGGACAAAATGTTTGGACATTCACGAGGAGGTTCTTGGAAGTAACATTAAGCGAAAGGCAAGAATTGGAGACAGGATAATCTCCATTCTCCAGAATGGAGAGTCAGGGGCTATCTTGTTTTTTGCTATTTTACCTTAGAGAATGTAGTAGTTCCTAAGAGAATGTAGTATGTCCTATGAGGTACAACATGTTTATTATGTGGTACAGTGTGTTAGAGTTGATGATGAGGAGTACTTGTGACTACGACTAGTGACCAATTTGCTATGTGATGTCTCATTGATGAAAACGATGATCTTGAGGAGGTGTTATATGACAATGATGTATTATGATGATAAGTTGTTAATGATATGATGATGATGATGATATTTATTATATCATTGGGTGAAAGAACCGCGGATTAGTTTCAAGTGGATGGATATCCACTTGAAACTAGTCCACGGTTCTTTCACCCCGTGATGTAATAACTCATTATGATGTAAAAACAATCTCTAAATTCCTGTTGTATGAAAACTTGTGTAAAGGTGTATGAATACAACATGAAATAAAAAAGAAATAAAATATGAAATAATAGTAGTAGCGCGGGCAGGGAGAAGCGCTAGTACTAATTACCAGTAGCGCTCCTCTGGGAAAGCGCTACTACTATGTCGATTTAGCAGTAGCGTGGGTTGAGGCACGCTACTGCTAACCATTAGCTGTAGCGCCTACCAGTAGCGCTCCAGCCCGCGCTACTGATAGGCCTAAAACCCTCGCTGCTGCTAGGCTTTTCCCTAGTAGTGTATGCAAAGCAAGCATGTAAAGGATACTTTCCTTTTACTTACCCGAATTTGGAGCTCTCCAGGAGCATTCGCAGATCTGCCGTGCAGCGTATCTGATGCCGCAGAGTTCTACCGAGCTGAAGAAGGGAGCTCGACGGAGAAGTTGTTCTGGTCCCAGTATATTGGGGTCGAACATCCAATGACTTTGAGCGACCAGCTGAAGCAACTGGTCGAACTTCACAAGGCTGACGAGCTGGCCATGAAGGACCTCATAGTCTGGTTGTGGCCCGCCGAGCCCCTGCCTAGCAGCTACTTTGGCCTGGTGAAGCGGCTTGTGAATGCTTGTCCGTGGCTCAAAGTCATAAAGCGGTTAGTCTGCATTGAAGGTGTGCGTAGGGCCTTCGCCCGCGCGAAAATGCACTGGGCGAAGATGGATGCCGAGAAGCTGGTGACGGAGGGGCCGCCGAAGGGCAAGGAGCACCGCCACCCCGAAAAGTATTATGACGGTGTCCTGAAGGGTGCCCGCCTTGTGGCGGAGGAATGTGCTAAGGATGTAATATTTGAATGAATGTACTAATTTCATCCTATAATATGAAAACGAGTTCATTTGCACAGTATAACGCTTGTTGATTTAAAATATTACCTTCTGTGCGGCCGTTTATAAAATCTGAGAGTTGGCCAGTCGTCGGCTTCTGCCCCCATGTGACTAGTACTGGGGTGTTCGGGATAAATCTAAACACTCTTTATCCAAATTTTTGGTCCTTTAAGGAGGTGCTTAGCGCAATGAACAAGGCAATCGGACTATATAGCTTTATTTCTCTCACTTAGCCATAGAAGTCTATAATTTTAAATTTTGGCATAGCCCCTTGTATTCGGAAGGCCGAACTTGGGGCGCTATACATGCCTAAATCGGAGAAGGCCGATTCCTCGCCCAAAGAGGAAAAAATATTTAAGGATTTGAGACCTCTCGAACAGCGACCAGCTCTCGCCTCATCATGACAGTCAGTTTTCGGCTTTCTCTACTGATGTGCTCATTCGGAAGAACCGGGACACAATCACAGTAGTTCTCCGTGTGCCACCTTAGCCGATGTAGCGGAACGTAAGGCAGCAAAACATGAGAGCCGGGCAAACCCAACTATTGACCCAAGACCTGATTTAGAGTGATGCATATAATGCTATAAGTTTGGGGTGACGCACTGTCGAAAGTGTTCAGACATTTCTTGCCGTGTTATGGGGTACACTAAAGCCCCTGGCGAGCTGAACGTACCAAAATGTACGGGTCCACTTTGTAATAAATAAATAGTCAAGGAAAAAGATAAAGAAATGTAATAATAAGCTAACGCTATACATTATTTCCCATTGTTTTTTAAATAATACGTCGAGGCGTATGTATACAAGTAGTGTGATAAGAAAAATAGGACTATTTGACATGTCCTGACCAAAGTTGAGCTGCGTGTGGGTATGTAAAACAGGTATAACAATCGTTATCAGAGACCACCTGAGGATTCCTTTGTACGTCAAAGCTCCTTGCTTCCTTGGTGTTTCCATCCCGTGATGGGTCCAATAGTCAGGTTATCGGAGGAGTCTCCAGAAAATAGGGACCCGAAAGAAATAAAAGGGTGAAAGTGTACGGGTCCTTGGGCGGTTGAGCCGCATTGTAGTTGTGCCTCCCCCTATGCCCATGGTATTTTAAGTGCGTAATTATGTACGCGTGGCACGAATTTGTCCGCTTGACTGGGACTAGGGTGGAGGCCGAATTGCTAGGTGAGCTCAAGGCGTGCTGGACGATCCTGTTGCAGAGTACTCCGGACTCGCTTGGCGGTGTCCGAGGGCTTTATTACCGAATTGGAGGTTTGCCTAAGAAGGCTGCTCTATACCTCTGCTGCGAGGGCCATAGTGTGCTCCTCTGTACGGAGGGAGTGCTATGTGTCTCCATTGACTGTTATAACCCCGTGAGGTCCTGGCATCTTGAGCTTGAGGTATGCATAGTGCGGTATCGCATTGAATCTGGCTAATGCGGTTCATCCGAGCAGTGCGTGATAGCCGCTGCGGAAGGGGTTGATATCGAAGATTAAATCCTCACTTCGGAAGTTGTCTGGAGATCCGAAGACTACTTCTAGTGTGATTGAGCCTGTGCAATGGGCCTCTACACCTGGTATGACATCTTTAAAGGTGGTTTGGTTGGTTTGATCCTTGAGGGATCGATGCCCATTTTGCGCATTGTATCCTAATAGAGCATGTTCAGGCTGCTACCACCGTCCATAAGGACTCTTGTAAGGTGGAATCCGTCGATGATGGGGTAGAGGACCAGCGTGGCCGAACCTCCATGACGGATACTGGTCGGATGGTCCCTGCGATCGAACGTGATAGGAGAAGGAGACCATGAGTTGAACTTTGGGGTGACTGGCTCCATCGCATAGACGTTCCTTAGTGAACGCTTCCGTTCCCGCTTGGGAATATGGGTTGCATATATCATGTTTACCATTTTCACATGGGGAGGAAATTTCTTCTGTCCTCCAGTGTTCGGCAGCCGGGGCCCCTCGTCATCATCACTATGCGGCCCCTTTTCCTTGTTTTCGGCATTTAACTTGCCGGCCTGTTTAAACATCCAACATTCTCCGTTGGTGTGGTTGGTTGGTTTATCGGGGGTGCCGTGAATTTGACAGGAGCGGTTGAGTAAGCGGTCCAAACTGGACGGGCTTGGATTGTTTCTTTTGAATGGCTTTTTCCGCTAACCGGACTTAGAGCCACTGAATCCGGCATTGACTGTCGTGTCTTCGGTGTTGTCACCATTGTTGCGACGCTTGTGTCTATTGCGTCGGGGCTTGCCGTTGATATCTCGAGTATCTAAGGTGCCAGGATTTCTTGATGTGCTCTTGCTGCGAGCCAGCCAGCTGTCTTCGCCCACACAAAAGTGGGTCATGAGTGTCGTGAGGGCTACCATGGACTTCGACTTTTCTTGGCCAAGGTGTCGGGCAAGCCACTTGTCACGGATGTTATGCTTGAAGGCCACTAGGGCTTCGGCATCCGGACAATTAACAAGTTGGTTCTTTTTGGTTAGGAACTGAGTCCAGAATTTCCTGGCTGACTCTTCGGACTGTTGGGTTATGTGACTTAAGTCATCAGCATCCGGTGGTTGCACATAAGTGCCGTGGAAGTTGTCATGAAATGCGTCTTCCAGGTTGTCCCAACTGCCAATGGAGTTTGCCGGCAGGCTATTTACCCAATGTCGAGCCGGTCCCTTGAGTTTTAGTGGGCCATGTGAATGTGGAGAAGGTAATCTTCAATCCATACTGTGGGGTCTGTTGTACCATTGTATGATTCAATATTCACGGGTTTAAACCCTTCTGGGAATTCATGATCCATTACTTCGTCAGTGAAGCATAGGGGGTGTGTGACGCCTCTATGTCGGGCTACATCACGACGCAGTTCAAATGAGTCTGATCTGTTGTATTCGGCCCGACCGGATTTGTTTTTAGTATATCCGGCATGACGACCATCGTCTCGTGTTGGGGCGCGCGCCCGTGATCCGTAGATCGATCTTGGCTATCCTGCTTTGTTTTCCAATTTGTCTCGCAGGTCATGCGTGGAGCCCCGGGCCTTCGTGTTCTTGCTTCTTTGGTGATGGGGTGCAGGCTGGACTTCCGGCTGATACGCCGCTTTGTCTCGGCCACGAGGTGGCCGATCAGCCGCATCCTGCGCTGGTAGTGTAGGCTTTAATGCCTCCTCCTTGAGTTGAGGTAGCAACCTGCGCTTTGGGTAGCTTTTGGTTGGGCGCTCGAGTCCGTATTCCTCGGCCGCCAGGACCTCAGTCCATCTATCAGTTAGCAGATCTTGATCAGCTTGAAGCTGCTGCTGCTTTTTCTTCAGGCTTTTTCCAGTGGCTATAAGCTGGCGCTTGAAGCGCTCCTGCTCGACGGGGTCCTCAGGCACGATGAATTCTTTGTTGCCAAGGCTCACCTCGTCTTCAAAGAGGGGCATGTAATTATCATCCTCCGAGTCTCCATCTGTTGCCTGTTTATTAGGGCTAACGTGCCCATCCTCCTGTACGGCTTGCTCAAAGCTTGGCTGGGCGGGATTGCTTTCGTCTTCGGCACCATCCGGAGTGCTATTGTCTCCTGTGCCGGTATCGCTATTTTTGCTATGACGAGGCTTAGAGCGGCACCGATGACGCTGGTGCTTAGATTGCTTCTCAAGGGGAATATCCTCTGTTGCCTATTGCCATAGCTTTCTTTGGGGGTGTCCACCATGTACATATCATACGATGAGGTGGCTGCTGAGGGAGTCCCAGATTAGGGGGTATCCGGACAGCCGGACTATATACTTTGGCCGGACTTTGGACCGTGAAGATACAAAACTCAAGACTTCGTCCCATGTCCGGATGGGACTCTCCTTTGCGTGGAAGACAATCTTGGCGATCCAGATATTATATTTCCTTCTTTGTAACCGACTCCATGTAAACCCTAGCCCCCTCCGGTATCTATATAAACCGGAGGGTTTAGTCCTTAGAGACGGAATCATAATCATCATAGGCTAGCTTCTAGGGTTTAGCCTCTATGATCTCGTGGTAGATCAACTCTTGTAACACTCATATCATCAATATCAATCAAGCAGGAAGTAGGGTTTTACCTCCATCAAGAGGGCCCGAACCTGGGTAAAACATCGTGTTCGTTGCCTCCTGTTACCATTAGCCTTAGACGCACAGATCGGGACCCCCTACCCAAGATCCACCGTTTTCGACATTGGTGCTTTCATTGAGAGTTCCCATGTGTCGTCGCTGTAAGGCTTGATGGCTCCTTCAATCATCAACAACAACATGGTCCAGGATGAGACTTTACTCCCCGGACAGATCTTCGTGTTCGGTGACTTCGCACTGCGGGCCAATTCGCTTGGCCATGTGGAGCAGATCGACAGCTACGCCCCTGGCCATTAGGTCAGGTTCGGAAACTCGAACATGCCCGATACCCGCAGAGACTTGATCTTCGATAGATTCGGGCCTACGCCAGGAGCGCTGAACAATCACGACGAGCACGGCTTAGACCTGCTGTCTGACAATACTCGGGATATCGCGCCTGTAGGAGTTCCGGACCTAAATCCGGGGCAAATTGCGTCGTTCGAGGATGGGTGGATGGAAGCCGCCCCAAAGGCCGCACACCCATCGGCGGTAGAGCCGAGCACCGGCTTCACCCGCAAGGAAGCATGTGTCACCGGACCCCCGGACTCACGTCCGGCTGTAGGTTCCAGTCCGCGCACCCGCGAGCCCGCCGAATTTGGATGGGCTCCGATAATGGAGTTTATCGCTGCCGATATTTTCCAGTACTCGCCCTTTGGCGACATGCTGAACTCATTAAAGTCTCTCTCTTTGTCAGGAGACTCTTGGCCGAACTATGTCCATCTCAGAGGGGAAGAAGGCGACGAAGAAATCCGTTGCCCACCCACCACCCACTTCATAGCCACTGTCGACGATGTATCAGACATGCTTGACTTCGACTCCGATAATACCGACAGTATGGACATCGGAGCAGGAGACGATTTAGAACTAACGGGACGATGGACTGCCACCTCGTCATATGATATATACATGGTGGATATGCCTAAAGAAGACGACGGCGACAAACTGGAGGATAAAACCCCCGGACAAAAGCCAAAACGACGGTGGAGACGCCGCTCCAAGTCCAGCAACAGTAAAAATAGCGATAACAGTGCTAGAAAGATTGACACCCTAGTCAACTCCGAAGGCAATGATACGTCTCCAACGTATCTATAATTTTTGATTGTTCCATGCTATTATATTACCCCTTTTGGATGTTTATGGGCTTTATTTTACACATTTATATCATTTTTGGGACTAACCTACTAACCGGAGGCCCAACCCGTATTGCTGTTTTTTTTGCCTTTTTCAGTATTTTGAAGAAAAGGAATATCAAATGGAGTCCAAACGGAATGAAACCTTCGGGAGCATGATTTTTGGAACGAACCTGATCCAGAGGACTTGCAGTGCAAGTCAAGAAGCAGCCGAGGCTCCCACGAGACAGGAGGGCGCGCCCCCCCTATAGGGCGCGCCCCTGTCTCGTGGACCCCTCGGGCGTCCACCGATGTACTTCTTCCTCCTATATAAGCCTACGTACCCCGAAAACATCCAGGGTGCAAACGAAACACAATTTCCACCACCGTAACCTTCTGTATCCGCGAGGTCTCATCTTGGAGCCTTCGCCGGCACTCTGCCGGAGGGGGAATCGACCATGGAGGGCTTCTACATCAACATCCTTGCCCCTCCGATGAGTTGTGAGTAGTTTACCACAGACCTACGGGTCCATAGTTATTATCTAGATGGCTTCTTCTCTCTTTTTGGATCTCAATACAATGTTCTCCCCCTCTCTTGTGGAGATCTATTCGATGTAAACTCTTTTTGCAGTGTGTTTGTCGAGATCCGATGAATTGTGGGTTTATGATCAAGTTTATCTATGAATAATATTAGAATCTTCTCTGAATTCTTTTATGTATGATTGAGTTATCTTTGCAAGTCTCTTCGAATTATTAGTTTTGTTTGGCCTACTAGATTGATCTTTCTTGCCATGGGAGAAGTGCTTAGCTTTGGGTTCAATCTTGCAGTGTCCTTACCCACTGACAGAAAGGGGTGCAAGGCACGTATTGTATTGTTGCCATCAAGGATAACAAGATAGGGTTTATATCATATTGCTTGAGTTTATCCCTCTACATCATGTCATCTTGCTTAATGCATTACTTTGTTCTTATGAACTTAATACTCTAGATGCAGGCAGGAGTCGGTCGATGTGTGGGTAATAGTAGTAGATGCAGGCAGGAATCAGTCTACTTGTTGTGGACGTGATGCCTATATACATGATCATGCCTAGATAATCTCATAATTATTTGCTTTTTTATCAATTGCTCGACAGTAATTTGTTCACCCACCGTAATACTTATGCTATCTTGAGAGAAGCCACTAGTGAAACCTATGGCCCCCGGGTCTATCTCTTATCATATTTGCTTCCAATCTACTTTTATTTGCATCTTTACTTTTTGCATCTATATTATAAAATACCAAAAATATATTTATCTTTTTTTACTATCTTTATTAGATCTCACTTTCGCAAGTGGCCGTGAAGGGATTGACAACCCCTTTATTGCGTTGGTTGCGAGTTCTTTGTTTGTTTGTGTAGGTGCGTGGGACTTTTGAGGAGCCTACTACTGGATTGATACCTTGGTTCTCAAAAACTAAGGGAAATACTTACGCTACTATTGCTGCATCACCCTCTCCTCTTCGAGGAAAACCAACACAAGCTCAAGACGTAGCAAGAAGGATTTCTGGCGGCGTTGCCGGGGAGGTCTTCGCTCAAGTCAAGACATACCAAGTACCCATCACAAACTCATCTCCCTCGCATTTACATTATTTTCCAATTGCCTCTCGTTTTCCTCTCCCCCACTTCACCTTTGCCTTTTCTTCGCCCCCCTTGTGTTCGATCTTGTGTCTCCATGTGCCTTCCTTTTGCTTGCATCTTTGCTTGCTAGAAGTTTATGGATCCTCATCCACTTGCTAATCTTTTTAAGAGATCCAATTATGTTGAACCCATTGCTAGTGAGTTGTGTGCACTAGATTATCTTTATGAGGTTTTGCTCGAAATTCATGAATCTAAAAGTTGTGATGAAGAAATTTATGAAGAGATTCACGATAGTCCTTGAATAAAAAGCATGATTGCAATGATTTTATTATAAATTCTCTTGATGTCAATTGTGCTAATAATATGCAAAACCCTAAGCTTGGGGATGCTAGTTTTGCTATGACTACTACTTGTTGCAATGATCATGATTGGAGTGATTCTTCTTACGATCTTGAAAATTTATTTGAGCCCCTTCGTGAATATGAGATTGATAATAGTGTTTGCAATAATATTGAAAGTGGGTTTGGAAGAGTTTCAACTTTAGATCCCACATATTTGGAGTATGTTCAATCTTATGATATTTTTGATAAAAGTGGGTTTGGAGAGGTCATGACTTTAGTTAATGTTAATCCCACTATCTTGGAAGAGTGTCAACTTTGCATGCATGTGGATCGTGTTGAGATTATGTTATGTGATAGCTATTTTTTGAATTTACTTACGATCCTACATGTAATTATTATGAGAGAGGAAAATATGGTTGTAGAAATTTTCATGTTACTAAATTACCTCTCTTCATGTTGAGATTGCTATCATCTCTTTGTTCTTTCTTGCATATGCTAGTTTTTGCTTGCCTTGATAATTTTTTTGCTTACAAGATGCCTATGCATAGGAAGTATATTAGACTTAGATGTGTTTTTCACATGCTACATGATGCTCTCTTTATGCTTCAATTCTTGTCTTTCATGTGAGCATCATTGAAATCTCAATGCCTAGCTAGGGGCGTTAAACGATAGCGCTAGTTGGGAGGCAACCCAATTTTCTTTATGTTTTTTTGCTCCTGTTTAGTAATAAATCTTGCATCTACCTTCTGTTTATATGTGTTTTTATCTTTTAATTAGTGTTTGTGCCAAGTAGAACATATAGGATAACCTATGATGATAGTTGATTTGATTCTGCTGAAAAACAGAAACTTTGCACGCACGAATATAATTTTGTCAAATAACAGGAACGTGCTTTTGCGTTGATTCTTTCTGCTTCTGATCAATAAACAAATTTTCCAGGACTTCCTAGTTTGGTAGGATTTTTAAAGTTCCAGAAGTTTGTCTTAGTTATAGATTTCTACAGACTGTTCTGTTTTTGACAGATTCTGCTTTTCGTGTGTTGTTTGCTTATCTTGATGCATCTATGGCTAGTAAAATAGTTTATAAACCATAGAGAAGTTGGAATACAATAGGTTTAACACCAAAATAAATAAAGAATGAGTTCACTACAGTACCTTATGTGGTGGTTTTGTTATCTTTCACTAACGGGGCTTATAAGATTTCCTGTTGAGTTTTGCGTTGTGAAGTTTTCAAGTTTTGGGTAAAGCTTTTATGGACTATGGAATAAAGGGTGGCAAGATCCTAAGCTTGGGGATGACCAAGGCACCCCAAGATTCAAGGATAGCCAAAAGCCTAAGCTTGTGGATGCCCCGGGAAGGCATCCCCTCTTTCGTCTTCGTTCATTGGTAACTTTACTAGGAGCTATATTTTTATTCGCCACATGGTATGTGTTTTGCTTGGAGCGTCGTGTATTATACTAGTCTTTGCTTTTTAGTTTACCACAATCATCCTTGCTGTACACACCTTTTGGTAGAAGCCTACTTGATTAGAATTTGCTAGAATACTCTATGTGCTTCACTTATATCTTTTGAGCTTGATAGTTTTTGCTCTAGTGCTTCACTTATATCTTTTAGAGCACGGTGGTGACTTATTTTTGTAGAAATTAATAGTCTATCATGCTTCACTTATATTATTTTGAGAGTCTTTTAGAACAGCATGGTATTTTCTATGGTTATAAAATTGGTCCTAGAATGGTTGGCATCCAAGTTGGGTATAATAAAAACTATCATAGGAAGTGAATTGGATGCTATGATCAATTTGATACTTGATAATTGTTTTGAGATATGGAGGTCGTGATATTAAAGTCATGCTAGTTGGGTGATTATGAATTTAAAGAATGCTTGTATGGTTAAAGTTGTGTAAGAAATTTTTTGCAATAAGTATATGAGTTCTTTTGACTAATGTTGAGTCCATGGATTATACGCACTTTTACCTTTCCGCCATTGCTAGCCTCTTCGGTACCGTGCATTGCCCTTTCTCACCTTGAGAGTTGGTGCAAACTTCGCTGGTGCATCCAAACCCCGTGATACGATATGCTCTATCACACATAAACCTCCTTATATATCCCTCAAAATAGCCACCATACCTACCTATTATGGCATTTCCATAGCCATTCCGAGATATATTGCCATGCAACTTTCCACCGTTCCGTTCATCATCATGACATACTTTACTTTTGTCATAGTGCCATTGCATGATCATGTAGTTGACATCGTATTTGTGGCAAAGCCACCATGCATTATTTTTCATACATGTGACTCTTGATTTATTGCACCATCCCGGTACTCCGCCGGAGGCATTCATATAGAGTCATATCTTGTTCTAGTTTCGAGTTGTAATTCATATGTTGTAATCAATAGAAGTGTCATGATCATCATTATTAGAGCATTGCCCAAAGGAAAAAAGAAGAAAAAAGAAGAAAGGCCAAAAGAAAAAAAGGAAAGGCCCAAAAAAAAGAAGAAGAAAAAAGAAATAAAAAGGGCAATGCTACTATCTCTTTTTCCACACTTCTGCTTCAAAGTAGCACCTTGTTCTTCATGTAGTGAGTCTCATATATTGTGATTCAAAGTAGCACCATGTTTTTCATATAGTGAGTCTCATAAGTTGTCTTTTTCATACTAGTGGGAATTTTTCATTATAGAACTTGGCTTGTATATTCCTACGATGGGCTTCCTCAAATGCCCTAGGTCTTCGTGAGCAAGCAAGTTGGACGCACACCCACTAGTTTTCTTTTATTGAGCATTCATTTATAGCTCTAGTGCATCCGTTGCATGGGAATCCCTACTCCTCATGTTGACATCAATTGATGGGCATCTCCATAGCCCGTTGATTATCCTCGTCAATGTGAGACTTTCTCCTTTTTTTGTCTTCTCCACACAATCCCCATCATCATATTCTATTCCACCCATAGTGCTATATCCATGGCTCACGCTCATGTATTGCGTGAAGGTTGAAAAAGTTTGAGATTATTTAAGTATAAAACAATTGCTTGGCTTTTCATTGGGGGTATAGAAGTTGGGAACATCTTTGTGTGATGAAAATGAAGCATAGCCTAACTATATGATTTTGTAGGGATGAACTTTCTTTTGCCATGTTATTTTGAGAAGACATGATTACTTTGATTAGTATGCTTGAAGTGTTACTACTTATTTTATCAATATGAACTTTTATCTTGAATCATTTGGATCTGAACATTCATGCCACAATAAAGAAGATTACATTATGAATTATGCTAGGTAGCATTCCACATCAAAAATTCTCTTTTTATCATTTACCTACTCGAGGACGAGCAGGAATTAAGCTTGGGGATGCTTGATACGTCTCCAACGTATCTATAATTTTTGATTGTTCCATGCTATTATATTACCCCTTTTGGATGTTTATGGGCTTTATTTTACACATTTATATCATTTTTGGGACTAACCTACTAACCGGAGGCCCAGCCCGTATCGCTGTTTTTTTGACTATTTCACTATTTCGAAGAAAAGGAATATCAAACGGAGTCCAAATGGAATGAAACCTTCGGGAGCATGATTTTTGGAACGAACATGATCCAGAGGACTTGGAGTGCAAGTCAAGAAGCAGCCGAGGCTCCCACGAGATAGGAGGGCGCCCCCCCTATAGGGTGCGCCCCCTGTCTCGTGGGCCCCCCGGGCGTCCACCGACGTACTTCTTCCTCCTATATAAGCCTACGTACCCCGAAAATATCCAGGGGCAGACAAAACACAATTTCCACCACCGTAACCTTCTATATCCGCGAGGTCTCATCTTGAAGCCTTTGCCGACACTCTGCCAGAGGGGGAATCGACCATGGAGGGCTTCTATATCAACATCCTTGCCCCTCCGATGAGTTGTGAGTAGTTTACCATAGACCTACGGGTCCATAGTTATTAGCTAGATGGCTTCTTCTCTCTTTTTGGATCTCAATACAATGTTCTCCCCCTCTCTTGCGGAGATCTATTTGATGTAAACTCTTTTTGCGGTGTGTTTGTCGAGATCCGATGAATTGTGGGTTTATGATCAAGTTTATCTATGCATAATATTTGAATCTTCTCTAAATTCTTTTATGTATGATTGAGTTATCTTTGCAAGTCGCTTTGAATTATCAGTTTAGTTTGGCCTACTAGATTGATCTTTCTTGCCATTGGTGAAGTGCTTAGCTTTGGGTTCAATCTTGCGGTGTCCTTACCCAGTGATAGAAAGGGTTGCAAGGCACGTATTGTATTGTTTCCATCGAGGATAACAAGATGGGGTTTATATCATATTGCTTGAGTTTATCCTTCTACATCATGTCATCTTGCTTAATGCGTTACTCCATTTTTATGAACTTAATACTCTAGATGCAAGCAGGAGTCGGTCGATGTGTGGAGTAATAGTAGTAGATGGAGGCAGGAGTCGGTCTACTTGTTGCGGACGTGATGCCTATATACATGATCATGCCTAGATTATCTCATAATTATTCGCTTTTCTATCAATTGCTCAACAGTAATTTGTTCACTCACCATAATACTTATGCTATCTTGAGAGAAGCCACTAGTGAAACCTATGGCCCCGGGTCTATCTCTTATCATATTTGCTTCCAATATACTTTTATTTGCATCTTTACTTTTTGCATCTATATTATAAATACCAAAAATATATTTATCTTATCTTACTATCTTTATTAGATCTCACTTTCGCAAGTGGCCGTGAAGGGATTGACAACCCCTTTATTGCGTTGGTTGCGAGTTCTTTGTTTGTTTGTGTAGGTCTGTGGGACTTTTGAGGAGCCTCCTACTGGATTGATACCTTGGTTCTCAAAAACTGAGGGAAATACTTACGCTACTATTGCTGCATCACCCTCTCCTCTTCGAGGAAAACCAACGCAAGCTCATGAAATAGCAGGCAACAACGACCATATGGACCCAGCAATGGAGCAGGATGAGCCAGGTCACGCCGAAAATAGCTCGGAGCAGACGCCCAATCACAATGATCCCGAGGGACGAACTCATCAAACCGCCCCAGGACAAGAGCACAGTCCGGATGATGATGCATTCATCATCCCGGAAAAATGCTTGGAACGAGATAACCTCCATAGAAGGCTTATGGCCACTCCGAGAAGTCTAAAGAAGCAGAAGCAAAGGCTTAAGGCCACATAGGAAATGCTCAATCGCAGATGGAATAAAGTGCTAGACACTGAAGAAAAGTACGGTAACGATCGCCACACAAAGAGCTATCCAAAACGCAAGATGCTGCCAGAATTTGACGATGGGGCCGTTCCGCCAAAGAAAAATACGGCCAGGAGGCGGGACAAACCACTTCGTAACCGCAATAGAGCAGCTACCGACGCTGCACACGATTTACGTGAGCTCCTAGATAAAAAGGCCGGCGCGGCCAGGTCCATCTATGGATCTAAAGGACACGCCCCGGCGCAGGACTATGGTCACCAAAACGATCAGACCGACCGTATACCAGTTCGGAATCTGTACCGAACACAACAACAGCCGACGGCACACCACAACACGTCCAGATACAGAGGGGCTGCTCACCCCCTGTGCTTCACCCAAGAGGTGCTGGACCATGAAAATTTCCACAGGGTTTTAAACCTGTGAACATAGAGGCATATGACGGAACGACAGACCCCGGGGTCTAGATTGAGGGTTTTATCCTGCATATCCACATGGATCGTGGGTACGACCTCCACGCCATCAAATACCTTCCCCTCAAGTTGAAGGGACACACTCGACACTGGTTGAAAAGCCTCCCCGAAAATTCAATCGGAAGTTGGGAGGAACTCGAGGATGCTTTCAGGGCCAATTTTCAAGGGACCTACGTTCGGCCTTCGGACGCGGACGATTTAAGTCACATAATTCAACACCCCGGAGAGTCCGCCCACAAGCTTTGGAACAGATTCCTCACTAAGAAGAATAAAATTATCAATTGTCCGGACGCCGAAGTCTTAGCGGCCTTCAAACACAGCATCTGGGACGAGTGGCTCGCCAGACACCTCGGCCAAGAAAAGCCGAGGACAATGGCAGCCTTAACAAGCCTTATGACCCGCTTTTGCACACGCGAAGATAGCTGGTTGGCCCGTAAAGGCACCAGTGACCCAAGTACATCCGAAATCAGGGATGGCAACGGGAAGCCACGGTGCAATAAAAACAAACGTCAAAACAAGGAAGAAAGTCCGGACAACACAATGGTCAACGCCTGATTCAGGGGCTCTCGACTCGGTCAACAAAAGAAGCCATTTAAAGGCAGCAAAGAGGGACCGTCCGGCCTGAACAAAGTCCTAGACAGACTGTGCCAAATTCATGGCACCCCCGAAAAACCTGCGAACCACGCTCACAGAGAATGCTAGGTCTTCAAGCAGGCCGGCAAATTAAATGCCGAACACAAGGGAAGGAAAACACCAAGTGAAGACGAGGATGAGCCTCGCCAGCCGAACACTTGGGGACAGAAAAAATTCCCACCAGAGGTAAAAACAATAAACATGATCCATGCGACTCACATATCCACGAGAAGGCGTGAATGCGCGCTCAAAGGCGCATACGCTATAGAGCCCGTCGCACTCAAACTCAATCACTGGTCGGCTTGCCCGATCACTTCCAATCATAGGGACTACCCGACTAGTATTCGGCACGGAGGATCAGCTGCCTTGGTGCTCGACCTAATAATCGACGGTTACCATCTTACTCACATCCTCATGGACGACAAAAGTAGTCTTAATCTAATATACCAGGACACTGTCCGCAGGATGGGGATAGACCCATCCAGAATCAGCCAAATTAACACCACCTTTGAAGGGGTGATACCAGGCGTTGAAGCCTACAGCAGAGGCTCCCTTGTACTGGAGGTAACATTCGGTTCCCCAGGCAACTCTAGAAGCGAAGAACTACTCTTCACCATCACCCCCCTCCAAAGCGGCTATCATGCATTGCTTGGGAGAACGGCCTTTGCCCGCTTCAACGCAGTACCGCATTACGCCTACCTTAAACTCAAGATGCCCGGTCCACGTGGCGTTATCACCGTTAACAGAAACACAGAGCATTCCTTATGCGCGGAGGAATACGCGACGGCTCCAGCAGCCGGATTCTAAGCGGCCTCTAATACCAGAAAGCATGATTGGTCGTTAAGACCACGTACACGGTTAGACGAGTCCGGTAGCCCAGATCAACCTGATCTAGGCACCACACATGTAATCCCATAGAGGACACCAGGGGCTATAGATAATTAATAAAGCCCAATTCTCGGCCTGACCTTATTAATAGGCCAATGTCTTACACTTTTACTATCCATTAGAGATATCCAACTTTTCACATGCTTACATCATACTCTTCTACATGAGTTTTTCTTTTTACAGACACCATTCGCGCGACACCGTCCCAGGACACGGCACAATGGGGACAAAGGCGCAGACGTGCAGCAGGGCCCCGCTCAAAGGTTTCTCTTTAGATTAAGCCCCTGTGTAAACCTTCTTTATTGTCTCTTGTTTCTTACACATCCCATGGGTACTACACCCACAGAGAATACTGCCGTTATTGGCATTTCGCCACGACAGACTAATGCACGTACCTGGGAATACAGGGTTCATAATAAAGGGCGTTATTCAGCCCAGTATACGTTATAAAGTCCGAATACCTTCGGGAGTGTTCGGCGTCATGAGTTTGGCCTTATATGCATCAGCTTCAAATCATGTCTTTGGTCAAATGTTGGGTTTGCCCGACTCCTGGATTCGCCGCCTTACGTTCCGTTCTTATCGGCTAAGGCGGCCAAAGGAGAACTACTGCGATTGTGCCCTGGTTATTCCGGATGAGCACCTCGGTAGAGAAACCCGAAAACTGACTGTCATGATATAGCGAGAGACTGTTCAACCACTCGAAGACTCATCAGAACCTTCAGGGTTCCTCCGCATTAACGAAGGACCGCTTACCGGTCATGTACACACGCGCCCAGATTCGGATGCACGCAAAGGTACAAGGGGCAACATAGTAGCCCCACCGTCAAACTCCTATGGCTAAGTGAAAGTGTTAAAACTATATAGTCCGTTTGCCTAGTTCCACATGCGATCACCTCCTTAATGGACCAAGACGTTGGATCAAGTGTGATTACGCATATATTCGCGAACACCCCCGCATTATATGCGTGGGGGCCAAAGCCAATGACTGCTAACTTTCAGAATTGCATATATATATATATATATATATATATATATATATATATATATATATATATATATATATATATATATATACAGACGGTCTATTCTGCTAATATTAGCAGAATAACTATTCTGCACACCACTTCCGCACTGCACACTTAGTGCAAGTGCACGTCATTATTTGAACCAAGTGTGCTGCAGTACTGAGGCGAGTGAACTTCTCGTCGGAAAAACTGCACGCGTTGTTTTTTCGGGTACTGTTTTCACTCTAGTTTTTTAAACGTATGTCGGAATGAGGCGTGTAATATATCATTGAAAAGCTATGGATTAGGCGCAACTTCGACATGTTGAACACTTTTCGAGATTCCACACGGTTTAAGAGCAGTTTTGAAAATGGTGCGGCCCATGATGAGTGGAAGCGAGCGTTTTTTCGCGATTTCTTCTCAACCGCTCATCGAAACGAAGCAAATGATACACACTTGGAAAGATATCATCGAGGCGCATCTTTTTCATATCTATCATTTTCTCTAATTTGTTACGGTTTAAGAGCAGTTTCAAATTTACTAAATCGCAGAATTCTGTTTTTCAAAAAAATTCAAATTTTTGGTACTGTTTTCGCTCCTGTTTTTTAACCGTTTGTCGAAAAGAGGCGTGTAATATACTGTTGAAAAGCTATGCACGAGGCGCAACTTTCATATGTTGAAATATTTTTGAGATTCCTTACGGTTTTAAGTTAATTTTGAAAATCGTGTGGCGGACGATGAGTGGCAGCGCCCATTTTTTGCGCAATTTTTACAAACCGATTATCGACATGATTCAAATGATATTCCGTTGGAAAGATATCGACGAGACACAACTTTTTCATGTAGAACACTCTCTCTAATTCGTTACGGTTTAAGAGTAGTTTTAAATTTACCGAAATGCGGACACTCTGTTTTTCACGACACCCAAATCGGCGTGCGTACTTCATCTGACTGAAAACCGCACTGCTTTTAGACTGAAAATCGCAATGCATCAGACAGTCAAGTGAACTTCATGGTTTGTTTCATCATTTTATAAAAAAGTTAAGTTTACTTTTGTCTTTTGTTTCTAACTAGTGGACCGTAGGGACTAAGCGAGTGAACTACATCCAATAAGAAGAGAACTTCTTTGAAATGTTTTGGTTTCTGTTGAATTTCTTTTAGTCTCATCTAGACTACATTGTCAATGTTAGCGAGCTGCCTGAAAGGGGAAATGGGCTGCATTAAAAATTACATTGCATCAAAAGAATGCTACCTCTCACCAACATTCTTTGAATATTTTTTAAAGAACAAGTGAACCTCACAAAAATACAAAGGACTGCACGATCGAGTCAACCAAACTCCACACACATTTTCTGTTTTGCGCCACTGTCTATGGTCGCTGATGATGCTCATGGGCAGAATACATCCATCAATTGTTTTACACAGCCACACACTAATACATACACACAAAATCAGCACTAGCCCCTGGCAGAGCTGCAAGCAGTAGACGATCAACAGAACTTCGTGGCCAAGCAAAACCTCAAAAAGTAATTTCAGTGAGCAACTTGCAGATCTCTCCAACACAACAAAGTGAACCATCGTTTTGACAACAAACAATTAGGCATTTTCATTAAACATAGTGAACAACAATTTTTAAAAGATCTTGTACAAACAAACTGCATCCAGAAGCCTTTGCACCGGCGGGCTACATGTCAAAACATGCATCAAAACAAAAAGTGAACTTCCAAAATCGCCTCGTTGGTGGAGCTGTCGCTACTGAAAAATCCCGACGATGCTCACCCTACAACACAGAAGTGCACTGCATGGGGAGTCGATGATGGCCATGCGCCCATGTTGTGTGGACTGCTCCAGCGGCGCCATTGCTCTGCTCATCTTGGAGAGGAGGAAACAGGGGAGTGCAATGTTTCTGCCAGCTGTGTGGACAAAGTGAGCTCTAGTTGAAAAAATATCACCGTGCGGACGAAGTGAGCTGCACCGCAGCGATCACTACCGTCCACGTCGACACAAAAGTGAGGCCTAACATGGAAGCGACGAAATAGCAAAGCGGGAAGGCTGCATCTTTTGAGCGCCTACATGGACGCACACACTTGACCATGGAGGCGCAAGCATGGAGAGGATCCGGTGAGATGAACCGCACGAGGGCGCGCATTGCACTGCTCGAGGGATCCAGATACATTGCAATGGCGCGACCAAGGGCCTCGCATATGAACGGCACGGCGATTTCAAATGACCACACACCGCCAAACTCAATTGTACGCACCACCGCACTGCAATGTCCTAATTTTTGTACTACACGAGGGGAGAGAGGAGCGCACACGTCGGTTGAGCTACAAGCTCATGGAGCGAACGGCACACGAGGGGCTGCTTACCTCTCGCTAGCAGGTGCCTCTGGTGAGCACACGTCGGACCTCGAAGTCATAGTGGTCGTGGTTGCTGAGGTGAGATGAGGCAGATATGTGACGGGGCGCGCGCTGGGGGTGCTCTGCAGGCAACCCAACTGCATCTTCGGAAACCGCAGCCGCGGGTCTGCACCCACCCATGAACTGAACTGATGAACGCCGGGGGTTCCGGCCCCGCGCTCGTCCACTACAGAACACGGGCGCACTGCACGAACACATTCGCCTGCACTGCACAGAACGTGCCCGCCGAACCACTCGACGGAGGGGAAGAACAAGAGCGGAACTCAGGCAGGTTTGCTGGTGGTGTCCAAGAGGAGAGGACAACCAAGCGCCCGGGATGGGGGGGGGGGAATACTCGACATGCGGATTGGAAGCTTGTGGCGGTGTTGGCCGGCGTCCTCCTCCATGGATCTCGCCGGTGGGATGCTGGGCTGGGGAGCAACACTCCCTCCTCCCTCTATCCACCCCGCGCCCGCCACATGGACGGCGGCGGTCGCAGGTCACTGCTCTCGGGCGGCGGCCATGGCGCGGATCCG
>NC_041391.1:403334463-403344831 GCF_002162155.2 Triticum dicoccoides | reverse complement strand
GCGCCACAGTTGTCGGGTCCGCCCTGCAGTCACCGGCTCTCCGGAGGGGTTGTGGGCGGCGGTGCTTGGGGGTAGGTGGTGATGGTGTGGGGTGCCGATGGGGCAGGGAGGGAGGTTGTGGAGCTCGGGGGGAGTGGTGGGTCGTGGGAGGAGGGGTGGGTTTTCTTTGCTTTTGTTCCGTTTAATATGCCCCGGTGTTAGCAGAATAAGGTCTTAAGGGGTGTTATCATAATAGACCCACCCTATATATATATATATATATATATATATATATATATATATATAACGGCCACACAGGAGGCACAACAACACTTTCAGGCGAAAAGTATAAATATAGCCTCCATAATCAAAATAACTTGTTTTTACAATGACATGATTTGTCACACGAACATGACATTCTTCGAGCACTGAGCCTCTATTAGGCGAGCACCTTCTGCTACCTGCTCCAAGATGTGCTCGGCCGGATCCTGGCACCCCGCCGGATTCTGGGTCGCAACGACGGTGGCCTCCATATCTGTCCAATATGCTTTAACACGGGCAAGAGCCATCCGTGCACCCTCTATGCACGCCGACCTCTTCATGGCATCGATCCACGATACGGCACCAAGGAATTGTTGCACTAAACCAAAGTAACTGTCCGGCTTAGGCCCCTTTGGCCATAGATGGTCTATTAAAGACCACATTGCAAGACCGAACAGCCTGTGGAGATCGGCCACAACAGCTATCCTCTCACTCAAAGGCAATGTGCGCGTTGGAGCGCTGAACTGCGACCAGAACAGCTTTTCCACTTCATCATCTTTTTGATCCTAAAAAAACTTGGCTGCATCAGCCGTACTCTTCGCCAAATCCGCATAGGCGTATGCAGGACTCCTGCGTCGATCAAGAGGAGCGCACTTCGGATCTAAAAACTTCATCCGCAACAAATATGGGTTTCCAGCCGCGATTTCTTCGGCCTGTCGAAGCTCCTCCCGCGCATCCCTAATGTCGGAACGTGTCTCCTTGGCCGCATCAAGGGCCTTCTTTAGGTCAGCCTTAGTCTCCTGATTTTCTTTTTCAAGAAGCTCATACTGGTTGGCGGCGTTTTCTAGCTCCACAGCCATTTCGGCTATTTTGTCTTCGCTCCGGCGACGACAGCCTGTTCGGCTCTCAACTCTTCGGCCGCCTTTAGGGCAGCCGCATTGCTCGCCCGGGCATGTTCCTTGGCCAGGGCAAGTTCCGCCCTCAGCACTTCCACGGCAGCAGCACCGTCTGCAGTCCAAGCATATAACATTAGCACTATGCCCCTCTTAGTTTTTCCTAGAAAAAATAATAAGGAAAGCAGAGCACATACCTTGTGACTCGTTAATCCGCTCGTTCACCTGTGAGATATCAGCATCAATAGCTCCAATCTGCCTCCTTAGTTCGGCAACTTCAACGGACCGGTCGGCTGCCGGATCCTTAGACACCTTCACATAAATATAGTGCGATCGTTATTTAAACAATATGATCCTCCGTTTGTCACCTACGGCGGGCAACCAGAGTCTCAGGGCTACTATCCATATGGAGCACACCTAGCGCGTGCGTCACAGCCAAAAATTATGTATTTTTCATTACATACCTCAAAGCCTCTGAGCAGGCTCATAAAGGCTCCATTCAACCCGCTTGTGGCGGATGAAATCTTCTCGAGCACCATGCTCATTAATGAACGATGCTCCTCCGAGAGAGCAGCTCGCTCCAGAAGGCCCGTTAGTTTGTCCGGCCGGACGCCGAACTGTGCCGGACCCTTCTTATTGCCCCCCGTGGAAGCCGAACGCTCCAGGCTCAGGGCGGTCGAAGTATTAGCTTCTGGCTTCGGCAGATCTGGACTCCTCCGTGACGACACCTCGGGGTCGCCCACCTCATGAGGCGGAGAGTTTGGTGGGGTCTCACTCTCCATCATCTCCGGAAGGAGATCCCCCAAAGACGAACTTTGTCGAGAAGAGCTGCTAGCCGGACTGCAAAGAATGGATCCTGGTTAATGTTCTCGGAGAAGGAAGCAGTACCCTCATATTTACGATTAGCTTACAGCTCGGCTGAGGGCTGGCCCGTTGGCGGGCATGGCGCGGTGAGGACAACCTTCGGGGCAGGGCCCCCTGGTGAAGCTTTCTTCCCTTGTCTGGGAACCTCTGTCTCCAAGTCTTCGGAGGCGGCCCTCTTCTTCCCGCGAGGAGAGGAGTCCTTAGATTCCCCTCCCCAACTATCCTCCTTTGGGGAGGTAGCAATTCCCCCGGTTTGGATGCGCAATGTGTGAAGTTCTACTTCTCTGTTCTTCCCTTCGTCTTTCCCTAAGGGCACTTTACTTAGCACACGGCCAAGCATCTTGGCTATGGCGGGACTTGACGAGCCTTCGGGAAGTGGCGCCGGACACCTGATTCTCTCCGCCTTGCTGAGCCACTCCTGGCCACGGAGGATTTTCAGAATAATGACTATGATAAAAATTGATGAAGTGTTCGGTTTCTGGGTTACTTACTTGGGTATCTGGGCGATTGCAGCTCAGGCCCGCATCCTCGGTGGTATCTGGACACTTTACTTGTGGTCCGAAGAATAATTTACACATCCCTTCGAGCGTCAAGCCGAAGAAGTGCGGAATAGTCCGCGGACCTTCCGGATTGAACTCCCACATCCGGAGAGGTCGGTGTTTGCACGGCAACATCCGTCGGATTAGCATTACCTGAATTATGCTGACAAGGCTAATGTCCCGCTCAAGAAGCTCCCGGATATGGCTCTGCAGTGTTGGTACATCGCTAGCAGACCCCCAATCCCGTCCTATATTGGTCCATGACGCCAGTTGAGAAGGAGGGCTCGAACGGAAGTCAGGGGCAGCCACCCACTTCGTGCCTCTGGGAGCCGTGACGTAAAACCACCTCCGCTGCCATAGATCAGACACCTGTGGGAAGGAGCCCTCTGGCCATGGGGCATCGGCATTCCTGCTTATTACAGCACCTCCGCACTCCGCGTGTTGCCCCTCAATCATCTTCGGCTTCACATTGAAGGTCTTGAGCCATAAGCCGAAGTGTGGAGTGATGTGGAGAAAAGCTTCACACACAACGATGAACGACGAGATATGCAGGATAGAGTCCGGAGCTAGATCGTGAAAATCAAACCCATAATAGAACATGAGCCCTCTCACAAAGGGATCAAGGGTGAAGCCCAAGCTGCAGAGGAAGTGAGAAACAAATACGACGCTCTCGTTGGGCTCGGGAGTAGGGATGACCTGCCCTAGAGCAGGAAGCCTGTGCTTGATGTCGGCGGTCAGATATCCGACCTCCCTAAGCTTCGCAATGTCCTCCTCTGTGACCGAGGAGGACACCTGCCAGCCTTGAGGGTTGCATCCGGACATGGTTGAGGATCCGAGGTGCTTGAGCTTGGGTTTCGGGTGTTAGAACTCGAGATGCGAAAAGGCGCAAAAGTGGTGGAAAAGAGGGATAGGCCTCGGCCCCTTTATAAAGGGCGTGAATATCAAGCGTCCTCATCGTAACCGCTCGGGACTTACCTAAAAACACAGAGTCATACCAACAGACGTCGTGGGGATGCATGCACCTATATTAATGGAAGATCCCACAATAAGGGGAGCACGATCTCTGCTTTGGCAAGGTGTGCTAGTAAAACCGCCTCGCAACGCGTATCGAGGCAGGCCAAGTAAAACCGGTTCATGTTGGGCCAGGCCATGATGCAGGAGCATGATGTACAAAAATTGCTAGCAGATCGGATTTATGAAGTGCTATGCTCTCTACGGTGGTATGTGAAGATCATCTTGCAGATCCAGACATGGTTTAAGTGTTCGATAATTACTTTGGAGTATTCGGAGATGGAACCTGCCTTGTAATGCCGAAGACAAAACTGCGTGCTGGAATCATCGTCATTTAAGCCTGGTTCAGGGGCTACTGAGGGAGTCCCAGATTATGGGGTATCTGGATAGCCGGACTATATACTTTGGCCAGACTATTGGACCGTGAAGATACAAGACACAAGACTTCGTCCCGTGTCCGGATGGGACTCTCCTTTGGTGTGGAAGACAATCTTGGCGATCCGGATATTATATTTCCTTCTTTGTAACCGACTCCATGTAAACCCTAGCCCCCTCCGGTATCTATATAAACCGGAGGGTTTAGTCCTTAGAGACGGAATCGTAATCATCATAGGCTAGCTTCTAGGGTTTAGCCTCTACGATCTCGTGGTAGATCAACTCTTGTAACACTCATATCATCAATATCAATCAAGCAGGAAGTAGGGTTTTACCTCCATCAAGAGGGCCCGAACCTGGGTGAAACATTGTGTCCCTTGCCTCCTGTTACCATTAGCCTTAGACGCACAGATCGGGACCCCCTACCCGAGATCCGCCTGTTTTGACAACATCTGTCCAGCGCCCTGTGGGTGGTGGTTCCTGTTCTTCTCCTGCATCATCGTCCATATCGTCGATGTCTTCGGAGTCAAAATCAAGCATGTCGGTTAAGTCGTCGACAGTGGCTATTAAGTGGGTGGTGGGTGGGGAACAAATTTCTTCGTCGCCCGCTTCCCACTCAAGCCGAACATAGTTCAGCCAAGAGTCTCCTGACAGGGAGAGAGACTTTAATGAATTTAGCACGTCGCCCAGGGGCGAGTGCTGAAAGATATCCGCGGAGGTAAACTCCATGATCGGTGCCCAATTAGATTCGATAGGCACGGATGCACGCTGTTCGGAGCCTATGGCCGGAGACGAGTCCGAGGGTCCGATGACACAGACCACATTGGAGGCGAAGTCTGTGTTCAGCTCTAACACCGCTGAGTGTGCGGCCTCCGTGCTGGGGTCCATCCATCCGTCCTCGGATGGCACGATCTGCTCTGGATTAAGAGTTGGGGCAGCCGCATGTGTGATCTTCCGAACACCGTCCGATGGCAGATCTAGGTCGTGCTCCTCGTGACTGTTCGGCACACCTGTCATGGGCTCGAATCCATCGAAGATCAAGTCTCCGCGGATGTCGCAGGTGTAGTTCAGGCTTCCAAACCTCACCTGATGGCCAGGCGTGTAGCTATCGATCTGCTCCAGATGGCCAAGCGAGTTGGCCCACAGTGCGAAGCCACCGAATACGAAGATCTGTCCGGGGAGGAAAACCTCACCCTAGATCACATCATTGCGGATGATTGAAGGAGCCATCAAGCCTTATTGTGACGACACAGTGGAACTCTCAATGAAAGAACCAATGTCGGTGTCAAAACCGGCGGATCTCGGGTAGGGGGTTCCGAACTATGCGTCTAAGGCTAATGGTAAGAGGAGGCGGGGGACACAATGTTTACCCAGGTTCAGGCCCTCTCGATGGAGGTAATACCCTACTTCCTGCTTGATTGATCTTGATGATATGAGTATTACAAGAGTTGATCTACCACGAGATCGTAGAGGCTAAACCCTAGAAGCAAGCCTATGATTATGATTGTTATTGTCCTACGGACTAAACCCTCCGGTTTATATAGACACCGGAGGGGGCTAGGCTTACACAGAGTCGGTTACAGAGAAGGAGATCTACATATCCGAATTGCCAAGCTTGCCTTCCATGCAAAGGAGAGTCCCACCTGGACACGCGAAGAAGTCTTCAATCTTGTATCTTCATAGTCCAACAGTCCGTCCAAAGTATATAGTCCGGATGTCCGAGGACCCCCTAATCCTGGACTCCCTCAGTGGCCGCCGGGATGATGAAGATGGCCACCGGAGATGATTCCCCCCTCAGGCAGGGTGTCGGAACGGGGTCTAGATGGGTTTTCACGGATATAGAGACCTTGCAGCGGCGGAACTTCTGATCTAGGTCTCCCCCCAAGGGTTTCGGAATATTTGGGAATTTATAGTGCAAAGAGTGGGTGCCGGAGGCCACCGAGGTGGGCACAATGCACCTGGGCGCGCCAGGGGGCCCTGGCGCGCCCTGGTGGGTAGTGCCCCCCTCGCGGCACCCCCCAGGTGCAGCTCAGGCCCATTGGGTTCCTTATGGTCCAGAAAAAATCTCCAAAAAGTTACGTGGTTTTTGGACGATGTTTGATATTGATTTCCTGTGATGTAAAAAACAAGCAAAAAGCAGCAACTGGCACTGGGCACTGGGACAATAGGTTAGCCCCAAAAAATGATATAAAATTGCTATAAAATGATTGTAAAACATCCAAGAATGATAATATAATGGCATGAATACTTCATAAATTATAGATATGTTAGAGACGTATCAGGTCTTCAGTGGCCTCCTGGGAGGAGCTGCGCAGCCTCTTCATCGTGCGCTTCGGGATGCCGGTGCCCCACGTCGTCGCAACCCTCGTTGGTGGCTCACAGGCGCCACCCTCGGACCTCCACATCAAGCAGTTCTTCTGCCAAGTTGGTGCCGCCCGCGCGCAGCAGGGGGCTCCCCGGGCTGGGCTGCGCCCAAGGCCGACATCACCTTCGACTCAAGGGATCACCCGGATACCACCGCGGGCGCAGGCGAGCTCCCTATGCTCTGCACCCCCACCATATGCAACGTGGCAGTCACCCTCATCAACGGTGGAGCCAGCCTCAACGTGCTCTCTGTGGAGGCATTCAGCTTTCTTCATGTGCCCCATGGCTGGCTCTGCCCCACCAAACCCTTCTCAAGAATCACCGATGACTCCACGTGCCCCCTGGGGTAGATCCGCCTCCCCGTCACCTTCGTCACCCACGAAAACTACCGCACTGAGCTCATCGACTTTGACATCGCCCGAATCGTCCTCCCGTACAATGCCATCCTCGGGTACCTAGCCCTGGCCAAGTTCATGACAGCAACTCATCCAACCTACAACCTCATGAAGATGCCGAGAAGCAGTGGCGTCCTCACGGAGGCAGGGGACACCAAGGAGGCGTTGTTGGCCCTCAAGCTTGCCTTCAAGTCCGCGGCGGCCGCACAGTCGACTGAGAAAGGATCCCTAGAGGCTCCGTGGGCTGCACCAGCAAAGAAGAAACAATTGTTTTCCCAAGATCGCTCCGAGACGAAGCAAGTACCATATGATGAAGACGGAGCATCAGGCGCCACCTTCACCATAGGAGTCAGCCTCCCTCCGGATCAAGAAAAGGCATTGGTCTGCTTCTTGTGAGCCAACAAAGAGGTGTTTGCGTGGGAGCCCAAGGACCTGGTTGGGCTCCTGAGGGGTATAATCGAGCATCGCCTGAGGGTATGCCCTAACGTGTGCCCAGTGAAGCAGAAGGCATGACGGTAGTCCACGGAGAAGCATGCGTTCATCATGCAGGAAACTCGCAAGCTGTAGGGTGCTGGTGTCATTCGGGAGGTGCGGTGCCCGGAGTGGCTAGCAAACCCAATTATTTTCCCCAAGAAGGGCGGGAAGGAGCGCATGTGCGTCGATTTCACCAACCTCAACAAGGCATGCCCTCAAGACCCCCTTCCCGCTCCCGCGCATCAATCAGATTGTCGAATCTACTACCGAGTGCGATCTGCTATGTTTTTTGGACGCCTTCTCGAGGTATCACCAAATCAAGATGGCTGTGAAAGATGTGGAGAAGATGACCTTCCTGACCCCATGCAGAGTATATTATTACACCTGCATGCCGTTCGGGTTGCGTAATGCCGGAGCAACCTTTCAGCGGGTGATGCACATCGCTTTGGGCCAACAGCTCGGGTGGAATGTTGAGGCTTACGTCGAAGACATAGTGGTGAAGTCTCGGGAAGCAAGGACCCTCATGGGGGACCTAGAAGAAACGTTTGCCAGCCTGCACAAAGTGGAACTACGACTCAACCCATAGAAATGTGTGTTTGGCGTCCCCTCCGGCACGCTGCTGGGTTTCCTGGTGTCACACACGGGGATCGAAGCCAACCCGGAGAAAGTCAAGGCCATAGAGAATATGAGCCCGCCACAAATCCTCAAGGAGATGCAGAAGCTGGCAGGATGTGTGACCTCGCCGGGGCACTTCATTTCCAAGCTAGGGGAGCGCACCGTCCCTTTCTACAAGCTAATGAAAAGGAAGGGGCCATTCGAGTGGACCCCTGAAGCTCACGCGGCCTTCCATGACCTCAAGAGATACCTCACCAGCCCACCATTGATGGTGGCACCATGTCCCCTCGAGCCCCTGGTGCTCTACCAGGCTGCCACGCATCACTCCGCCAGCGGGCGCACTGGTGGCGCTAAGGGAAGAGTGCCAGGCCAAGGGCCCACGGCGAGGCACCTCATCGTCAAGCGGGGCGCTGCAGTACCGGGATGGCACTCCTAAGGCCTCAGCTGCCCCACTGGTCAACTTATGACCCACAAGTGTAGGGTATCTATCGTAGTCCTTTTGGTAAGTAAGAGTGTCGAACCCAACGAGGAGCAGAAGGAAAAGACAAGCGGTTTTAGTAAGGTATTCTCTGCAAGCATTGAAATTGTAGGTAACAGATAGTTTTGTAATAAGATAATTTGTAATGGGTAACAAGCAATGAAAGTAAATAAAGTGCAGCAAGGTGGCCCAATCATTTTGTAGCAAAGGACAAGCCTGGAAAAGTTCTTATAATGAGAAAAGTGCTCCCGAGGACACATGGGAATTATCGTCAAGCTAGTTTTCATCACGCTCATATGATTCGTGTTCGTTACTTTGATAATTTGATATGTGGGTGCATCGGTGCTTGGGTACTACCCTTTCTTGGACAAGCATCCCACTTATGATTAACCCCTATTACAAGCATCGGAAACTACAAAAGAAGTATTAAGGTAAACCTAACCATAGCATGAAACATATGGATCCAAATCAGCCCCTTACAAAGCAACGCATAAACTAGGGTTTAAGCTTCTGCCACTCTAGCAACCCATCATCTACTTACTACTTCCCAATGCATTCCTCTAGGCCCAAATAATGGTGAAGTGTCATGTAGTCGATGTTCACATAACACCACTAGAGGAGAGACAACATACATCTCATCAAAATATCGAACGAATACCAACTTCACATGACTACTAATAGCAAGACTTCACCCATTTCCTCAGGAACAAACGTAACTACTCACAAAGCATATTCATGTTCATAATCAGAGGGGTATTAATATGCATTAAGGATCTGAACAAATGATCTTCCACCAAATCAACCAACTAGCATCAACTACCAGGAGCAATCAACACTACTAGCAACCCACAGGTACCAATCTGAGGTTTCGGTACAAAGATTGGATACAAGAGATGAACTAGGGTTTGATAGGAGATGGTGCTCGTGAAGATGTTGATGGATATTGACCCCCTCCCGATGAGAGGATCGATGGTGATGATTTCCCCCTCCCGAAGGGAAGTTTCCCCGGCAGTACAGCTCCGCCGGAGCCCTAGATTGGTTCCGCCAAGGTTCCGCCACGGGGCAGCGTAGTTTCGTCCCGAAAGCTTGCTTATGATTTTTTCCAGGGTAAAAGACTTCATATGGCATATGATGGGCACTGGAGGGCTCACTACTAGGAAAAGGGCTATAGATGGAAATGGCACTAATGGCGCACCAGACATGTGGTGCGCCATTAGTATAAACTAATTGCGCACCACCTTCTGATGCGCCATTAGTGTTGAAACTACTAATGGCGCACCCTGCCTACGGTGCGCCATTAGTACCAATTTTTTTTTTGAACTAGTGCGCCTGTCCAAACATACTAATGGCGCACCGTGGGTGTGGTGCGCCATTACTAGTTAAACTAGTAATGGCGCACCATGCCACGGTGCGCCATTAGTAACCTTGGCCACCACTTCCACCGAATGCACCCCCCCCCCCGTGGATCGCCTTTTCAGTTTTAAAAAAATAAAACAAAATGATAAAAATGTCAAAAAAATAAAAGAAAATAAGTTTCCCATGTGATATGTGGCCTAGTTGTTGGGAAAATTTGCAAATATGAATTTTGACTTCATTTGCAAAATCTCGTGAGAATTTGTAAAAATGGGCATAACTTTTGCATACTAACTCGGATGAAAAAGTTTTTTATATGAAAAATCATCTACTCGAAAAGTTACATCCAAATTTAACCTGGGGAACCCCGTTAAACATTTTCAAAATCCTCAAAAACCTAACAGAAAAAAAGATACGGGGCTTTTAAGATCTAGAGAGGCAAAAAAAATCAAAAAAATTCAAACTTACTAATGGCGCACCTGCCCATGGTGCGCCATTAGTATCTTCCCTCCTTCAAAATTCAAAATAAGTCAAAAAAATAAAAAAAAAATTACTAATGGCGCACCTGCCCATGGTGCGCCATTAGTATCTTCCCGCCTTCAAAATTCAAAATAAATCAAAAAAATAAAAAAAATTACTAATGGCGCACCTGCCCGCGGTGCGCCATTAGTATGCCGTATATATGGCTGGTCCTCTCCTCCTCTCTTCATTTCATCTTCCCTTCTCTCCTCCTCTGCGGCGACCTCCTCCTCCCTCCTCCCTCCTCC
>NC_041391.1:403284352-403333997 GCF_002162155.2 Triticum dicoccoides | reverse complement strand
TACTAATGGCGTGCTGTTAGTGGCGCACCACAGATGCGCCATTAATGGCCATAATAGGTGCGCCATTAGTAGAGGTTTTTCTAGTAGTGGCTGCCAGGTGGCCCACGAGACAGGGGGGCACACCCCCACCCTCGTGGATGGTGGGTGGCCCCCCTCAGGTATTTCTTCCGCTCAATATTTTTTATTAATTCCCTAAATGACTTTCGTGGAGTTTCAGGACTTTTGGAGCTGTGTAGAATAGGTCTCTAATATTTGCTCCTTTTCCAGCCCAGAATCCCAGCTGCCGGCATTCTCCCTCTTTATATAAACATTGTAAAATAAGAGAGAATAGCCATAAGTATTGTGACACAACGTGAAATAATAGCCCATAATGCAATAAATATCGATATAAAAGCATGATGCAAAATGGACGTATCATCAAATAACAATCTATCCATAATGATCATTCTTATAAGATCAACATATATATATTGTCATATGATTTCTTATGCTCAAGTAACAATCTATCCACAATGTCAGGTATGATTCAGAAACTTCTTTGAGAACTAACAAACTATAATCTCAGTCACTGAAACAATTGCAATTTATCATAAGATCGGAAAGAGTCAATATAAGAGCTTTTCAGCAAGTCCACATACTCAACTATCATTTAGTCTTTTACAAATGCTAACACTCACGCTATACTTATGGTTATGGAGTTTTAATCGGACACAGAGAAAGAAAGGGGCTTATGGTGTTGCCTCCCATCCTTTTACCTCAAGGGTAATGTCAACAATAATAGTTCATGCTAACTTACATCCAATTCGATATATATATATATATATATATATATATATATATATATATATATCAGGATCTTTCCAACATGAGGTGCTTGCCAAAGGATAAAATATAAAAAGGACAGGTGAAGATCACCTTGACTCTTGCATAATGTAAAAGATAGGCCCTTCGCAGAGGGAAGCAGAGGTTGTCATGTGCTTTTTGGTCGGATTCACGAAATCTTAATGCAAAAGAACGTCACTTTATATTGCCACTTGTGATACGAACCTTTATTATGCCGTCCGTCGCTTTTATTACTTCCATATCACAAGATCGTATAAAGCTTATTTTCTCCACACTAATAATTCATACATATTTAGAGAGCATTTTTTATTGCATGCAACATGACAACTTACTTGAAGGATCTTACTCAATCCATAGGTAGATATGGTGGACTCTCATGGCAAAACTAGGTTTAAGGATGTTTGGAAGCACAAGTAGTATCTCTACTTGGTGCAAGGAATTTGGCTAGCATGAGGGGGAAAGGCAAGCTCAACATGTTGGACGATCCATGCCAATATACTTTAACTGAAATCTGAGAAAACATAACCCATTATGTTGTCTTCCTTGTCCAACATCAACTCTTTAGCATGTCATACTTCAATGAGTGCTCAGAATCATAAAAGATGTCCAAGATAGTATATTTATATGTGAGAACCTCTCTTTCTTTATTACTTCCTATTAATTGCAACGATGACCAAAACTATGTTTGCCAACCCTCAACAACTTTTAATCATCATAATCTTTATATCTGAAGTCATTACTATCCATAAGATCAATATGATCTCTTTTATTTCTTTTCATTCTTTATTTATTTATTCAAGATCATAGCAAGATAGCAAATCCCTTCACTCAACACTAATCTTTATTGTATATAGCTCACAGACTCGATTACATAGGGGAATCACAAAGCGAAACTCAAAACTAATTCATACCAAGACTTTATTCTACTAGATCAAGATATTACCAAAAGGATCGAACTAAGAAAAATGGTAAAGATAGGAGTGTGATGGTGATACAATACCGGGGCACCTCCCCCAAGCTTGGTAGTTGCCAAGAGGAGTGCCCATACCCATGTGATTATGTCTCCTTCTTCGGAAGTGGTGGTGTGATTTTCTTAGCGATAATGCCCCTCAGGATACGATTCTCCTCCTCGAGCTTATTGACCTCCTGCTTGAGGTCCATATTTTTCCTTGCGGAGCTTACCGTGATGGCTAAAGCTCATTTCACCCATGGATGTTGCATAGCTGCTGGAGAACAAGTGACACTCTTTTTCATATTCTCATAAGAAAGAAATTTAACATTGGAAGGGATGACCGAGTTTGGATTGGCTGAGCTCTGTAGTTCCCCCATCGTGAATCCGGCTTGGAAACGAGAGGTAACTTCTTGATCCTCCTCCATGGCATCTATCATTTTTAGGTCGGCCTCCATCTCATCCTCTGTTGATGGCCCAAAGTGATAAACATCGTTGTTTGCTCCTGGACCTGGCGTCGGGTGAGACACTCGACTCTCCCCGACTGACTCTTGAGAAGACATCTTGCTCTAAATCTACGACAGAAACAGCTCAAGACAAAAACAGAGGATTTTTGCGTGACACGGTGGTCAAAACCTTTGAGAGATTATATAATGAATTTTTAGCGACTGAAAGAAGTATCGTGCAAGAAAACAGAGTCCGGAGAGCACACGAGGTGCCCACGAGGCGGGGGGCGCGCCCAGGGGGGTAGAGCACGCCCTCCACCCTCGTGGATGCCTCATGTCCTTCCCGGACTACTTCTTATTTTCCTATTTTCTTAAATATTCCAAAACGGAGAAAAATTGCTATTAGAACTGTTTTGGAGTCGGTTTACTTACCGTACCACATACCTATTCCTTTTCGGAGTCTGAAACGTTCTGGAAAGTCTCCCTTATGTATTCCTCCGGGATTACGGTTTCAATAACATTGGTTTCAACATTTATATGATTACCTAAGATATAATGTTTGCTCTTTGACCGTTCACCACCTTCGGATTTGTGCCTTCGAAGTTGTTGATTTTTATGGAACCAGAACGATAGACCTCCTCGATAACGTAAGGGACCTCCCATTCAGAGAGAAGTTTTCCTGCAAAAAATCTTAAACGAGAGTTGAATAGCAACACATAATCACCTACGTTAAACTCACGCTTTTGTATCCTTTTGTCATGCCATGTTTTAACTTTTTCTTTAAACAGTTTGGCATTCTCATAAGCTTGGGTTCTCCATTCATCAACTGAGCTTATGTCAAATAACCTCTTCTCACCGGCAAGTTTGAAATCAGAATTGAGCTCTTTAATGGCCCAATATGCCTTCTATTCTAGTTCGAGAGGTAAGTGACATGCTTTTCCATAAACCATTTTATACGGAGACATACCCATAAGATTCTTATATGCAGTTCTATAAGCCCATAATGCATCATCAAGTTTCTTGGACCAATTCTTTCTAGATCTATTAACAGTCTTTTGCAAAATTAATTTGAGCTCTCTGTTACTCAATTCTACTTGACCACTAGACTGTGGGTGATATGGAGATGCAATTCTATGATTAACATCATACTTAGCAAGCATTTTACGGAAAGCACCATGAATAAAATGTGAACCACCATCATTCATTAAATATCTAGGGACTCCAAACCTTGGAAAAATAACTTCTTTAAGCATCTTAATAGAGGTGTTATGATCAGCACTACTAGTTGGAATAGCTTCTACCCACTTAGTAACGTAATCAATAACAACTAAAATATGTGTATATCCATTAGAGGCAGGAAACGGTCCCATATAATCAAAGCCCCAAACATCAAATGGTTCAATAACAAGAGAATAATTCATAGGCATTTCTTGACGTCTACTAATATTACCAATTCTTTGACATTCATCGCAAGACAAGACAAACTTACGTGCATCTTTGAAGAGAGTAGGCCAATAAAAACCGGATTGCAATACCTTATGTGCAGTTCTATCTCCAGCGTGGTGCCCTCCATATGCCTCGGAGTGACACTTGCGTAGGATCTGTTCCTGTTCATGCTCAGGTACACAACGTCTAATAACACCATCTACTCCTTCTTTATAAAGGTGTGGGTAATCCCAGAAGTAATGTCTTAAATCATAGAAGAACTTTTTCTTTTGCTGGTATGTGAAACTAGGTGGTATGAATTTAGCAACAATGTAATTAGCATAATTAGCATACCATGGAGCAGTACGAGAAGCATTTATGATAGCTAATTGTTCATCAGGAAAGCTGTCATCAATAGGTAGTGGGTCAACAAGAAAATTCTCTAACCTAGACAAATTGTCTGCAACGGGGTTCTCAGCTCCCTTTCTATCAATAATATGCAAATCAAATTCTTGTAGCAAGAGAACCCATCTAATAAGTCTAGGTTTAGCATCTTTCTTGTCCATAAGATATTTAATAGCAGCATGATCAGTGTGAATAGTTACTTTAGAATCAACAATATAAGGTCTGAACTTATCACAAGCAAATGCAGCTGCTAAGAATTCTTTTTCAGTAGTAGCATAATTTCTGTGGGCAGTGTCTATACTTTTACTAGCATATTGAATAACATTTAGTTTCTTATCAACTGTTTGTCCTAGAACAGCACCTACACACAATCACTAGCATCACACATAATTTCAAAGGGTGAATTCCAATCAGGTGGCTGAACAATAGGTGTAGAAACCAAAGCTTTCTTAAGTATTTCAAATGCTTGTACACAATCATCATCGAAGACAAAAGGAATATCTTTTTGCAATAGATTAGTTAGAGGCCTCGAAATTTTAGAAAAGTCCTTAATGAACCTCCTATAAAAACCGACATGACCAAGGAAACTTCTTATACCTTTAATGTCCTTGGGACAAGGCATCTTTTCAATAGCATCAACCTTAGCTTTATCAACTTTAATACCTCTTTCAGAAATTTTATGCCCCAAGACAATGCCTTCATTAACCATAAAGTGACACTTCTCCCAATTCAAAATGAGACTAGCATCTTTGCATCTCTGCAAAACTCATTCAAGGTTTCTCAAACAATCATCAAAAGAGGATCCATAAATGGGGAAATCATCCATGAATACCTCACGAATCTTTTCACAAAAGTCAGAGAATATAGCCATCATGCATATTTGAAAGGTAGCAGGTGCATTACATAAACCAAAAGGCATACGTCTATAAGCAAAGGTACCGAAAGAGCAAGTAAAAGTGGTCTTTTCTTGATCCTTCTCTAACACAGGTATTTGAGAAAAACCAGAGTAACCATCTAGAAAGCAAAAATGTGTATGTTTGGATAGTCTTTCTAGCATTTGATCAATAAAAGGTAAAGGGTAATGATATTTTTTAGTAGCTTTATTTAATTTGTGGAAATAAATTACCATCCTATAACCTGTAATAATTCTTTGCGGGATCAATTCATCTTTATCATTAGGAACGACAGTAATACCTCCCTTCTTAGGGACAAAATGGACAGGACTTACCCACTGACTATCAGCAACGGGATAAATTATACCTTCCTCGACGAGCTTTAGTATTTCCTTTCTTACCACTTCTCTCATCTTAGGATTTAGTTGTAGTTGGTGATCAATAACTGGTTTGGCGTCTTCTTCCAATTTTTTTTGTGTTGGCATAAAGTGGGACTAATGCCCTTAAGATCATCAAGAGTATATCCAATAGCAGCACGGTGCTTCTTCAGAGTTTTCAATAATCTTTCCTCATCTTTCTCTGAAAGGTTATCACTAATAATAATAGGATATATCTTCTTTTCATCAAGATAAGCATATTGAAGAGTATCAGGTAATGGTTTAAGCTCAAACACGGGATCACCCTTGGGTGGTGGAGGATCCCCTAAGATTTCAACAGGCAAGTTGTATTTCAAAATAGGTCCCTGCTTAAAGAATACTTCATCTATTCCCTTCTTTCATTCATATACATATCATTTCCATGGTCTAGCAAATATTGTTCTAAAGGATCATTAGGAGGTACGGAAATAGAAGCAAGACCAATAATTTCATTCTTACTAGGCAATTCTTTATCATGGGGTTGTCTACGAAGCTTAGCAAAATTAAACTAATGAGACATATCTCCCAAGCCAATAGTAACAACATCCTTTTCGCAATCAATCTTAGCATTAACAGTATTGAAGAAGGGTCTACCAAATATGATGGGACAAAAGTCATCTTGTGGGGAACCAAGAACAAGAGAATCAGTGGGATATTTAACTTTCCCACACAAGACTTCAACATCTCTAACAATCCCAATTGGTGAAATAGTGTCTCTTTTGGCAAGCTTAATTGTAACATCAGTTTCTACTACCTCAGTAGGTGCAATATCATGCATAATTTCTTCATATAAGGAATAAGGTATTGCACTGGCACTAGCACCCATATCACATAATCCATGATAACAATGACCTCCTATTTTAATAGAAATAACTGGCATGCCTACAACGGGTCTATGTTTCTTATCATCGGGTCTAGCACTTCTAGCAGCTGCATCATAGAAATAAATAACATGCCCATCAATATTATCAGCCAAGAGATCTTTAACCATAGCAATACTAGGTTCAACTTTAATTTGCTCAGGTGGTGTATATGTTATAGTATTACTCTTATGAACCATAGTTGAAGCTTTAGCATGATCCTTTATCCTAACAGGGAAAGGTGGTTTCTCAATATAAGTAGTAGGAACAATAAGATCATTATAAGTGATAGTCTTTTCTTCAACTGTAATAGGTGCAACTACTTTTACTTTAGTGGGAGGATTATATTTAAACCACTTCTCCTTAGGGAGATCAACATGAGTAGCAAATGATTCACAGAAAGAAGCTACTATCTCAGAGTCATGTCCATATTTAGTGCTAAATCTACAAAAAGCATCGGTATCCATAAAAGATTTAACACAATCAAACTTAGGTGTCATACCTGACTCCTGATACGTCTCCAACGTATCTATAATTTTTGATTGCTCCATGCTACTTTATCACTGTTTTGGACTATAATGGGCTTTATTTTCCACTTTTATATTATTTTGGGACTAACCTATTAACCGGAGGCCCAGCCCAGAATTGCTGTTTTTTGCCTTTTTCAGTATTTCGAAGAAACACGATATCAAACGGAGTCCAAATGGAATGAAACCTCCGGGAACGTGATTTTCTCATCAGATAAGATCCAAGAGACTTGGACCCTCCGTCAAGAAAGCCACGAGGCGGTCACGAGGGTGGAGGGCGCGCCCTCCCCCTGGGCGCGCCCCCTACCTTGTGGGCCCCTCGGAGCTCCACCGATGTACTCCTTCCTCCTATGTATACCTACGTATCCCCAATAGACGACACAAGGAGCCAAAAACCTAATTCCACCGCCGCAACCTTCTGTATCCACGAGATCCAATCTTGGGGCCTGTTCCGGAGCTCCGCCGGGGAGGGCATCTACCACGGAGGGCTTCTACATCATCACCATAGCCCCTCCGATGAAGTGTGAGTAGTTTACTTCAGACCTTCGGGTCCATAGCTAGTAGCTAGATGGCTTCTTCTCTCTTTTTGGATCTCAATACAATGTTCTCCCCCTCTCTTGTGGAGATCTATTCAATGTAATCTTCTTTTTGCGGTGTGTTTGTTGAGACCGATGAATTGTGGGTTTATGATCCAGTATTATCTATGGAAAATATTTGATTCTTCTCTGAATTCTTTTATGTATGATTGAGTTATCTTTGCAAGTCTCTTCGAATTATCCGTTTGGTTTGGCCAACTAGATTGGTAGTTCTTGCAATGGGAGAAGTGCATGGCTTTGGGTTCAATCTTGCGGTGTCCTTACTCAGTGACAGAAAGAGTTGCAAGGCACATATTGTATTGTTGCCATCGAGGATAACAAGATGGGGTTTTTATCATATTGCATGAATTTATCCCTCTACATCATGTCATCTTGCTGAAGGCGTTACTCTGTTTTTAACTTAATACTCTAGATGCATGCTGGATAGTGGTCGATGAGTGGAGTAATAGTAGTAGATGCAGAATCGTTTCGATCTACTTGTCACGGACGTGATGCCTATATACATGATCATTGCCTAGATATACTCATAACTATGCTCAATTCTGTCAATTGCTCAACAGTAATTTGTTCACCCACCGTAGAATACTTATGCTCTTGAGAGAAGCCACTAGTGAAACCTATGGCCCCCGGGTCTATTATCATCATATCAATCTATATCACTTTATTTACTTGCTTTGTTTTTACTTTGCCTTTACTTTTTTACTTTGCATCTATCTATGAAAAATACCAAAAATATTATCTCTATCAGATCTCACTCTCGTAAGTAACGGTGAAGGGATTGACAACCCCTAAGCGTTGGTTGTGCAGGTACGAGGGACTTGCGCGTGACCTCCTACTGGATTGATACCTTGGTTCTCAAAAACTGAAGGAAATACTTACGCTACTGTGCTGCATCATCCTCTCCTCTTGGGGAAAACCAACGCAAGCTTGAGACATAGCAAGAAGGATTTCTGGTGCCGTTGCCGGGGAGGCTTATGCAAAAGTCAACATACCAAGTACCCATCACAATCCCTATCTCTCGCATTACATTATTTGCCATTTGCCGCTCGTTTTCCTCTCCCCCACTTCACCCTTGACATTTTATTCGCCCTCTCTTTCCCAATCTCCTCCTCTCTTTCCGTTGCCTTTTCCTCGTCCTTTTGTTTGCTTGTGTGTTGGATTACTTGTTGCCATGGCGCAAGATAATACCAAATTGTGTGATTTCTCGAATACCAATAATAATGATTTCCTTAGTACTCCGATTGCTCCTCTTAATAATGATGAGTCTTGTGAAATCAATACCGCTTTGCTGAATCTTGTTATGAAAGATCAATTCGCCGGCCTTCCTAGTGAAGATGCCGCTACTCATCTAAACAATTTTGTTGATTTGTGTGATATGCAACAGAAGAAAGATACGGATAACAATATTGTCAAATTGAAGTTATTTCCGTTTTCACTTAGAGATCGTGCTAAAATTTGGTTTTCGTCTTTGCCTAAAAATAATATTGATTCTTGGAACAAGTGCAAAGATGCTTTTATCTCTAAGTATTTTCCTCCCGCTAAGATTATCACTCTTAGGAACGATATCATGAATTTTAAACAACTTGATCATGAGCATGTTTCCCAATCTTGGGAAAGAATGAAATTAATGCTTCGCAATTGCCCTACTCATGGTTTGAATTTATGGATGATCATACAAAATTTTTATGCCGGATTGAATTTTGCTTCCAGAAAAATTCTAGATTCGGCCGCGGGAGGCATGTTTATGGAAATTACGTTAGGGGATGCTACCAAATTACTTGATAATATTATGGCTAATTATTCTCAATGGCACACCGAAAGATCTTCTAGTAAAAAAGTGCATGCTATAGAAGAAATCAATGTTTTGAGTGAAAAGATGGATGAACTTATGAAGATGTTTTCTCCTAAAAATACTCCTCTTGATCCTAATGATATGCCTTTATCTACTTTGCTTGAGATTAACAATGAATCTATGGATGTGAATTTTGTTGGTAGGAATAGTTTTGGAAACAACGCTTATAGAGGGAATTTTAATCCTAGGCCTTATCCTAGCAATCCTTCTAACAATTATGGAAATTCCTACAACAACTCTTATGGAAATTTTAATAAGATGCCCTCTGATTTTGAGAGTAGTGTTAAAGAATTTATGAATTCACAAAAGAATTTTAACGCTTTGCTTGAAGAGAAATTGCTTAAAGTTGATGATTTGGCTAGGAACGTTGATAAAATTTCTCTCGAGATTGATTCTCTAAAGCTTAGATCTATTCCTCCTAAGCATGATATCAATGAGTCTCTCAAATCCATGAGAATTTCCATTGATGAGTGCAAAGAAAGAACCGCTAGGATGCATGCTTCCAAAGATGCCTTTATTAAAGCGTGTTCTTCTAATCCCTATGAAAATCAAGATGAAGATCTAAAATTTATTGATGCATCCCCCATTAAATCTTTGTTTTGCAATATGAATCTTAATGAATCTGAAGATTATCTTCCTTTACCTAGAAGGCGTTCTAAGAATTCGGAGTTTCTAGATCTTGATGATGAAATTGATGAAAGTGGGATTGAAATAAATAGAAATTGTGATGTTGTTAAACCCACTATTTTGGATCTCAAGGAATTTAATTATGAAAATTTCTCTTTGATTGGTTATATTTCCTTGTTGCAATCCGTGCTAGAATCTCCTCATGCTTATAGTCAAAATAAGGCCTTTACCGAACATATTGTTGATGCTTTGATGCAATCTTATGAAGAAAAACTTGAGATGAAAGTTTCTATCCCTAGAAAACTCTATGATGAGTGGGAACCTACCATTAATATTAAAATTAAAGACTTTGAGTTTTATGCTTTATGTGATTTGGGTGCTAGTGTCTCTACTATTCCCAAAACTTTATGTGATTTGCTAGATTTCCGTGATTTTGATGATTGCTCTCTAAACTTGCACCTTGCGGATTCCACTATTAAAAAGCCTATGGGAAGAATTAATGATGTTCTTATTGTTGCAAATAGGAATTATGTGCCCGTAGATTTTATCGTTCTTGATATAGATTGCAATCCATCATATCCTATTATTCTTGGTAGACCTTTCCTTAGAACAATTGGTACAATTATTGATATGAAGGAAGGGAATATTAGATTCCAATTTCCCTTAAAGATGGGCATGGAACACTTTGCTAGAAATAAAATAAAATTACCATATGAATCTATCATGAGAGCCACTTATGGATTGCCTACCAAAGATGGCAATACCTAGATCTATCCTTGCTTTTATGCCTAGCTAGGGGTGTTAAACGATAGCGCTTGTTGGGAAGCAACCCAATTTTATTTTATGTTTTTTGTTTTTTTTTCTGTTTAGGAATAAATAATCCATCTACCTTCTGTTTGGATGTGGTTTTATGTTTTAATTAGTGTTTGTGCCAAGTAAGACCTATAGGATAACCTGCGATGATAGTTGATTTGATTCTGCTGAAAAACAGAAACTTTGAGCGCACGAATTTAGTTATGATAAATCACAGGAACGGGATTTTTTGTTGATTCTTTTTGCTGATGATAAATAAACAAATTTTCCAGGACTTCCTATTTTGGTAGAATTTTTAGAGTTCCAGAAGTTCCGTTAGTTACAGATTACTACAGACTGTTCTGTTTTTGACAGATTCTGTTTTTCGTGTGTTGTTTGCTTATTTTGATGAATCTATGGCTAGTAAATTAGTTTACAAACTATAGAGAAGTTGGAATACAGTAGGTTTAACACAAATATAAATAAAGAATTATTTCATTACAGTACCTTGAAGTAGTCTTTTTTTTTCTTTCTCTAACGGAGCTCACGAGATTTCTGTTGAGTTTTGTGTTGTGAAGTTTTCAAGTTTTGGGTGAATTCTTTTGATGGATTATGGAACAAGGAGTGGCAAGAGCCTAAGATTGGGGATTCCCATGGCACCCCCAAGATAATCCAAGGACACCAAAAAGTCAAAGCTTGGGGATGCCCCGGAAGGCATCCCCTCTTTCGTCCACTTCCATCGGTAATTTACTTGGAGCTATATTTTTACTCACCAACATGATATGTGTTTTGCTTGGAGCGTCTTGTATTATCTGTGTCTTTGCTTGTTAGTTTACTACAATCATCCTTGCTGTACACACCTTTTGAGAGAGCCATACATGATTTGGAATTTGTTAGAATACTCTATGTGCTTCACTTATACCTTTTGAGCTTGATAGCTTTGCTCTATGTGCTTCACTTATATCTTTAGAGCGTGATAATTTTTTGCTCTAGTGCTTCACTTAGATCTTTTAGAGCACGGTGGTGGATTTGTTTAAAGAAACTTGATCTCTCATGCTTCACTTAGATCATTTTGAGAGTCTCTAATAGCATGGTAATTTGCTTAATGTTAATATACTTGGTATTCAAGATATGTGAAACTTTCTTTTGAGTGCGTTGAATACTAAGATAAGTTTGATGCTTGATAATTGTTTTGAGATATGGAGGTGATAATATCATAGTCATGCTAGTTGGGTGATTATGAATTTGAGAAATGCTTGTGTCGAAGTTAGCAAATCCCGTAGCATGCACGTATGGTTAAAGTTGTGTAACAAATTTGAAACATGAAGTGTACCTGGCTTGTGCATCCTTATGAGTGGCGGTCGGGGACGAGCGATGGTCTTTTCCTACCAATCTATCCCCCTAGGAGCATGCGCGTAGTACTTGATTTTTGATGACTTCTAAATTTTTGCAACAAGTATATGATTTCTTTTGACTAATGTTGAGTCCATTGATTATACGCACTCTCACCTTTCCGCCTTTGCTAGCCTCTTCGGTACCATGCATTGCCCTTTCTCACTTTGAGAGTTGGTGCAAACTTCGCCAGTGCATCCAAACCCCGTGATACGATACACTCTATCACACATAAACCTCCTTATATCTTCCTCAAAACAGCCACCATACGTACCTATCATGGCATTTCCATAGCCATTCCGAGATATATTGCCATGCAACTTCCACCATCATCATCGTAACATGCATTACTTTTGTCATATTGCCATTGCATGATCTTGTAGTTGACATCGTATTTGTGGCAAAGCCACCATGCATTATTTTTCATACATGTCACTATTGATTCATTGCACCATCCCGGTACACCGCCGGAGGCATTCATATAGAGTCATATCTTGTTCTAGTTTCGAGTTGTAATCCAAAGTGTGATGATCATCATTATTAGAGCATTGCCCAAATAAAAAAAGGCCAAAAAAAAGAAAGGCCCCCAAAAAGGAAAGGCCCCAAAAAAAGAAAGGCCCAAAAAAAATAAAAAAAATAATAATAAAGGGGGGCAATGCTACTATCTCTTTTCCACACTTGTGCTACAAAGTAGCACCTTGTTCTTCATATAGTGAGTATCATATATTGTGCTTCAAAGTAGCACCATGTTTTTCATATGATGAGTCTCTTAAGTTGTCTTGTTCATACTAGTGGGAATTTTTCATTATAGAACTTGGCTTGTATATTCCTACGATGGGCTTCCTCAAATGCCCTAGGTCTTCATGAGCAAGCAAGTTGGATGCACACCCACTAGTTTTCTTTTATTGAGCATTCATAGCTCTAGTGCATCCGTTGCATGGCAATCCCTAATCCTCATGTTGACATCAATTGATGGGCATCTCCATAGCCCATTGATTAGCCTCGTCAACGTGAGACTTTCTCCTTTTTTGTCTTCTCCACACAATCCCCATCATCATATTCTATTCCACCCATAGTGCTATATCCATGGCTCACGCTCATGTATTGCGTGAAGGTTGAAAAAGTTTGAGATTATTTAAGTATGAAACAATTGCTTGGCTTGTCATCGGGGGTATAGAAGTTGGGAACATCTTTGTGTGACGAAAATGAAGCATAGCCTAACTATATGTTATTTTGAGAAGACATGATTGCTTTGATTAGTATGCTTGAAGTATTATTATTTTTGTGTCAATATGAACTTTTGTCTTGAATCCTTCGGATCTGAATATTCATATCACAATTAAGAAGATTTACATTGAAATTATGCCAAAGTATCACTCCGCATCAAAAATTCTTTTTTATCATTTACCTACTCGAGGACGAGCAGGAATTAAGCTTGGGGATGCTTGATACGTCTCCAACGTATCTATAATTTTTGATTGCTCCATGCTACTTTATCTACTGTTTTGGACTATAATGGGCTTTATTTTCCACTTTTATATTATTTTTGGGACTAACCTATTAACCGGAGGCCCAACCCAGAATTGTTGTTTTCTGCCTTTTTCAGTATTTCGAAGAAACAGAATATCAAACAGAGTCCAGACGGAATGAAACCTTCAGGAACGTGATTTTCTCATCAGATAAGATCCAGGAGACTTGGACCCTCCATTAAGAAAGCCACGAGGCGGTCACGAGGGTGGAGGGCGCGCCCTCCCCCCTGGGCGCGCCCCCCCTACCTCGTGGGCCCGTTGGAGCTCCACCGACGTACTCCTTCCTCCTATATATACCTACGTATCCCCAATAGACGAGACAAGGAGCCAAAAACCTAATTCCACCGCCGCAACCTTCTGTATCCACGAGATCCCATCTTGGAGCCTGTTCCGGAGCTCCTCCGGGGAGGGCATCTACCACGGAGGGCTTCTACATCATCACCATAGCCCCTCCGATGAAGTGTGAGTAGTTTACTTTAGACCTTCGTGTCCAAAGGTAGTAGCTAGATGGCTTCTTCTCTCTTTTTGGATCTCAATACAATGTTCTCCCCCTCTCTTGTGGAGATCTATTCGATGTAATCTTCTTTTTGCGGTGTGTTTGTTGAGACCGATGAATTATGGGTTTATGATCCAGTATTATCTATGGAAAATATTTGATTCTTCTCTGAATTCTTTTATGTATGATTGAGTTATCTTTGCAAGTCTCTTCGAATTATCCGTTTGGTTTGGCCAACTAGATTGGTAGTTCTTGCAATGGGAGAAGTGCATGGCTTTGGGTTCAATCTTGCGGTGTCCTTACTCAGTGACAGAAAGAGTTGCAAGGCATGTATTGTATTGGTGCCATCGAGGATAACAAGATGGGGTTTTTATCATATTGCATGAATTTATCCCTCTACATCATGTCATCTTGCTTAAGGCGTTACTCTGTTTTTAACTTAATACTCTAGATGCATGCTGGATAGCGGTCGATGAGTGGAGTAATAGTAGTAGATGCAGAATCGTTTCGATCTACTTGTCACGGACGTGATGCCTATATACATGATCATTGCCTAGATATACTCGTAACTATGCTCAATTCTGTCAATTGCTCAATAGTAATTTGTTCACCCACCGTAGAATAGTTATGCTCTTGAGAGAAGCCACTAGTGAAACCTATGGCCCCCGGGACCATTCTCATCATATCAATCTATATCACTTTATTTACTTGCTTTGTTTTTACTTTGCCTTTACTTTTTACTTTGCATCTATCTATCAAAAATACCAAAAATATTATCTCTATCAGATCTCACTCTCGTAAGTAACCGTGAAGGGATTGACAACCCCTAAGCGTTGGTTGCGAGTTGCTATCGTGTTGTGCAGGTACGAGGGACTTGCGCGTGACTTCCTACTGGATTGATACCTTGGTTCTCAAAAACTGAGGGAAATACTTACGCTACTGTGCTGCGTCATCCTCTCCTCTTTAGGGAAAACCAATGCAAGCTCGAGATGTAGCAACTCCTTACCATCATCCGAATCCCAATCTTTAGAGTTGCGTTTAATTCTTTCCAATAAATCCCATTTGAATTCAATAGTCTTCATCATAAAAGACCCAACACAAGAAGTATCGAGCATGGAGCGATTGTTGAGAGAAAGCCGATCGTAAAAATTTTGAATAATCATTTCTCTTGACTGCTCATGATTGGGGCATGAATATAAAATTGACTTAAGCCTCCCCCAAGCTTGAGCGATGCTTTCTCTTTCGTGAGGCCAAAAATTATATATATAATTACGATCACGATGAACAAGATGCATAGGATAAAACTTCTGGTGAAATTCCAATTTCAATCGTTTATAGTCCCAGGATCCGATATCATCACATAGCCTATACCATGTCAATGCATCTCCCTTCAAAGATAAAGGGAAGAACTCTTCTTGATAACATCATCAGGCATACCTGCAAGCTTAAATAGTCCACAAACTTTATCCACATAGATTAAGTGTAAATTGGGACGCAATGTTCCATCTCATGCAAAGGGATTAGCTATCAGTTTCTCTACCATACCCAAAGGATTTTCAAAGTAAACATTTTCAGTAGGTTCAGTAGGTTGAGGATCAACTCTTTGCTCTACTAGTCGGGGTGAAGATACCCCGAACAAACCCCTCAAAGGATTATGTTCCATAGTAACAAGTGACAGTAAATTTCAACACACTATATAAATGTTTCCTTACCAAGTTCCACTTACCAAAGGCGCTTCACTCCCCGGCAACGGCGCCAGAAAAGAGTTGGATGACCCACAAGTGTTGGGGATCTATCATTGTCCTTTCGATAAGTAAGAGTGTCGAACCCAACGAGGAGCAGAAGGAAATGACAAGCGGTTTTCAGTAAGGTATTCTCTGCAAGCACTGAAATTGCAGGTAACAGATAGTTTTGTAATAAGATAATTTGTAACGGGTAACAAGCAGTGAAAGTAAATAAAGTGCAGCAAGGTGGCCCAATAATTTTTTAGCAAAGGAAAAGCCTGGACAAGTTCTTATAATGAGAAAAGCGCTCCCGAGGACACATGGGAATTATCGTCAAGCTAGTTTTCATCACGCTCATATGATTCGCGTTCGTTACTTAGATAATTTGATATGTGGGTGGACCGGTGCTTGGGTACTGCCCTTTCTTGGACAAGCATACCACTTATGATTAACCCCTATTGCAAGCATCCGCAACTACAAAAGAAGTATTAAGGTAAACCTAACCATAGCATGAAACATATGGATCCTAATCAGCCCCTTACGAAGCAACACATAAACTAGGGTTTAAGCTTCTGTCACTCTAGCAACCCATCATCTACTTATTACTTCCCAATGCCTTCCTCTAGGCCCAAATAATGGTGAAGTGTCATGTAGTCGATGTTCACATAACACCACTAGAGGAGAGACAACATACATCTCATCAAAATATCGAACGAATACCAAATTCACATGACTATTAATAGCAAGACTTCACCCATGTCCTCAGGAACAAACGTAACTACTCAGAATGCATATACATGTTCATAATCAGAGGGGTATTAATATGCATTAAGGATCTGAACAATGATCTTCTAACGAATAAACCAACTAGCATCAACTACAAGGAGTAATCAACACTACTAGCAACCCACATGTACCAATATGAGGTTTTGGTAGAAAGATTGGATACAAGAGATGGACTAGGATTTGAGAGGAGATGGTGCTGGTGAAGATGTTGATGGAGATTGATCCCCTCCCGATAAGAGGATCGATGGTCATGACGATGGTGATGATTTCCCCCTCCCGGAGGGAAGTTTCCTCGGCAGAACAGCTCTATCGGAGCCCTAGATTAGTTCTGCCAAGGTTCCACCTCGTGGTGGTGGAGTTTCGTCCCGAAAGCTTGCTTATGTTTTTTTCCAGGGTAAAAGAACTCATATAGCAGAAGATGGGCACCAGAGGGCTGCCAGGTGGCCCATGAGGCAGGGAGGCGCGCCCCCACCCTCGTGGATGGTGGGGGGGGGGGCTCAGGTATTTCTTCCGCTCAATATTTTTTATTAATTCCCAAAATGACTTTGGTGGAGTTTCAAACTTTTGGAGCTGTGCAGAATAGGTCTCTAATATTTGCTCCTTTTCCAGCCCAGAATCCCAGCTGCCGGCATTCTCCCTCTTTATATAAACCTTGTAAAATGAGAGAGAATAGCGATAAGTATTGTGACACAATGTGTAATAACAGCCCATAATGCAATAAATATCGATATAACAACATGATGCAAAATGGACGTATCATCATCATCGCTCCTGAGACCCCGGCCGGCCTCCCAAGCAGCGGGGCTCCTAGGAATGGAGCTCATGAGGCCGCGGCTAGTGCGACGAACGACAAGACCCCTGAAGGCCAGCATACCCAACGGATACAAGAACTCACCAACGCCTCCTCCCTCGTCGAGCACCCGGTCTACTTCGTCAGCACGATGCTGCGGGGGCGCGGGCTAGCTATCCCATGCCGTGAGAGCTCTTCCTCATGCTCCTCATCGCCTCCTAGAAGTTGCGTCACTACTTCCAAGGCCATCCCATCAAGGTCGTCTCAGCATATCCACTCAAGAGGGTGCTCTGGAGCCCTAACGCGGCCGGAAGGGTCGCAGAGTGGAATATCGAGCTACAGGCGTTCCAGCTGGAGTTCAGCACCACCAGGGTCATTAAGGGAGCGACCCTCACAGATTTCGTGGCAGAACAGACTGAGATCCCTGGCCGTGAAGTATGCGAGGACTGTTCCCTCCTGCCTGGAGACGAGGCGCCCGACGGATGGATCATGTACTTCAACGTCGTGTTCGCGCGTCACGGGGCGGGGGCTGGAGCAGTGCTCATTTCACCCGCTAAGGACAAGCTCTACTACGCGGTACAGCTTTGCTTCCAGCAAGGCGAAAAGGTCTGCAACAACATTGCGGAATACGAGGGCCTGATATCCGGCCTTAGGGCTGCAGCGGCGTTAGGAGTGAAGCGTCTCACCATCAAGGGCGACTCCCAGCTCCTCATCAACTTCTCCAACAAAGAGTACACACCGAAGGATGAGCACATGGAAGCTTAACTGGAGGAGGTACGCAAAATGGAAAAGCTATTCTTGGGCTCCGAATTGCAGCATGTGCCACGAGGCACAAACAAGGTGGGAGACGACATCGCCAAGAGGGCGTCCCGACGGCTGCCTCAGGAGCCATACGTCTTTGATGAACGGCTCTTCAAGCCGTCGGTAGCCCCCCCGCCCCCCACAGTGGAATCAGCACCACCTCATGAGGATCTCCCACGAGCCCCAGCGACAGGTGCCCCAGCTTGCGGCCCTTCCTTAGGGGCTCGACTGCTCCTCACAATCGAGCCTCAGGAGGGGTGCTGGACTGAAGAGTTCAAGGTGTACTTGCTTCAGGGGACCCTGCCGGAGAAGGAGGAAGATGCCGAGTGCGTGGCTCACCAGGCTATCGCATACTGCATCTAGGACGGTGAGCTGTACTATAAGCGGCCCAACGATGTTTCTTTGTGATGCATCTCCAGGGAGCAGGGGCGCAAGCTACTGGCCGACATACATGGCAGAGACTACGAGCATCACTCTTCATCGAGCACCCTCGTGGGCAAGGCGTTCCGCAGTGGGTTCTACTGGCCCACGGCACTCAACGATGCCACCGAGCTGGTGAAATCCTGTGAAGCCTGCCAATTCCACGCCAACTAGATCCACCAACCTGCTTAGGGCCTCCAGACCATCCTGTTCACATGGCCATTCGCTGTCTGGGGGCTAGATATCTTGGGGCCATTCCCTCGAGCGCCTGGGGGCTACTGCTACCTCTACTTCGCCATCGACAAGTTCACCAAGTGGGCGGAGGTAGAAGCTGTCCGCACCATCTCGGCAGAGTCGGCCGTCAAGTTCATCAAGGGCCTCGTGAGCCGATTCGGGGTTCCTAATCGCATCATAACCGACAATGGCTCGCAGTTCACCAACAACCTTTTCAAAACATATTGTGCTAACCTTGGAACGTAGATATGCTATGCTTCAGTTGGCACACCCTAGGAGCAATGGCCAGGCCGAGCATGCCAATGGAGAGGTTCCGAGGGGCCTCAAGGCAAGAACCTTCAAGAAGAAGCTCGAGGCCTATGGCAGGGGCTGGCTCGACGAGCTCTAGACAATGTTGTGGTTCATCCGCACCACCGCAACCAAGCCGACGGGCGAGACCCCGTTCTTCCTTGTCTATAGAGCTGAAGTGGTTCTCCCTCATGAGGTCAAGAATCGCTCCACGCGTGTCCTGGCGTTTGACGAGGCATGCCAGGATGCCACGCGGGGGATGGATCTCGTGTTGGGGGAGGAATGCCACCGTGAAGCCTCACTCCGAGTAGCGGATACCAGCAGGCACTGCGGTGGTACCACTGTCGCAGCATCTGCCGCAGGACGCTCGAGGTGTGTGATCTCGTCCTGAGGCGGGTGCTTTCCAGGGAAGGGCTAAACAAGCTCTCACCCATGTGGGAGGTCTTGTTTAGGATCTCCCGTGTCTCCAGGCCTGGCGCCGCGTGCCTGGAGACACAACACGGGATCCCCATCCAGAACGCCTGGAACATCTAGCACCTCCGGAAATTCTACCCATGAAGCAAGGCCCATGCCTGTGAAGTCTCCGCTCGTGGCACTGTCACGTAATAATGAGTGGGGCAGTAGATGCCCCGGAGTCTCCTGAGTGTCGCCCGCGGGCCTCACGAGGGCTCCCTCCCATGTCCTAGTGGCAACACTTAGCTCCACGCTGGTGAGAAGACTAGACTAGGTGCCGGACGCGGCTATTATTTTGCTTGCTTGCTGTAGTTGGTTCGCGGTTTCTTAATGGAATTTGGAGTTTTTGCGTTTTGATTTGCCAAAGTTGGATTTTCTCTCCTCTCGCTTCACTCGTTCTCAGTCTTGGCATGGGAGGAGCGGCAGTTGCCCGTCGCTCCTTCTCGCGCACCCCATGCATGGGGGCTAGGCAGGTGTGCATGTTTGGGTTCACCCACACGCAAGCACACCTAGCCGAAACCCCGTTGTCCCAGTGCTTCGGCCTTCTTAATCCTCGCGAGACACCCTCGATCGAGCTCATGGGCATGCCACCCTCTTATGTCCATGCCCCCCGGGCAATGCGACATGGTGCACTGGGCCATAGCTAACCCACGTCAGAGGCCTCGGGCAAGGAGGAATGAGATGGCCTGTAAAGATTTTTAACAACTCTACAGGAGCTTTACAGTGTCTCCTGAGGCCGACGGCTCCCAAGTCATCAGGATGGGGGGCTCCGCCAGATATCAAGGAATGCGCCCCCGCGAGGTGGGAAGCTGTCGCAAGCATATCAAGATAAGTACCCTCGCCATGCCTACTCGGAATACAGATATCATGGCATAACATCGAGATAATAAGAATAGCATAGTTGCATAACTGCACAGTTCATTACACATCCCAGTGGGGCACTCTACTTTTTTTCAAATGCAGGAGAAAGGAATGGTTAAACAGAAGCGGCCCACATGACCGCCGCAACTCCTGAAGCCAGGCTCCGGCAGCCTCGGGCTCAGTGCGGGACCTCCTCCGGCTTCACCAGAGCATGGCGATGAGACAACCCATTGCCTTCCTTGATGCAACCCTAGTGGCATGGTGGGTGGTCGTAGCCGCCACTGCTGGTGATCTCGCCTGAAGAGAAGCTGCTGCTGCTGGAGGAAGCGCGACCGTCGTCAAGGGCAAGCTAACCCTCGTCGCCACCATGGCGATCATCAAGGCCAACCTCATCGTCGTCGCTGCAGTCTTCTGGGCAGCACCCCGCGCGGCAGCTGTCCTCCCCGAACACCCTCACGTAGTGGGTCGTGAGGCCGTCGTACTTGAAGTGGAGGGTGCACCTCCAGCTCAGGCCTTGTGCGCATGCAAACGCCTGCCAACCGCAGGTCAAGGCCATCTTGCCGGCCGCGGTGACCTCGACCCCGACCCATGAGGCCCTGTTGCAGCAACCATTAGCCTGCATCCAGAGGCCGTGAGGCCCTGTGGCCGGCAGCTCGTTGGCAAAGAAGCGTGGAAGCTGGAGCCAGGTGCTGGAGGGCTTCTCCGACCACACAACAAACTCCGGGAGCACGTCCGGGAAGGGGAAGCATGGCCAAGGAGGACAGGCGACCATGGCGTGCATCCCCTCGTCACGAGGGCTGCCCTATTCCTGGCGGCCCCTGCCATTAAAAGAAGCACCATCGCGACTGCCAAAAGAGACGCCAGCCCCTGGAGAAGTGCGCCTGCGCCCCCTGGGAGCTGCCACCGGGGTCGCAACGTGCTTGAGGGGACAGGCACTGTACCTCTTGGGCGGCGGCGAAACCGGCCTTTCCTTCGGGGCCTTCCCCTTCTCGACGGCGGTGAACCTCCTCATCAGTGCCATGGGACTACAACTACGGCAAGACGGAGAAGAGAAGGAACGAGTAGCGAGAAGACGAAGATAGGGATGAGCGAGGGACTCGTCAAGTCGGACGGTTGCCGAGGCTGCGAGGGGAAGCGGAGACGCCCGTGTCCCATCAATTGCCATGCGTCGCCCAAAGCCGTGGGCCGTTAGGGCCCATGGTGCTCTGCACTTGCCCTTTGGCTTCGCCTCGAAGCCAAGTCCGAGCACGCCTTGGGCCCGGGGGTACCCATACTTGCCTGCCTTCGGCCCACGACCTGTCTCCATTAGTGGCCTAGTACGGCCCAGCTTCGACATCGGCAACTCAAGACCCTCACGAGGGGCCAAGCCTTGCGAGGCGGGCGACACCAAGACCTCCGAAGGGAGCAACCTCCTAAGGCTGGCTCCCGAGGAGCGGATATTTCTATGCAAGGCTCACCTCGCGAGGTTTAGGTGACGTGAGCCATGACGATCAAGACCAGGCAGGTGCCAGCGGCCGCAGTGTACTAGTTTCCTCTTTGGTGCCAAGGAGGCAAGCGCGGGCATGGAGTCCTGAAGAATCGGCCAAAGGTTTCCATTCCCGTGCAACAAGACCAAGACCACCAGGACGGCCGGACGGAGGTCATCACCAAGCCCACCACGGCGTCACTACCAGAAGGTTTTGCAAGTGAAGACCACTTTCGCCAGGATAAGATGTACTAGCTGTCTCCCTTCAAATTTGGCTGTTGTGGGATCCCTTCCCGCCTACATTTGGGAAGAGGACCAAGGCCGCTATAAATAGGACCTAGCCACCACCATAGGAGGGGATCGAATCCATTTCACCCTCACCAACTCACTCAAGCTCAAGAACACACCTCTTGAGGTTGTTCTCCACTGTACTAGTTCATCCTCAGCCGTTCGAGGCCAATCCACCACAAAGCAGGAGTTGGGTTTTACACTGCAAGGTGGCCTGAACCTGGGTAAACTAAGACATCTCCTTTCATTCGAGTTCGTCTCGCTAGGCTTAGAGATTGGTGAGTAGGTGACTGGCGAGGTTGAGTTCTTTGCACGCACCCCAGAGTTTGAACCTCTCAAGGGTTTGCCGAACCCGAAATCTGACAGGCATGAAATAGTTGACATGTATATTTTTTAACTAAAATGGATAGCATGACATAATTTCACATATATGATGTCTATCTAAACTAGATAGCATAGCATGACATAATTCAAAGATATTATGACTAACTAAACATGATGGCATGATATAATTATATGATGTCTTTAGTAAACAGGTTCGCATGACATAATTCACATACATGTTATCTTAAGTAATCAGGATCACATGATTTAGTTTACATATGTGATTTATATGCTAAGCAGAGGGCATTCGCATATATGATGTCTGAACTAAGTACATGGTGTTCAATATTGTGTATATGATGTCTAAACTATGCAATGCAAGACACCATATGCATGATATGAGTAGTATAACCGTGTCTAGTTAGACCATACACCTCGGTGGGGGAATAGGACTGGTCATCTGTCTCTGAGTCCATCTCTGAGAAGCTATCGGGGCCCAGCAAGAGATCTGCTTTGACATGTAGCATTGTCTGCTCTGAAGACCTTGTTTTCACTCTAGATTTTTCCATCACCTACTCAAATGGCTGATTCACAGGAAGAGTAGTTTAATGTACAAACATTGTCAACAAATGGAAATGTAATAAAGAAAAGGATGGGTAAGATATCATTCAAATATATGATGCCTGGTTAAACATGATAGCATTGCATATTTCACATATATTATGGCTTGCAAAAAGAGATGAGACTGCATAATTCCCATATATGATATAGAAACTAAAGAAGTGGCATTACAGAACATGTCGAAACTAAGCAGATGACATATAAGATGTCGAAAGTAGGCACTGCAAGGCAACATATGCATGATATGACTAACATCATCATGCCAAGTTAGAGCAAACACCTTGGGGTAAATAGGAGTGGTCAGCTACGTCTGTGTCCACCTCAGAACATATATCTTCGTCTAGATTACAATGTAGAGAGGGGGGAGGGTTTGCCATAGAACCCACCATGGAGCGATGTCTGTATGACATTGAATTGCCGCGCAAAACTCTTCTCTTTTTCTCTACATGTTCAACATGAATGTGTACAATATCTTATATGCATACAAAAAAATATATAATGAGATTATGTAGGAGAGCATGCAGAAATCTAGAATGATGGTAACAACCAGTGGATGGATCCAAAAATGATGATAGCTATCTGATGATAGCTCTAATTTAATAAAAAGACAGATGACCAACATAGGCATAACCTAGGTGAACCAGATAATAGATAGAGATACTATTCATTATTGCCTTGATATGTGCCCCACAAGTAATTTTAGAACTCAAGTTTGAACATTAATTTGGACCTGACTTGGAGTCTAAGAGGTGAATAGGTCGATAAAGTTGCAGGTAATATTAAGCAATGCATAACATAAGCAGAAACAAAAGAGTGCGACCTCTCTTGTGGACCCGTGTACTCCTCAGGTTCATCTGCTGAGTCGATGATGGTGATGCCATTGTGGTGGGTGTTGGCAGCAGGGAAGGAGATCTGAGGCGGCAAAAGACGTTCAGGAGTCGTGATGTCTGGTTTGGTGGATGCTTCTGTCGATCGAGCACCTCACATGAGGTGGTCGATGTTGCGGCAGGAGCAGGACAAACCACACAAAGTTTTCTTCGCACCTACCTGTAACTAAATTAATTCTGTAAGGGCTCCTTTGGCTTGCAGGATTCTAAAAACAAAGGGATAGGAAGAACACCGGAATAGGATAGGAATGTGTTAGAGTACGTAATGGGCCTAATGGGCCTAGGCTAGTGGTATAGCCCGTTAGTCTTAGGGTTAATTAGAGATAAGGGTCGCTTGCTTAGGGGTAGCCTTGCTTGGGAGTCAAGTAAACCTCTCTATATAAAGAGAGGATATGTATCAATCTAATCAAGCAAGAATTATGAAGGAAACCCCTTCCATCTTGCCCGGCCGTGGGCAAAAGGCCCCCGGCCGGCCCTCTCGCACCCTCCTTCTAGTAGCGCCATAACAATTTGGTATTAGCTAGCTTCAGTTCGATCATGTCCTCACCGCCGCCAAGCCCGTCTCTTCCTCTCCCATTAATCTCGTCGCCTCCGGCGGCCACCACGACCGTCGCCCCACTCCTGCCTACGCCGGGATCCTTCGTCGCGCCTGCCCCCGTCGTCCTCACCCTAGAGGAGGTGTCCAGGGTGCTGCAGAACCAAACCCAGGCGGTCCAGGAGATCCGCCTGTTCTTGGCTGGGTCCTACGGGCCGCACCGGGCTGCGCCGCCCATTGCCGCCCACGCGCCGCCGTGGCTGGCATGGCAGCCGCCGCACCAGGCGGTCTTTGCCGCGCTCACCGGACCGCTGCAGCTGCCATCCGTCGGCACCACCGCCCAGCCCTGGATGCAGTGGCAGCCACCACTCCTGGCGGCCTCTGCCGCGCTCACCGGACCGTTGCAGCAGCCACCGCCGGTCAGATCCATCGCCCAGTATGGGATGCCCTACAACGGCAATGCCACGACCTCGTTTCCATCAACGCCGCTGCCATCCGAGGGTGTCCACATCCAACAGATCAAGTCCCCGACGTCGCCGTCACCGCTTCCATCTTGGATCGCTACCCGCCACATGTCGGCAGCGGTGAGGTGGCAGGCTGCTATGCGCGGCCTACTAGCGTGTTGGCGTGTGCGGGAGATGCGTGTTCTACAACTGCCTCTCCTCCAAGTTGCCCTTCACTGCGCAAAGGACCTCGATCTCGTCCGCTGCATCGGGGATCTTGGGCATGCGGTTTCCCCCACGGGCGGCGGGCATGCTGTTTTCCCCGCGGACAGTGACCTCAAAGTCTGCGACATCGGCGGTTGAAGGGCTCACCCCTACTCGTCATTCTCCATTGCAAGCCCTCCACTCTTCCATGTGCGGTGCATACCAACAGCCGTCCGGCGGGGAGAAGGCAGGGTGTCACCGATAGGAGCGCACCGCGTAGCACCACTGCTTTCCGCCACCAGCCGTCACGAGGGCGCCTTTGCTGGTTGCTCTTGTGACCACTTCCAGGTGGCCATAAACATACACTCCTTTGGTACAGGTGGTATCCATGGGATCCACATGGTTTTACATGTGCACATCCGACGTGCGGATGGTGTCCACTTTTTGTTGAGGGGTCCAAAATAAAGCGTCCCAGTCTATTTCAGGTTGAGAGTAATAAAACAAGCCAAGATGTAAAAGGCTTGTTTTTAGGTGTTAGGTTTGTGTTGCCTCGAGTCATGTGTCCGCGTTCTGGGAATGGGGGTCCCTAGACTTGCCTGCCAGCGGCCTGCGGCGTGGCTCAAGCATAGGCCCAGTACGGCCCGTCTTCATCAACCCAAGTTCAAGACCCTCGCGAGGGGCCAAGCCTCGCGAGGTGGACGATGCAAGGTTTCCTCAAGGGAAGCCTCACCAGGCAGGCTTGCGAGGAGGCTGAGAGATCAAGGCAAGGAGTACCTCACGAGGTGCTCGTGACGCAAGCCATGACAATTGAGACCAGGCAGGCACCAGCCCGCGTAGTGTCCTCATTTCCTCTTTGGTGCAAATGGGGCAAGCGCAGGCGTGGAGTACCGAGACATTAGGCAAAGGTTTCCATATCAAATCAACAAGACCACGACCAGCAGGACGGCAGGATGGAGGTCACTGTGGAGCCCAAGACAGCGTCATCACCAGTGCCTTTGGCAGTCGAAGACCAACTTTAGTCAGGATAGCTTGTACTGGATGTTCCCCTTCAAAATGGCCATTGTTGGCTCCCTTCCCGCTCAATATTCAGGAAGAGGACCAGGGCCCCTAAAAAAAGAGATAGCCACCAACGTAGAAGGGGGAGAGATCTGACCTAGAGCCAACATAGCTGATCGCATCCATCCCAAGTAGATCACCACACCAGCTCAAGAACACCTCTCGCGAGGCTGTTCTTCCTCTGTACTATTCATCATCAGCCCCAGAGGCAATCCACCACACCACACACTGGATTAGGGTATTACACCACAACGGTGGCCCGAACCAGTATAAACCTTGTGTCCCTTGTGTTGTTCATGGTGTAGCTTAGATTCGCGACGAGGCTTTGGGGCGTGGATCGGTAGGGAGAAGATCTTCGTGCGCACCCCAGAGTTCGAACCTTAAGGGTTTGGCCGGAACACGATATACGACATTGGGCACGCCAGGTAGGGGTGCGCCGAAATCCTCTTTTTGCGGTTCCGCATTCCATCGTTTCGTCGCATCCATGGCAGACGCTAGCCGAGCTCGCGCCGAGCGTCAGGCTGCTCTCGCCACACGCGTTGCCCAGACGGCTCCTGTCGGTGGGCCTCCTCGTCATTCTTCGTCACCTGCCGCCAACGCCGCCACCGGCCCGGCGGGGAACGAGCAGCAAGCGTTGTCGCTGCATCGCTCGGTGCGGCGGGAAGGCCGCACCGCCACCCCGTCGCTGACTCCAGCTAGCTCATCGTCTCACGCTCGTCGCGCTCCCACGGACGGGCAGGCCGCGTTGCTCCTGGCACGTGAGCTCCTGCACTATCGCCATCTCGACGACCTCTTCGAGGAGTGGCTCGCTCGCATCACCGAGCTCGTCAGTGCTGCAGGGGGCTCTCCTGCACCATCCCTCTCGCTGCCTCGCCCTCCGTCCTGCGTGGGCGATGCAGCCCAGGAGGTGCCTCCGCCACCTCCTCCCCAAGAAGGTGCCATAGCTCCAAGGCGCGCGGCCACTGGACGAGACCCGCCACGTCCAGCGCCCGCGCGACAAGAAAGGAGCTGCCAAGAGATCCCTCCGCCTCAATAAGGCGCTCGCGTGCTCCCCGCTCCGGCATGTCAAGACCGCATCCCTACGCCAGCACGTCAAGACCCCATGCTGCCCCTGGCGGCGGCGCGCGGGAATCTCCAAGAGCAAGCCCCACGTCTGCAAAGGGCTTTGGTGGCCACTACAGGCTGTCGTGCCTTCACCACCGAGCTATGCAGTGTTGCCTATCCGGGCAAGTTCAAGCCAGATCTTCCTCCTCGCTACAACGACACTGTCGACCCCGCAGAGTTCCTGCAGCTCTACGAGCTGGGCATCGAGGTGGCCAACAGAGACGAAAAGGTCATGGCAAAGTGGTTTCCCATGGCGCTCAAGGATGGTGCCCGCACCTGGCTCCTGAACCTGCCTCCCGACTCGATCTCCTCTTGGGACGAGATGCGTAGCCGCTTCATTGCCAACTTCCAGGGCACTCGCGATCGTCCTCCAGTCGTGGGTGACCTGCACCGCATCAATAAGCAACCTAGAGAGACCCTGCAGAAGTACATCTAGGGCTTCAACAACGCTTGCCTCAAGATTCCCAAGGTGACTGAGGAGGCCATCATCTCAGCGTTCTCTGCGGCGTCCGCGACGTCAAAATGAAGGAGGAGTTGTCTATCCACGAGGATCGATGCACATCTCTAGAGCTGTTCAACCTGGCAACCAAGTGCGCAAGGGCTGAGGAGGGGCGCTTCTCCCTTCTCGAGCTTCCAGCTGCCGACCCAGAAGAGAAGAAAGCCAAGGCCAAGGACGTGAAGTGCAAAGGATCAGCTGTGATCACAGCAGAACCAGAAATGAAGCGCAGTAGGGACCAGCCGGAGTCGTCCAAGGATAGCCGATTCTGCGCCTACCACAACCTCTACACCCACAACACCAACGAATGTCAGGAGCTCAGAGCCGTTCGAGAAGGACGCATCGGTCGACGCCCAGAGCGCAACGACCGGGGCTACGACCGAGGAGGAGGAAGAGGTGGAGGATGATGGGACGACCGAGGCCCTCGCCAAGAGTGGTGTGTCCCACCTCGCGAGGATCGCTGGTAGGACTAGCCTCGCGAGGGGGCTTGGAGCGATCAGCCTCGCGAGGATCGCCCGTAGGGCTACGCAGGCCTTCCTCCTCTACCGCCACCGCCAAGAAGGAATGATGACCACCTGGACGAGGGGGCTGGGGGCTTCCAGGAGCCGCGTGCTATCGCTTGCATCTTGGGCGGTGCTCAGGCCCCAGCCTCTCAGTGCATCTTCAAGCAATTTGCTCGCGAGGTGAATGCAATCCTCCTCAAGCTCGAGGCCACGCGCCCTCTCAGGTTGTCCATGTGTGCCATCATGTTCAGCTCAGCGGATCAGCTCAAGTCTGTGGCTACAGATGGCGTCCTCCTAATGCTTTGTTCCCCAGTCATCAGCAATGTGCAAGTTACCAGGACCCTCATCAATGGCGGCGTAGGACTCAACGTTCTGTCCGTCGAGACACTCAACAAGCTCCAAGTGCCATATGATCAACTTCAGCCAACATGGCCTTTCTGAGGAGTCACTGATGGCTCCACCACTCTGATGGGGCAGGTTCGCCTACCTGTCACCTTCAGACAGTGCAAGAACTATCGTACCGAGCTCATCGACTTCGATGTTGCCCACATTCGCCTGACATACAATGCCATCCTCGGGTATCCAGCCCTGGCCAAGTTTATGGCGGTAACCCACCATGGTTACAATGTCCTCAAGATGCCGGGAAGCGACGGAATCATCACAGTCCCCTGCAAAGAGATGGATGCGGTGCGCTCTCTCGAGCGTGCCTTCCAAGCTGCATCAGTCGAGGACCCAGACAGTAGGAGTGAGAACCCTCCCGAGGCTGTTCCCAAGAAGAAGAAGACATCACCCAGCTCAAGGCCTCTGGTGGTTGGCATCGCCGGAGGCGCCACGTCAAGACCTGCACCCGTGCAAGGGGCGCCTCCCTTCGTCGCATAGGAAGGCACGCCCAGCGCCCTCCTCGGGCAAGGCTCGGGGCCTCTCTCTTGGAGGGCTTCCGACTTTGCCAGGATCACAAGGGAGGTGCTCGGGCACCACTCGGAGACGTGCTATGCGGCATGTTTCCCTTAGGAAGGCATGGGGCAAGGAGGGCCCAACCCGCAGGAGTTCATCACCAAGGCCACTCAGGAGCTCCAGGAATGAAGAGTCATAGGCGGCAATCGCCGCCTACCTGGCGTAGCTCCCCATCCAGGCGAGGATGGAGGGCTGCATGTCTGCATCAACTACCAAGGGTTCAGCCGAGTCGCGTCGGGAGCGCTTCTAGCCTTCACGCGTGGGACGCTGCGAGGGTCTGCCACATAGCTATGTTCGCATGCCTTTCGGCCTGCCAAACGTGGCTGCTGCTCACCAGCGTCTTCTGCGGAGCATTCTGGCAGCTCAGGAGGCCAGGCACCATGCGGTCCTGGCAGAGATGGAGATGGTCCTCGAGGAACCGCCCGGACCCCCAGAGCCTCCCGAGGCTCAGGGCTCGGGTGGCTCGTGAGGATCGGCCTCTTCACCACGCATCGTCAGCTACTCCGACACCCGCTCTACAATGGTATCTGGTGACATCTTCCGAGTTCATTTCAGCTGGGAGCGCCCTCAGGGCTGCATTATTCCCAGGTCGCGTGGGTCTGTCCCTGCGGCATGTATCCCTTTTGCTTATGTCTTTAGTTTACCTAGCTGGGGGCGCCCCTCGGGCTGCATCATCCCCAAGCCGCTCGGGCCTGACCCAGTGGCATGTATCCTTCCTACAGTTACCTAAGCTAATTTGCCTTTCATGCTTAACCTGCCTATGATTATCATCTCCCGCCTACCACGGGCCTTTTCTCCCTCATGCAAATCGCTTGCATGTTAAAAGGGGGGCGCCTGAGCATCGCGACTCAGGAGCTCTTACTGGCTCTCCAGCCCTCACCCCTGGCCTTGTCCACGGCATCGCGACCTGGCCTACCAGCAGCGGCTGAGCCCACTCGAGGGCCGGGTATCGGTGTCAAAACCGGCGGATCTTGGGTTGGGGGTCCTGATCTGTGCGTCAAGGCTGATGGTAACAGGAAGCAACGGACACAGATGTTTACCCAGGTTCGGGCCCTCTTGATGGAGGTAAAACCCTACTTCCCGCTTGATTAATATTGAAGATATGGGTAGTACAAGAGTAGATCTACCACGAGATCGTAGAGGCTAAACCCTAAGAGCTAGCCTATGATGGTATGATTGTAATTGTGATCGGCCTTCTAAGGACCAACCTCTCCGATTTATATAGACACCGGAGAGGGCTAGGGTTTACATGGAGTCGGTTACAAGAAAGGAAACACAATATCCGGATCACTAAGCTTGCCTTCCACGCCAAGGAGAGTCCCATCTGGAAACGGGCCGAAGTCTTGAGTCTTGTATCTTCATGCTTCAATAGTCCGGACGTTGTACACAGTCCGGCTGCCCGGATACCCCCTAATCCAGGACTCCCTCAGTAGCCCCTGAACCAGGCTTCAATGTCGATGAGTCCGGCGTGCAGTATTGTCTTCGGCATTGCAAGGAGGGTTCCTCCATCGAATACTCCGAAGTAATTATCAAACACTTGGATTGTGTCCGGATCCACAAAATGATTTTTACACACCGGTGTAGAGAGAATGATATTTCACAAATGCAATCTGCTGACAACTTTTTTTAGGCAACGCGACGTGTCATTACGGTTGGGTCATTATTCGAACCGTTTTCCCACAACCTGCCACAGCGCATATTGCGAGGCGGTTTCCCTGACATGTCTTGTCAAAGCAGAGATCGTGTCCCCTTATTACGGGATTCTCATCAATACGAGTATGGGTAATCCCACCACGCCATCAATCGTGGCGCTTGGGAAGCAAGCGATTCCCAACGGGCAAGTGGGGAGGCGCACCGCTTTCGTCGCCTCTATAAAGGGATAAGATTTCCTCATTTTTACCCACTCCTTCTTTCTCCCTTGCCCACTCTTGCCCCCTCGAGCTCCAGCGCTCAAGCCCAAGTCTTCTCCGCACAGCTAAACATGTCCGGAGCAGGAGGCAAGTGGGTGGCTTCCACCGTCAGGGAGAAGCACGTCACAAATCTTCGGGCAGCCAGATACTTGGCCGCAGACATAGCGCACCAGCTACCAGACGCTGGGCAGGTCATTGCGACCCCAGAACCCCACGAGAGGGTCGTGTTCGTTGCCCACTTCGTCCATGGACTGGGATTTCCACTTCATCCCTTCGTCCGCGGGCTTATGTTCTACTACGGGCTAGATTTCCATGATCTAGCCCTTAATTTCGTCCTCAACATCTCGGTGTTCATCGTCGTATGCGAGGCCTTCCTCCACATCCGGCCCCACTTTGGCCTGTGGCTGCAAACCTTCTGCGTGAAGTCGAAGATTGTAAGCGACTAGCAAGCGGAGTGCGGAGGGGCCATGGTGGGTAAGATGCCTAACGTCACCTGGCTGGACGGCTCCTTTGCGGAGACCGTAAAAGGGTGGCAATCAGGGTGGTTCTACATCACCGAGCCACGCGGCGCCAACTCGGCGGTGGCCCCCGAGTTCCGATCTGGAGCCCCCATGCGGCTCACCTCCTGGGAAAGGAAGGGCCTGTCCTGGGGCGAATCTACGGACCTGACCAGACTCCAGACTTGCATCAAAAGCATGAAGGACAAGAACATCAAGCTTGTCAACCTGATCCAGGTCATGCTTGTTTGCCAGATTCTGCCCTGCCAAAGGTGGGCATTCAATCCGTGGGAGTTTGTCCCGGCCGAACACCAGATGCTCCAGAAGCTCTACGACATGACGCACAAAGGTGCATGGAAGGTGTTGTTCAAGGCCTCCGAAGTACCTCCCCCCACATCCGAGGACCGTGGGCTTCATGCCGCACGGCCTCCTAGTCAGGTGAGTTCTCAGACTACCACCAGATTCGGTTCTTCCCAACATATTCATGGGGGAGTCTTAAGTAATGGTGCATACTCGTTCAGGAATATGTGAAGACAGCGGAGCAGGTTAACTGTCTGGCTCCACTGCCAGAAAGCCCAGTGGATGCTCTCCTGACGGAGATGCTGGTCCCGGCGCCGTACAAGGTGCCGGAGAAGAAGGCCGAAAAGAAGGCCCCGGGGACCCGAAAGGGTCTCCGTCGTAAGGTTGTGCCAGAAGGCTCGTCCGAAGATGACGAGGCACACTCCTCCCACGAAGGGGAGGAAGAAGAATAAGAAGAAGACGCCCCATCCGGAAAGTATGAGGGGCCTGGGGAGGCAGACCAGGGGGCCGGAAAAGGCCCTCGGCGCAAGCCATCATACCCACGTCGCCCGACGACGACGAGACAGATTCCTCCCGCGGAGGCGGGGGGAAGCAAGAAGAAACTCTACCTCCCCGCACCGGGGAGGAGAGAAAGAGGAAAGCCTCCCTGGAGGTGGAGGCTAGGGCGTCCAAGAAGGGAGAGGTGTCCCTTCCGTACTACTCCGCCACGGCCGCTCACAGCGAGGAGGGGTGGCTGCCTGATAACGCACAAGTATAGGGGATCGCAACAGTTTGCGAGGGTAGAGTATTCAACCCAAATTTATTGATTTGACACAAGGGGAGCCAAAGAATATTCTCAAGTATTAGCAGCTGAGTTGTCAATTCAACCACACCTGGAAACTTAGTATCTGCAGCAAAGTGTTTAGTAGCAAAGTAATATGATAGTAGTGGTAACGGTAACAAAAGTAAACACAGCAAAAGTAATGTTTTTGGTATTTTGTAGTGATTGTAACAATAGCAAAGGAAAAGTAAATAAGCGAGAACTAGTATGTGGAAAACTCGTAGGCACCGGATTAGTGATGGATAATTATGCCGGATATGATTCGTCATGTAACAGTCATATCATAGGGTGACACGGAACTAGCTCCAATTCATCAATGTAATGTAGGTATGTATTCCGAATATAGTCATACGTGCTTATGGAAAAGAACTTGCATGACATCTTTTGTCCTACCCTCCCGTGGCAGCGGGGTCCTATTGGAAACTAAGGGATATTAAGGCCTCCTTTTAATAGAGAACAGGAACAAAGCATTAGTACATAGTGAATACATGAACTCCTCAAACTATGGTCATCACTGGGAGTGATCCCGATTATTGTCACTTCGGGGTTGCCGGATCATAACACATAGTAGGTGACTATAGACTTGCAAGATAGGATCAAGAACTCACATATATTCATGAAAACATAATAGGTTCAGATCTGAAATCATGGCACTCGGGCCCTACTGACAAGCATTAAGCATAGCAAAGTCATAGCAACATCAATCTCAGAACATAGTGGATACTAGGGATCAGACCCTAACAAAACTAACTCGGTTACATGATAAATCTCATCCAACCCATCACCGTCCAGCAAGCCTATGATGGAATTACTCATGCACGATGGTGAGCATCATGAAATTGGTGATGGAGGATGGTTGATGATGATGACGGCGACGAAACCCTCTCCGGAGCCCCGAACGAACTCCAGATCAGCCCTCCCGAGAGAGATTAGGGCTTCGCGGCGGCTCCGTATCGTAAAACGCGATGATTTCTTCTCTCTGATTTTTTTCTCCCCGAAAGCCAATATATGGAGTTGGAGTTGGCGTCGGAGGGTCTCCAGGGGGCCCACGAGGTAGGCGGCGCGCCCAGGAGGGGGGGGCGCCCCCCACCCTCGTGGACAGGGTGTGGGCCCCTGGTCTTCATCTTTGGCGAGGTTTTTTTTATTATTTTTATAAGACATCTCGTGGAGTCCGGGTTAGTTCCATTCAAATCTTATAGGTTAGAGTCCAAAACAAGGGCAAAATTGTTTGGAAAAGTAGATACGACGGAGACGTATCAACTCCCCAAGCTTAAACCCTTGCTTGTCCTCAAGCAATTCAGTTGACAAACTGAAAGAGAAAAAGAAAAACTTTTACAAACTCTGTTTGCTCTTGTTGTTGTACCTATGTCAAGCCAGCATTCAGGTTTTCAGCAAAGATTATAACTAACCACATTTGCAATAATTCTCAGGTCTCATGTTTACTCATATCAACAACATAATCAGCTAGCAAGCCATAATAATAAATCTCGGATGACAACACTTTCTCAAAATAATCATAATATGATATAACAAGATGGTATCTCACTAGCCCTTTCCGAGACCGCAAAACATAAATGCAGAGCACCTTCAAAGATCAAGGACTGACTAGACATTGTAATTCATGGTAAAAGAGATCCAATCATAGTCATACCCGATATAAATTAACAGTAATGAATGCAAATGACATTTGTGCTCTCCAGCTAGTGCTTTTTAATAAGAGGGTGATGACTCAACATAAAAGTAAATAGAAAGGCCCTTCGCAGAGGGAAGCAGGGATTTGTGGAGGTACCAGAGCTTGGTTTTGAAATACAGATAAATTATATTTTGAGCGGCATACTTTCATTGTCAACATAACAACTAAGAGATGACGATATCTTCCATGCTAAACAAATTATAGGTGGTTCCCAAACAGAATGGTAAAGTTTATACTCCCCCTCCTCCACAAGCATCAATCCATGGCTTGCTCGAAAAAACGAGTGCCTCCAACATTCAACGGGTCCCAAGGGGAGTCTTGTTTGCAATTATTTTGATTTAGTTTGCATAAAGCATGGGACTGGGCATCCCGGTGACCAGCCATTTTCTCATGAATGAGGAGCGGAGTCCACTCCTCTTGAGAATAACCCGCCTAACACGGAAGATAAGGGCAGCCCTAGTTGATATATGAGCTATTCGAGCATGCAAAACAGAATGTTTATTTGAAGGTTTAGAGTTTGGCACATACAAATTTACTTGGAACGGCAGGTAGATACCGCATATAGGAAGGTATAGTAGACTCATATGGAATAACTTTGGGGTTTAAGGGATTGGATGCACAAGCAGTATTGCTGCTTAGTACAAGTGAAGGCTCGCAAAAGACCGGGAAGCGACCAACTAGAGAGCGACAACAGTCATGAACATGCATTAAAATTAATAAACATTGAATACAAGCATGAGTAGGATATAATCCACCATGAACATAAATATCGTGAAGGCTATGTTGATTTGTTTCAACTACATGCATGAACATGTGCCAAGTCAAGTCACTTAAATCATTCAAAGGAGGATACCACCCCATCATACCACATCACAACCATTTTAATAGCATGTTGGCACGCAAGGTAAACCATTATAACTCATAGCTAATCAAGCATGGCACGAGCAACTATGATCTCTAATTGTCATTGCAAACATGTTTATTCATACTAAGCTGAATCAAGAACGATGAACTCATCATATTTACAAAAACAAGAGAGGTCGAGTTCATATCAGTTTTTCCCATCTCAGTCAGTCCATCGTATATCATCATGATTGCCTTTCACTTGCACGACCGAACGACGTGAATAATAATAAGAGTGCACGCGCATTGGACTAAGCCAGAATCTGCGAGCATTCAATAAACAGGAGGAGACAAAGCAATATGGGCTCCTGGTTAAATCAACAATGGTGCATATAAGAGCCACTTCAACAATTTAATCATGGTCTTCTCCTACTGACCCCCAAACAAAACAGAAGAAATAAAAACTATTTACACGGGAAAGCTCCCAACAAGCAAAAGAAGAACGGGAAATATTTTTGGGTTTTCTTTTTAATTACTACAGCAAAGAAATAAACTACTACTAACAATTTTTTGGTTTTTTTTCTTAAGGTTTATTAAACACACAAGAAGAAAGCAGGAAAAAGAAAATAAACTAGCATGGATATTACAGTGAAAGAGTATGAGCACCGACATCTAGCAATGAGTGTATGTGAACATGAATGTAATGTCCGTGGGAAATACGTACTCCCCCAAGCTTAGGCTTTTGGCCTAAGTTGGTCTATTGCCAGGGATAGCCTGGCGGTTACCTGTAGGTGAAGCTGGGGTCATACTGCGATGCAGCGGCTATCGCCTCCTGAGCTGTAGCGTGGCGTCGAGCAGCCTCTGCTCTCCTCTCGTACTCATCTACCTACTCTCTGGTAATAATATATCTTCCTTTTGTCTGAGAATCAAAGACAGAAGGATCAGGAAGAGTAATATGGACTACATGCCGTTTGTTAAAGACTAGTCGATACTGGAGAGGTGGTTCAATCCTCTCAACAAACTGGTGGGAAACCATAGAATCAAAATCTAAATAAGTAGGGGGTAACTCCATATTACCCTAATGAATGTCTATCTCAAGAAAATTAGCTAAGCGGGTTGCATAAATTCCTCCAAAGAAATCTCCGTTATGTCTATTATGATGCAACCTACGAGCTACAATGGCTCCCATATGATAAGATTGGTCTCCTAACACAACACTTCTGAGAATGCGAAGATCAGGGTCACACATGTGACATGCTTCATCCTTAGCATTTATGCATCTACCTATGAAGAGAGCAAAATAATGTATAGCAGGAAAGTGAACGCTCCCTATAGTGGCTTGTGTTATGTCTCTAGATTCCCCCACAGTTACTCTAGCAAGAAAGTCTCTATATTCAGATTGGGATCCCTGACACTACCCCAAGATGGAAGTTTGCAAGCAAAAGTGAAATCCTCTAAGTCCATGGTATAAGATTTGTCATAAAGGTCAAACATGACTGAAGGAGGTGATTTCTTAGGGAAAAAGTAGAAGTTTTGCACAGAAGTATTTGTGAGTAAGAGATACTCATGACGTTGGTCGCGGAGGAAGTCGGTGAGGCCAGCATTCTCAATCAATAAATAGAAATCCTCATAAATCTCGGCTCTCCTCAAGAAGTCATCGGAAGGCCATTCACACGGCCGGACCTCCGCGGTGCGAGGCAAATTAAATTTGGGCTTCTGCTCTTCTTCCTTTTGTTTTTCCTTCGAGCTTCGGCTCGACGAGCCCCTCAAAAGTCTCTTCATTATTTTCTGAAATAATCTGAAATTTTTAGTAACTTGAAATAAAAGTGAACCAACTTCAATAAAATTGATAGCAACAACTCCCACAAGTGCCTAGAGCCTATATCAAGCATTAGAACTACTTGGAACAATATAAATTTGACAAGCAAGCTCAAGAACATGGTCACCTATGCAGCATAAATTTGCAATGAATAAAGCACTAGAACAAAAACTAATTGGACCAATGGAGGAGTCACATACCAAGGAACAATCTCCCCAAGCAGTTTTGCGAGAGGTGCTTTGAGGAAGGAGATCAAAAATCACAACAACAGGGGCTGGAACTCGTGCTTGAGTTGGTTTTTTGTGTTTGTATGAGGCAGATGAAGAAGATGGGTGCAGGGATAAGTGGAGGAGGGCCACCATGGGCCCACGAGGCAGGGGACGCGCCCAGGGGGTAGGGCGCGCCCTCCACCCTCATGGCCAGGTGGCAGCTCCCCCCGCGGTAATTTTTGCACAATAAATCCTCAAATATTCCCGAAAAAATCATATTAAATTGGCATGGCATTTTGAGGACTTTTATTTTCAGGATATTTTTATATTGCACGGACAAGTCAGGAAACAGACAAAAAAAATACTATTTTACTTTATTTTTACTAAATAACAGAAAATATAAAGAGGGTACAGAAGGTTGTGCTTCTAGTTTCATCTATCTCGTGATCATCAAAATGAACCCACTAACAAGGTTGATCAAGTCTTGTTAACAAACTCATTCCGAATAACACGGGACCGGAGAAATTTCGAATAACACTAAGTTACCTCAACGGGGATATGAAAATCCCCAACAATAGGAATATCATACTTTTTCTTGACAGTAGGGAGAGGAAATACGAAACCTCCAAATATAATCGATGGAATTTTTCCAAAAGAGTTGATACTATAAACTTGAGGTTGTTTCCTCGGAAAGTGTACCGTGTGCTCATTACCATTAACATGAAAAGTGACATTGCCTTTGTTGCAATCAATAACAGCCCCTGCAGTATTAAGGAAAGGTCTTCCAAGAATAATAGACATACTATCATCCTCGGGAATATCAAAAATAACAAAGTCCGTAAAAATAGTAACACTTGCAACTACAACAGGCACATCCTCACAAATACCGATAGGTATAGCAGTTGATTTATCAGCCATTTGCAAAGATATTTCAGTAGGTGTCAACTTATTCAAGTCAAGTCTATGATATAAAGAGAGAGGCATAACACTAACACCGGCTCCAAGATCACATAAAGCAGTTTTAACATAATTTCTCTTAATGGAGCATGGTATAGTAGGTACTCCTAGATCTCCAAGTTTCTTTGGTATTCCACCGTTAAAAGTATAATTAGCAAGCATGGTGGAAATTTCAGCTTCCAGTATCTTTCTTTTATTAGTAATGATATCCTTCATATACTTAGCATAAGGATTTGTTTTGAGCACATTAGTTAATCGCATACGCAAAAAGATGGGTCTAATCATTTCACCAAAGTGCTCAAAATCCTTATCATCCTTTTTCTTGGATGGTTTCAAAGGAAAAGGCATGGGTTTCTGAACCCATGGTTCCCTTTGAGGGAGTTCCGGACTAGGGGGTGTCCGGATAGCCGAACTATCATCATCGGCCGGACTCCAAGACTATGAAGATACAAGATTGAAGACTTCGTCCCGTGTTCGGATGGGAATTTCTTTGGCGTGGAAGGCAAGCTTGGCAATACGGATATGTAGATTTCCTACCATTGTAACCGACTCTGTGTAACCCTAGCCCTCTCCGGTGTCTATATAAACCGGATGGCTTTAGTCGTTAGGACGAACAACAATCATACCATAAGCTAGCTTCTAGGGTTTAGCCTCCTTGATCTCGTGGTAGATCCACTCTTGTAACACACATCATCAATATTAATCAAGCAGGACGTAGGGTTTTACCTCCATCAAGAGGGCCCGAATCTAGGTAAAACATCGTGTCCCTTGTCTCATGTTACCATCCGCCTAGACGCACAGTTCGGGGCCCCCTACCCGAGATCCGCCGGTTTTGACACCAACATTGGTGCTTTCATTGAGAGTTCCTCTGTGTCGTCACCGGTAGGATCGATGGCTTCTTCGACCATCATCAACGACGTAGTCCAGGGTGAGACCTTTCTCCCCGGACAGATCTTCGTATTCGGCGGCTTTGCACTGCAGGCCAATTCGCTTGGCCATCTGGAGCAGATCGAAAGCTACGCCTCTGGCCATCAGGTCAGATTTGGAAGTTTGAACTGCACGGATGACATCCGCGGGGACTTGATCCTCGATGGAGTCGAGCCACAGCCGAGCGTGCCGCACTGTCACAGCGAGCATGATTTAGCTCTGCAGCCGGACAGTACCCTGGAGGCCGCACTCGAACCCGCTCCGATCTTCAATTCGGAGCCGGCTGCGCAGATCGAGGACGGATGGCTAGACACCACCTCGGGAGCTGCAACCTCTACGGTGATAGAGCCGAACACTGATCTTGTCCCTCATAAAGCTCGTGACTCCGAGGTGCCGGACTCCTTGCCGGACTTTGAACCTCCCGCGCCCCCTCCGATCGAATCCGATTGGGCGCCGGTCATGGAGTTCACCGAAGCGGACATCTTTCTACTCTCACCTTTTGGCGACATCTTGAGTTCGCTATAACATCTCTCGTTATCAGGAGAGCCCTGGCCAGACTCCGGTCAGGACGGTTGGGATGCGGACGACGAAGAAATTCAAAGCCCACCCACCACCCACTTGGTAGCCACTGTCGACGATTTAACCGACATGCTAGTTTACGACTCCGAAGACATCGACGGTATAGACGACGATGCCGGAGACAACCAAGAACCAGCGCCGACCGGGCACTGGAAAGCCACCTCATCATATGACATATCCATGGTGGATATCCCAAAGGATGGGAATGGCGAAGGAACAGAGGAGGATGACCCCTCCAAGAAACAGCCCAAGCACCGGCGTCAGCGGCGCCGCTCTAAATCCCGCCACAGCAAGAATGAAGATTCCGGCACCGGAGATAATAATACACCGGACAGCGCCGAAGATAACCCACCCTAGCAAGACCCAGCGCAGGAGGATGGAGACGCCAGCCCTCATGAGAGAGCGGCAGAAGAAGAGGTAGAGGATTATATGCCTCCCTCTGGAGACGAAGCAAGCCTCGACGATGATGAATTCATCGTGCCTGAGGATCCCGTTGAAGAAGAGCGTTTTAAATGCAGGCTTATGGCCACGGCAAACAGCCTCAAGAAAAAGCAGCAACAGCTTAGAGCTGATCAAGATCTGCTAGCCGACAGATGGACTGAAGTCCTCGCGACTGAAGAGCATGAGCTCGAACGCCCCTCCAAAAGCTACCCTAAACGCAAGATGCTCCCCCGATTAGAGGAGGAAGCGTATGAGCCCGCATCACCAGGAGACAATACGGCTGACCGACCACCCCGTGGTCGCGACAGAGAGGCCTCTAGGCCCTTCACTAGACCCGTACCCTGGCACCGCTCGAAAAGCACAAGACCACAGGGGAACGCTTCGAACTTGCGAGATATATTGGAGGATAAGGCAAGATAATCAAGATCGATCTATGGATCGCGTGGGCGCCCCATGGTACGTGACGACAACCATCGCGCCGGACACAGTAAGTCCGGCCGGACCGAACAATATAGACAAAGCTCTTTTGAGCTCCGTTGTGATATCACCCAGTACAGAGGCGCCGCACACCCACTATGCTTCACAGATGAAGTAATGGATCATCAAATCCCCGAAGGGTTTAAACCGTGAATATCAAATCTTACGATGGCACAACAGACCCCGCGGTTTGGATCGAAGACTATCTTCTTCACATCCACATGGCCCGCGGTGACGATCTTCATGCCATCAAATATCTCCCCCTCAAGCTTAAAGGACCAGCCCGGCATTGGCTTAACAACCTGCCAGCAGAGTCAATTGAGAGCTGGGAAGACCTGGAAGCTGCATTCCTCGATAACTTCCAAGGCAAGTATGTGCGACCACCAGATGCTGATGACCTAAGCCACATAATTCAGCAGCCAGACGAATCGGCCAGACAATTCTGGACGCGGTTCTTAACAAAGAAAAACCAAATCGTCGATTGTCCGAATCCGGAGGCCCTCGCAGCCTTCAAGCATAACATCCGCGACGAGTGGCTTGCCCGGCACCTGGGACAGGAAAAGCCGAAATCCATGGCAGCCCTTACATCACTCATGACCCGCTTTTGCGCGGGTGAGGACAGCTGGCTAGCACGCAGCAACAACCTCATCAAAAATTCTGGCAGTCCGGATTTCAAGGACCGGAATGGCAGGTCGCGTCGTAACAAAAGCAAACGCCGCATCAACAGTGACAATAGTGAGGATACGGCAGTCAATGCCGGATTCAGAGGCTCCAAACCCGGTCAGTGGAAAAAGCCATTCAAAAGAACTGCTCCGGGTCCGTCCAATTTGGACCGAATACTCGATCGCTTGTGCCAGATACACGGCACCCCCGAAAAGCCAGCTAACCACACCAATAGGGACTATTGGGTATTCAAGCAGGCACGCAAGTTAATTGCCGAAAACAATGACAAGGGGCTGCATAGCGATGACTAAGAAGAGACCCGACTGCCGAACAATAGAGGGCAGAAGGGTTTCCCGCCACAGGTGCGGACGGTGAACATGATATACGCAACGCACATACCCAAAAGGGAGCGGAAGCGTGCACTCAGGGATGTATACACGATGGAGCCAGTCACCCCGAAGTTCAATCCATGGTCCTCCTGCCCGATCACTTTTGACCGAAGGGACCACCCCACCAGCATCCGCCACGGCGGATTCGCCGCATTGGTCTTAGACCCAATCGTCGATGGATTTCACCTCACCAGAGTCCTGATAGACGGCGGCTACAACCTGAACCTGCTCTATCAGGATACAGTGCGCAAAATGGGCAGAGAACCCTCAAGGGTTAAACATACCAAGACGACCTTTAAAGGCGTCATACCAGGTGTAGAAGCCAATTGTACAGGCTCAGTTACACTGGAAGTGGTCTTCGGATCCCTGGATAACTTCCGAAGCAAGGAGTTAATCTTCGACATAGTCCCGTTCCGCAGCGGCTATCATGCCTTGCTCGGACGAACCACGTTTGCAAAGTTCAACGCGGTGCCGCACTATGCATACCTCAAGCTCAAGATGCCAGGCCCTAGAGGAGTCATCACGGTCAACAGAAACACTGAACGTTCTCTCCGAACGGAGGAACATACAGCGGCTCTCGCAGCAAAAGTACAATGCAGCCTCTTAAGGCAATTCTCGAGTCCGGCCGTTAAGCGGCCGGACATAGCTAAGCGCGCCCGGAGTAACCTACAACAAGACCACCTGGCACGTTCTGAGCACGTGTAGCAGTGCGGCCCCAACCCCAGCCCCTACAAAACGTCCAAACAGGTCCTTCGCGTACACCATTACGCTCTGAAGATACCATGGGCATGGGGAGAGGGGCACGACCACAATAAGCCCAGACTGCGGCTCAACCACACCAGGGGCTCTCAAGTGTGTCGTTCTTTTTTTCTTTTCACCTTTTATTTTTTACCTACAGGACTCCATTCGTCAGAGGCCCTGTCCGGCAGCAGACCGGCCGAACTCACGATGCAACATCTAGGGAAGGATCAAAGGCTACAATGAATATACAGGTGGTCTCCATTACGAGCATTTTTATACACCAGTCCGTAGCCTACCCCTGGAGGGGGACATGTTTAACAGTCCCATCCCTTGCTTATCGCACTATTTGTATCGTTCTGCATTCATAGCAGCACTTATTGAATAAAACAATGCAGCACCTTTTTGCTTATAATTGCATTTCTTTTTCATACATATGTTCATTTATGACATGTCGCATCCGTACACTTTGGTACGGTTAAAACACACCATGGGCTTATGGTTCCCGCATCATGGTGTGACAAGTCTGAACACTTTCACAAGTGCGGCACCCTGAACTTATAGCATTATATGCATCGGCTCCGAATCATGTCTGGGGTCAATAGTTGGGTTTGCTCGGCTCCCATGTTTTGGTACCTTACGTTCCTTTGTATCGGCTAAGGTAGCACTGGGAGAACCACTGCGATTGCGCCCCAGTTGAGCTGGGTTAACGCCTCAGTGGAGAAAGCTAAAACTGACCGTCATGATGAGGCGAGAGCCGGTCGCTGTTCAAGAGGTTTTTGCGAGTCCTTAAAGGCTTATGCCGCTTAGAGCGAGGAGCCGGATCTTGTCCGTCCCAGGCGTGGATAGCGCCCCAAATTCGGCCTTCTGAAGACTAGGGGCTTCGCTGAAATTTAAAATTATAGAATTCTATGGCTAAGTGAGAGTGTTCAAGCATTATAAGTCCGGTTGCCTTGTTCGCTGTGTTGAGCACCTCCCTAGATGGAGCCAAAAATGGGAACAAGAGTCGTCAAGTTTATCCCGAACACCCCAGCACTTGTGGCATGGGGGCTGAAGCCGACGACTTGCCATCTCTCAGATTTGATAAACAACCGCACAGAAGGTAATATTATAAAATAACAAGCGTTGCTTAGCGCATATGAACTAAGTTTTCAGCGCACAGGATAACAAAATATGAGTCTACTCAGAAATTACATCTTTGGAGAACTCCCCTGCAATAGTGCGGGCGCCCTTCAGCACACTCTTATAATACATCTTGGGCGTGCGATGCTCCTTGCCCTCTGGTGGCGGGTCGGTCACAAGCTTCTGGGCATCCATCTTGCGCCAATGCACCTTCGCGCGGGCAAGGGCCCGACGGGCACCCTCAATACAGGCGGAGTGCTTGATGACTTCAACCCACGGGCACGCATCCACCAGCCGCCGCACCAGGCCGAAGTAGCTCCCAGGCATGGCCTCCTTAGGCCACAGCCGAACTATGAGGCCCTTCATGGCCTGTTCGGCCGCCTTGTGGAGCTCGACCAGCTGCTTCAGCTGGTCGCTAAGGGGCACCGGATGTCCGGCCTCAGCATACTGAGACCAGAAGACCTTCTCCATCGAGCTCCCCTCCTCAGCCCGGTAGAATGCGGCAGCATCGGACACGCTGCGAGGATGATCTGCGAACGCTCCTGGAGAGCTCCGAATTCGGGTAAGCAACAGGTAATTCACACTCACATGCTTACTTTGCATGAAAAATGCCTTACCCGTTGCTATTTCTTCACCGCCTCAATCTCCTGGAGGGCCTTGTAGGCTTCGGCCTTAGCGGCTTTGGAACTCTCAAGAGCCGTTGCAAGCTCAGACTCTCGAGTCTTCGAGTCATGCTCCAGGCTCTCATGTTTTTTCACGAGATCCTGGAGCTCTTGCTATACCTCCGCCACCCGCGCCTCCTGTTTCTCTCGCTCGGTGCACTCTGCGGCCGCATTTTGTTCGGCTGCGGCCACCGCCTCTTTCAGGGTCGCCACCTCGTTAGTGGCCCCTGCAATACCCACGTTATCCTTGTCATTCTTTTTGCAACCAAAATCCTTTTCTGTAACGTACAATTTTACTCAGGTGTTACTCACCTTCCTTGTCCTCGAGCTGCTTCTTGGCACGGTCGAGCTCGTTCTCGGACCGCTCGAGGTTTTCCTTCAAAGTATTGACCTTCGCAGTCAGTGCGGCAGAGGTCAGCAGCACAGCCTGCAATCACATATTGACATATTTTTTAACTCCTACGTATATCTTTTTAGATCCTCAGTCCAGCTTTTCTTTCCGAACACCGAACTAAGCATCAGGGGCTACTATCTATGCGGTACCATTTTATACATATTGAAATTCTTACCTCAAAGCCTGTTAGAAGGTTGCTGCAGGCTTCGGTCAGCCCGCTCTTGGCGAGTTGCACCTTCTGAATCACCGCACTCATAACAGTGCGGTGTTCCTCTTTGATGGAGGCGCTGTTGAGCGCCTCCAACAAGTTATCCGGCACCTCCGGTTGGATGGAGGCAGCCGGCGTCACGGTCTTGCCCTTCTTGCGAAGGGGTCGCCCGCCGGACTCCGGAGCCACTGTGGGTTCCTGGGCCGAGTCCGGTGCAAAGTCCGGGAGGTTGTCCTGCGACACCTCCGGGGCCCTCTCCTCCTAGTGGGTCCCTTCTTGGGATCCCACCTTGGCATCGTCCGCATCACGGGGTGTGGAGGCCGTCGGAAGGGAATCCATATCCAACGCACCTAAGGACCCGCTCGACGAGGCGGGAAGATCATCCTTAGGCGGACTGCAGGGTTGTATGCGGCATTAGAAAGACATTATGTGGCGAAAACTAAAAACCTTGAAGTTATTCGGGAGTCCGGATACTTACGATCTCGCCAGGGGCTTGGCCCTTGGAGGCCAGTCCTCGTCATCGTCACTGTCGTTGGCGGAGCAGTCCGGGGGAAGAGTTTTTCCCTTCTTGGACCCTTCGGCCTCCCTTGTTGGGGAGGCCTTCCTTTTCTTCCCTCCCCCCGCTGGGGGAGAGGCTTTCTTCTTCTCCTCCTCGCCTTGGTGGGAGGAGTCAGCCTCGGATTCATCATCCGATAGCACCTGAAAACGGGAACTCTTCCGAGTCCCCGTGGCCTTCTTCTCCGGCACCACATGGGGTGCCAGAGCCAGAAGCCCTGTTAGGCAGGCGTCCTTTGGGTCCTCTGGCAATGGGGCAGGACAGATAGTCCGTTCGGCCTTCGCCAGCCATTCCTGTCAAAGGTAAAGGGAGTTTAGATCCCGCATAGAGTCAAACTATGGAAAACAAGTGGTGAAATCACTTACCTCGTCAACTGGACGCTGCGAGTGGAATCCGCGATCTTCGGTAGCGGATGCGGGAACTTTGGCGCCCTTGAACAGCACCTTCCAGACATCTTTGTATGTAGTGTCGAAGAGCCCGCTCAGGGTCTGGTGCTGCGCCGGATTAAACTCCCACATATTGAAGCCCCGTCGTTGGCACGGGAGAATTCGGCGGATGAGCATGACCTGGACTACGTTTACAAGCTTGAGCTTCTTGTCCACCAGCTTCTGGATACAGGCTTGGAGTCCGGTCAGCTCCTCCGAATCCCCCCAGATCCGGCCGCTCTCTTTCCAGGAGGTGAGCCGTGTAGGGGATGCCGGATCTGAATTCGGGGGCCGCTGCCCAATCAGGGTCACGCGTCTCGGTGATGTAGAACCACCCCGATTGCCACCCCTTGATGGTTTCCACGAAAGTGCCCCCCAGCCACGTAACGTTGGACATCCTACCCACCATGGCGCCTCGGCACTCCGCTTGGCTGCCCTTCACAACCTTCGGCCTGACACTGAAGGTCTTGAGCCACAAGATGAAGTGGGGCTGGATGCAGAGGAAGGCCTTGCACACGACGATAAACGCCGAGATGTTGAGGATGAAAGTCGGGGCCAGATCATGGAAATCTAGGCCGTAGTAGAACATGACCCCCCGGACAAAGGGATGAAGTGGGAAGCCCAGTCCACGGAGGAAATGGGGAAGAAATACTACCCTCTCATGGGGCCTGGGGGTGGGGATGAGCTCTCCCTCGTTGGGGAGCCGATGCGTGATGTCGCTGGACAAATATTCGGCGTCGCGCAGCTTCTGGATCTGCCCCTCCGTGACGGAGGAGGCCATCCACTTGCCTCCCGCTCCGGACATAGTTGGAGAAGGTTGAGGTGAGAAGTGCAGACTTGGGCGCTGGAGCTCGAGGTCGCAGAGATGGATAAGCCAAGGAGGAAGAAGGCGTAGGTAAAAGGGTTGAATCTTTATCCCCTTATATGGGCAGACAAGAACATGTGTCCCCACCGGCCTGGTAAAACTCGCTTATCTCCCAAGCGTCACGATCAATGGCGCGGTTGGGTTGCCCACGTCCATATTGATGGGAATCCCGGAATAAGGGGAACACGATCTCTGCTTCGACAAGACGTGCGAAGGAAACCGCCTCGCTAAACGCGCGGAGGTGGAACAATAAAAACAATTCGAGTAAAGGCTTGGTAATGGTGTGACGTCACGCCATGAAATACGTCAGCAGATTGAACTTGTGTAATATTATTCTCTCTATGGTGGTATGTGGAATTTATTTTGCAGAGCCGGACACTATCCTGGTGTTCATAATCTTCTATAAATTATTCGTAGGAAGAACCCACCTTGCAATGCTGAAGACAACATGCGCGTCGGACTCGTCGTCATTGAAGCCTGGTTCAGGGGCTACTGAGGGAGTTCCGGACTCGTCGTCATTGATAGCCGAACTATCATCATTGGCCGGACTCCAAGACTATGAAGATACAAGATTGAAGACTTCGTCCCGTGTCCGGATGGGACTTTCCTTGGCGTGGAAGGCAAGCTTGGCGATACGGATATGTAGATTTCCTACCATTGTAACCGACTCTGTGTAACCCTAGCCCTCTCCGGTGTCTATATAAACCGGATGGCTTTAGTCCTTAGGACGAACAACAATCATACCATAGGCTAGCTTCTAGGGTTTAGCCTCCTTGATCTCGTGGTAGATCCACTCTTGTAACACACATCATCAATATTAATCAAGCAGGACATAGGGTTTTACCTCCATCAAGAGGGCCCGAACCTGGGTAAAACATCGTGTCCCTTGTCTCCTGTTACCATCCGCCTAGACGCACAGTTCGGGACCCCATACCCGAGATCCACCGGTTTTGACACCGACACCCTTTCTTTACCATGTTTCCTAGCAACGAAGTCTCTTTTATCATAACGTTGATTCCTTGATTGTGGGTTATCAGGATCAACAGCAGGTTCAACTCCTACATCATTATTATTACTAGGTTGAGCATCATCATGAACATCATAATTAATATTTTCACTAGGTTCATGTTCATTACCAGATTGTGTTTCAGCATCAGACATAGATATATCGTTTGGATTCTCAGGTGGTTCAGCAATAGGTTCACTAGAAGTTTGCAAAGTCCTATCATTTTTCTTTTTCTTCCTTTTAGAATAACTAGGTACATCAATATTATTTCTCTGAGAATATTGCTCGATTCTCTTAGGGTGGCCTTCAGGATACAAAGGTTCCTGAGTCATTCTACCAGTTCTAGTAGCCACTCTAATAGCATAATCATTTTTCTTACTATTCATTTCATCAAGCACTTCTTTCTGAGCTTTAAGTACTTGTTCTACTTGAGTGGTAACCATAGAAGCATGTTTGCTAACAAGTTTAAGTTCACCTCTAATATTAGCCATAAAATCACCCAAGCGTTTATTCATAAAGGTATTCTGTTTTAATTGTCTACCAAAATAAGCATTAAAGTCATCTTGCTTAAACATAAAGTCATCAAACTCATCCAAGCACTGACTAGCAATTTTAGTAGGAGGGACTTAAGCTTTATCATATCTATAGAGAGAATTTACCTTTACTACCTGTGTCGGGATATCGGGATCAGGAGGTTCTTCAGTGAGTAAGGAATTGAGATCATATACTTCTTCAACAGGCGGTAAATTAAGACCGTGTATTTCTTCAATAGGAGGTAAATTCTTAACATCTTCAGCTTTAATACCTTTTTCTTTCATAGATTTCTTTGCCTCTTGCATATCTTCGGGATTGAGAAATAGAATACCTCTCTTTTTCGGAGTTGGTTTAGGAATAGGCTCAGTAATTGGCTCTGGAGCTGGCTCAGGAGGTGGCTCGGGAGGTGCCCCACTCTTTTCATTGGTCAACATATTATTTAATAGAATTTCAGCTTCATCCGGTGTTCTTTCCCTGAAAAGAGAACCAGCACAACTATCCAGGTAATCTCTGGAAGCATCACTTTGTTCATTATAAAAGATATCAAGTATTTCAGGTTTCTTAAGAGGATGATCAGGCAAAGCATTAAGTAACTTGAGAAGCCTCCCCCAAGCTTGTGGGTGTATATTTCCCTCAAAGCAGCTTGTTTCTTATGAGCAGGGAAATATTTAGCAGAGAAGTAATAAATCATATCCTGGGGACTACGCACACAACCAGGATCAAGAGATTTACACTACTAGGAAAAGGGCTATAGATGGGATGGACACTAATGGCGCACCGGCCATGTGGTGCGCCATTAGTATATACTAATGGCGCACCATGTTCAGGTGCGCCATTAGTGTGGAAGACACTAATGGCGCACGAGGGAGATGGTGCGCCACTACTGTTGTTTATTTTTTTCTTTTTTTTTTGCAAAACTACTAATGGCGTACCATGACACAGTGCTCCATTACTAGTTTATAACTAGTAATGGCACACTGTGCCACGGTGCGCCATTAGAATAAATACTTTCTTTATTTTTTTGTAAAACTTCTAATGGCGCACCAGAAGCAGGTGCGCCATTAGTAACCAGGGTCACTAATGGCGCATTTGCATACGGTGCGCCATTAGTACCAGGGTTACTATTTTTTTGTTAGTCCTAGGTTTCCCCACTCGATCGAGCCTCCACCGTCCGCCGCCCACGCGCCCCCGCCCACGCGCCCCCGCCGCCCACGCCGCCCACGCGCCCTCGCCGTCCGCCGCCTCCGTCCACCGCAGCCGCCCATGCGCCCCTGCTGCCTCCCTCTCCCCTTCCTCCCCCTCGAGCGCCGCCTCCCCCTGAGCCCC
>NC_041391.1:403210107-403284198 GCF_002162155.2 Triticum dicoccoides | reverse complement strand
AGCCCCGCCTCCCCTGCGAGTGCCGCGTCCCTCGCCTCCCTCCCATCCCATTGCCGACGACCGCATGGGGTGCAGTACGAGGAGGAGGATGGGATCCGTCCGTTGCTTCTGACGGCCTCCTCCGCCGACGAGCCGGGCAGCCACACGCGCCCAGCTCCGCCGCCGCTGCCGCCTCCTCGTCTGCGTCGCCGGTGCCACCGGAGGACGACGTCTGCTCCGTCTGCCACGACCGCTTCCGGATCCCCTGCCAGGCCAACTGCTCCCACTGGTTCTGCGGTTTGTTCCCCACTCCTCCCTCCTCCCTCCCCCGATCCATCTCCACTGTTCCCCCTCCCTCCCAGGAAATTTTTCCACAAATTGCATAGAGGCGTGAGCGTTTGGCTGGTCACGGGAAGCTTCTGCTCCTTCCCTTCAGGTGCGGGGAAGGGGGGCTCTGGATTGCTTAGAATTGCCGACGAGTGTCAGATTCGTTCGATTGTTCAGATCAATGGCGAGCTGCGGAGCCGTATGCCCAGATCGACAACTTTCCCTTGTTCTCTCCTAGTTTGTCTAGGACGTGCTTGCTCGAATTGATCCGAAATGAGGGTTTAGGGTGGTGTGATTTGCTTGGGATGAAATATTGGAACTCATATAGTAGTATTACGGGATGACAGGGTAGTGGGTACTAGAATCTATCTGCACCACCTGTTTGAAACAGGGTAGTGTCTACTAGAATGTGCACGACAGAAATATCTGTCATATTTCAAGATTGCTTCTCATTATCTGGAGAAATAGGATTTAAAACTGTTTCCTGCAAGTACTGGAGGCGATGAACACATCCCCTTGTGCAACCATTGTAGGAAATTCACCATGATTGCTGATATAACCATCATCTTTTTTTGCGGGAAGATATAAGCATCATCTTGGCTCATCCAATGTCCGCTCACAGGGCCGAAAACAAAATCACATGTGTGCGTTCACGTTGAGTTCAGATTGTTTCCACCTGAAACAATGGATGAGTTGCTTTAAGAATTCCATATGCATCCTTGAATCTTGGTTGAATGATACTGATTATCATTTTAAGGACATGTGGCGCTAACTCTGTTCACTAAGAATAAGCAAGTTTGTTTGTCTTCTGTTTATAATCAATGTAATAGTAGATATTACCATAATCAGGGTAGGGTTTCATGGCTAGAAGATATATTGTTGTACAACAATTTGTTACAAATTGCATTTATTGGTATATGTACGCTAGTTTCGTCATATCAGGAACTTAGGAACTTATCTTGACTAATTTATTATAGAAAGCTGTCAGAGCTCACTTCGAGAAATTAGCAATAGCAAAATGTGGTTAAGATTTAAGGCATCCGGACTAAGCTTTGCGGCCTTTATATCTAATTTGTCATGCATGAATTATGATCATGAGAGCCATGAGATCTTGTTTAGTGCAAAGACCATTCTTATTTTTTTCTATCCGTTGCTACCCCATCTGGTAATTAGTATATCATGCTACTTTCATCTATGGAAGTATGACTTGCCACTTCTACAAATCGAACCCATCATTTAGTTATGGACCAGTATAATATAATTTGCAGTACTTGGCGTTGAGCAGCTAGCACTGCTGAATCTTAGCAGCAAAAGAGGCCAATTTGCAAATGTAAATTCTTAAGCTTATGTTTTGGCATACAAGTATCTCTTTCTTTAAGACCGGTAAATCAACTTGTGATGCTGCTGCTGTACTACTTGGGAATTTTGTGATGCTGCTGCTGTACTACTTGGGAATTTTGTCAACTTGTGATGCTACTGCTGTACCCCGAGAGGCCCTTGAGTTTGCCGGAATGTCGATTAACTTCCGTTCCGGCAAATTTGGGCACTCCATATGTCCTATTTTCAGCAAAAAGGTCATGCTGAAATTTTCCGTGAATTTTAGCATGACTTTGCTAAAAATAGGACATATGGGATACTTGCGACTAATGCATGTTTGATGATCTGTTGTAAGGGTACTAATTGGTCTCTTCTGCTGCTTATCAGAGATGGCGGGAAGCAACCACCGCCGCTTTGCGACACCGCAATACGAGTTGGATGCTTCCGAGTTCTTCAGTATCATACTTGGGACTTCAGTATCATCCATGACGCACGTATATAAAACGAGAGATCTCCCCTTCACCCATCTCATTATGATATCTGTTGTTTGCTACATCACTCATTGTCCCAAACTGCAGAGGCTGCCTGACAGTTTTATGAACATGCTGGGTGAAGATCCGCCAAATAATGTGAAGCTGCGACAGGCCGGCAGCGGGTTTCGTAGGCAGTGGGATGTGGAGTTGGTGATCAAGGAGGGCCACATGTACTTGTCTCGTGGGTGGGAGAAGTTCTACCGTGCCTACGACTTGCGGCTGGGGTACTTCCTTCTCTTCAAGTACGACGACGCCACCACCATGCTCATCATGAAGGTGTTCAACGCGACTATGTGTCGCACGCGCTACGCTGACGATGATGATGCCGGTACGTTCTGCCTCTTTTTATTCCTCTACATTTGGCTTTGTCTCACATCGATTGTTAACGGTCATTGTTGCATTTGGACAGGTAATGGGAGCAGCAGCCGCGACACTGGCTACAGCCAAAGCAGCAGCGACTATGGCTGTAGCAAAAGCAATACCAATTCTGGCTTTAGAGAAAGCAACAGCGATTCTGGCAGCAGCATAGACAACAAGAAGGATTATCCGGACTGGAGTGCGGGAGAAGAGGAGCAGAGTGGGGATGAGGAGCTGCAAGATGACGATGGGCATCAGGCTGAGGATGACCTAGCGCTGGTGGTGGCTGACCAAGGGCAAGAGACGGTGGTGGATGACCATGGGCAAGAGATGGTGGTGGCTGACCATGGGCAAGAGATGGAGGTGGCCGAGGATGACCTAGCGATGGTCGTGCCCATCCTGCCTGAAGGTGGCCTCGCGATGGTGGTGGTGCCTGACAATGACCACGCACCGGTGGTGGCGCCGGCGATCCCACAGCTAGGCGACATGACCACGCCAATTGTGGTAGAAGACTACATCCCACTGCCTCCACTGCCTCCATCGCCTCGCCGCTCTTGGCGCATCAGGCTGAGGAAGGAGGAGAAGAACAATGCATGAGAACTGAACTTTGTCAGGTATGTCAGATCTCCAAAATGATATATATATACTTAGTTACCTATGTTATCTCTAATATGCTTAGTTTCCTATAGGTTAGCTTCATTTTACCTAAGTTGGCTCTAATATGCTAACTTAGAGCTTAATTATACGCTTAGTTTCCTATAGGTTAGCTCCAAAATAACTTATGTTAGCACAAAATGATCAAGTTTACATAATAAGCTTATAGTCTTTTTCTTATTCTTCTTCTTTTCCAAAATGACATAGGTTAGCTTCATTTTACCTAAGTTGGCTCTAATATACTAACTTAGAGCTTATATGCTTAGTTTCCTATAGGTTAGCTCAAAAATAACTTATGTTAGCACAAAATGATCAAGTTTACATAATAAGCTTATAGTCTTCTTCTTATTCTTCTTCTTTTCCAAAATGACATAGGTTAGCTTCATTTTACCTAAGTTGGCTCTAATATGCTAACTTAGAGCTTATATGCTTAGTTTCCTATAGGTTAGCTCCAAAATAACTTATGTTAGCACAAAATGATCAAGTTTACATAATAATCTTATAGTCTTCTTCTTATTCTTCTTCTTTGCCAAAATTCTTCTTATTCTTCTTCTAGTGTTCTTCTTCTTCTAGTATTCTTCTAGTCTTCTTCTTCTTCTTCTTCTAACTTCTTGTTTATGATTTTGCAGATTTGATTTAATTCACGGAAGCTTGCATGGATGGAGTGCTTCTTTTCCATTTGTGTTTTTATTTTGTATCAATGTGAAACTTTTGTGAATTGATGGATAACGGTGTTGGATGAACAATGTGAAACTTTTGTAATATGTAACGATGGAACTATGTGTTGGCTATGTATGTATATATGATGGAACTTGTGTGTTGGCTATGATTGTTATATGGATGCTTGTTGTATATATATATGTGTTGGATATCTCATATGTGAAATAGTGACCGGACATTAAGAAAAAAAATTAAAAAAATTGTTACTAATGGCGCACTAACATGTGGTGCGCCATTAGTATAGCAGACACTAGTGGCGCACTGTGGGCAAAACTAATGGCGCACTATGTGGTGCGCCATTAGTATACCAGATACTAATGGCGCACCAGTGGTGCTCCATTAGTAAAAAATACTAGTGGCGTGATACTAATGGAGCATCGGTAGTGCGCCATTAGTAGGCAAAAGCGGTGCGGCATTAGTAGGCCTTTTCCTAGTAGTGTTAAACCATATCTTAGCATCACCCTTTAATGAGAACGGAAATATTTTGAGTATACAAAGGTAGCGCGATCTCTCATCATTAGTAAACAGGGCGGCTATATCATTTAACTTAGTAAGATGTGCCACAACAGTTTCAGATTCATAGCCATAGAAAGGATCAGATTCAACCAAAGTAATTATATCTGGATCAACAGAAAATTCATAATAATCCTTATCGGGAACACAGATAGGTGAAGTTGCAAAAGCAGGGTCGGGTTTCATTCTATCTCTAAGAGATTCTTTACTCCATTTAACTAGCAGCCTCTTAAGTTCGTATCTATCCTGGCAGGCAAAAATAGCTGCAGAAGATTCCACATCAAAAAGATAACCCTCAGGAATAGCAGGCATACTCTCATCATCACTCTCATCATCGTATTCATATTCAATAATTTCTCTTTCTCTAGACCTAGAAATCTGTTCATCAAGAAATTTACCAAGGGGCACAGTAGTATCAAGCATAGAAGTAGTTTCATCATAAGTATCGTGCATAGCAGAAGTGGCATCATCAATAACATGCGACATATCGGAACGAATAGCAAAAGCAGGTTTAGGTGTCACTAGCTTACTCATAACAGAAGGTGAATCAAGTGTAGAGCTAGATGGCAGTTCCTTACCTCCCCTCGTAGTTGAGGGATAAATTGTTGTCTTAGCATCTTTCAAGTTCTTCATAGTGTCCAGCAGATATAAATCCCAAATGACTCAAAGAAAAGAGCTATGCTCGACGGCAACGGTGCCAGAAAAAGGTCTTGATAACCCACAAGTATAGGGGATTGCAACAGTTTTCGAGGGTAGAGTATTCAACCCAAATTTATTGATTCGACACAAGGGGAGCCAAAGAATATTCTCGAGTATTAGCAGCTGAGTTGTCAATTCAACCACACCTGGAAACTTAGTATCTGCAGCAAAGTGTTTAGTAGCAAAGTAATATGATAGTAGTGGTAACGGTAACAAAAGTAAAGACAACAAAAGTAATGTTTTTCGTATTTTGTAGTGATTGTAATAGTAGCAATGGAAAAGTAAATAAGCGAGAACCAGTATATGGAAAACTCGTAGGCACCGGATTAGAGATGGATAATTATGCCGGATGCGGTTCGTCATGTAACAATCATAACATAGGGTGACACAGAACTAGCTCCAATTCATCAATGTAATGTAGGCATGTATTCCGAATATAGTCATACGTGCTTATGGAAAAGAACTTGCATGACATCTTTTGTCCTACCCTCCCGTGGCAGCGGGGTCCTATTGGAAAGTAATGGATATTAAGGCCTCCTTTTAATAGAGAACCGGAACAAAGCATTAGCACATAGTGAATACATGAACTCCTCAAACTATGGTCATCACCGGGAGTGGTCCCGATTATTGTCACGTCAGGGTTGCCGGATCATAACACATAGTAGGTGACTATAGACTTGCAAGATAGGATCAAGAACTCACATATATTCATGAAAGCATAATAGGTTCAGATCTGAAATCATGGCACTCGGGCCCTAGTGACAAGCATTAAGCATAGCAAAGTCATAGCAACATCAATCTCAGAACATAGTGGATACTAGGGATCAAACCCTAACAAAACTAACTCGATTACATGATAAATCTCATCCAACCCATCACCGTCCAACAAGCCTACGATGGAATTACTCACGCACGGCGGTGAGCATCATGAAATTGGTGATGGAGGAAGGTTGATGATGACAACGGCGACGAATCCCCCTCACCGGAGCCCCGAACAGACTCCAGACCAGCCCTCCCAAGAGAGATTAGGGCTTAGCGGCGGCTCCATATCGTAAAACGCGATGATTTCTTCTCTCTGATTTTTTTCTCCCCGAAAGCCAATATATGGAGTTGGAGTTGGCGTCAGAGGGTCTCCAGGGGGCCCACGAGGTAGGGGGGCGTGCCCAGGAGGGGGGGGGGGACGCGCCCCCCACCCTCATGGACAGGGTGTGGGCCCCTGGTCTTCATCTTTGGTGAGGATTTTTTATTATTTTGTATAAGACATCCCGTGGAGTTTCAGGTCATTCCGAGAACTTTGTTTTCTGCACATAAAACAACATCAGTCCGGGTTACTTCCATTCAAATCATACAAGTTAGAGTCCAAAACAAGGGCAAAAGTGTTTGGAAAAGTAGATACGATGGAGACGTATCACTGCCCAGGGGGAAACCCCCAGTGCGATTGTAAGTGTCCGCCGTCTATCATAACTTCACTCTATAGCTTTTGTTTAACGCCGAACATATGTGCAGTCCGGCAAGGGCTCACCCCGAGGTGTCTTCCTCCGGGTCCCTGAGCAATTCGGAGATGAATTCACTTCTGACAGCCACTACTCCTCAGCCCGCGGATGACACGGAGGTGTTTTCCCGAAGGCTCCCAGAGCGGGGGGAGGTGACTCTGGAGACGCCCCGAAGCAGGGTTCCAGATGTCGGACATGTGGGGTTCAAGATCCCCGCGGTTCGTGTTGATGAGAGCCACAGTAAGTCGGGCTCTCAGCCGAACATTGTTCAGGAACCTTCAATGGTTCCGAACTCAGGCGGACAGCCCCTCGTTAGGGAGGGCGAGCCGTCTGCATCGAGGACTTCGGTTGCGCTCGAGGCGCTGGATTGTCTGCTCAAAGCGCTTCGCGACGCTTCCATGGATGAAGAGCACCGTACTCTTATGAGTGCGGTGATTCGGAAGGTTTCGTCCGCCAAGAGCGGACTTACCGAAGCTTGCACCAGCCTCGTGACAGGCTTTGAGGTAAGTAATAAATATGTGTAAAATTACCACCCGATAGGTAGTAGCCCCTAATACTTTGTTTGGTGTTCGGAAAGAAAAGCCAAATGGAGGGTCAATTATAATCCACAGGAGTCTAATAATAAGTATTCATGTGAATGAGCAGGCTGTGCTGCTTGCCGCTGCTGCCCGCACAGCCGAGGTTGCTGAACTAAAGCGGGACCTAGAGCAGGCGCAAGGAGAGCTCGGCCTCACGAAGAAGCAGGTCGAGGAGAATAAAGGTTAAGCGATTCCCCGCTCTTATATATTTAAAGATAGGAAAAATTGGTTAGTCTAATGCCAAAGCGTCATGACTATGTATCAGGGGCCACTGCTGAAGTGGCGTCCGTGAAGAAAGCATTGTCCGAGGCCGAAGACAAGGCGGCCTTGGAATGCAAGGAGCGCGAAAAGCAAAGTGCTAGAGTGGGCGAGGTACAGCAAGAGCTCCGGGACCTCGGCAAGAAGTACAAGTCCGTGGAGCATGATCTGAAGATGAAAGAGGCCGAGCTTGCGAAGGCCCTTGTGAGTGTGAAAGACGCCAAGGCCGAAGCCGAGAAGGCACAACAGGAGATCCAGGAGGCCAAAAAGATAGCGACGGGTAAGAAATTCTTTATGCAAAGCAAACATGTGGAGGAGGCGTTTCTTTTACTCACTCGAATTCGGAGCTCTCTAGGGGCATTCGCAGATCTGCCACCCAGTGTATCAGACGCTGCGGAGTTCTACCGTGCCCAGGAGGGTAGCTCAACGGAGAAGCTGTTCTGGTCCCAGTATGATGGGGCCGAACACCCAATGCCTCTGAGTGACCAACTGAAGCAGTTGGTCGAACTCCACAGGGCGGCCGAACTGGCTATGAAAGATTTCATAGTCTGGATGTGGCCTGGTGAGCCGCTGCCGACTAGCTACTTCGGCCTGATCAAGCGGATGGTGAATGCCTGCCTGCGGCTCGAAGTCATCAAGTAATCTGTCTGCATTGAGGGTGCCCGCCGGGCCTTTGCCCACGCGAAGGTGCACTGGGGCAAGCTGGATGCTGAGAAGCTGGTGAAGGACGGTCCGCCAGAGGGCAAGGAGCATCGCCATCCCGAGATGTACTATGATGGTGTTATGCAGGGCGCCCGTCTCGTGGCCGATGAGTGTACCAAGGACAAGATCTTTGACTAAATGTACCTCTGCCATTGTTGTAATTTATGGACGAATTTACTTGTGCTATGTAGCACTTGTTTGATTTAAAATATTACCTTCTGTGCGGCTGTTTATAAAATTCCGAAAGTAGGCCAGTTGTCGGCTTCCGCCCCCACGTAACTAGTACTGGGGTGTTCGTGGAAAACCTGGAAACTCTTTATCCAAATGTTTGGCCCCTTAAGGAGCTGTCCGGCGCAGCGAACAAGGCAATCGGACTATGCGGCTTTATAACTTTCACTTAGCCATAGAAGTGCACAATTTTAAATTTCGGCGAAGCCCCTAGAATCCGGAAGGCCGAATTGGGGCGCTATGCACGCCTAGATCGGACGAAGCCGGTTTATCGCCTAAAGTGGAAAATCTTTAAGGATTTGAAGACCTCTCGAACAGCGACCAGCTCTCGCCACATCATGCTGGTCAGTTTTCGGCTTTCTCTACTGAGGTGCTCGTCCAGAAGAACCGGGACACAATCACAGTAGTTCTCCCTGCGCTACCTTAGCCGATATAACGGAACCTAAGGCACCAAAACAAGGGAGCTAGGCTATCCCAACTGTAGACCCAAGACATGATTCGGAGTTGATGCATATAGTGCTATAAGTTCGGGGTGCCACACTGTTGAAAGTGTTCGGACTTTACTTGCCATATTACGGGGCGCCATGAGCAGCCCCTGACAAACGGACCGTACCAAGGTGTACGGATGCAATATCAAATAAACATTTATAAGAGAAGAAATTCTCAAATAAAAATAGTAAGCTGACACTATATATTATCTCCGATTGATGAATAATACGTTTAAGCATATGTTTACAATGGATGCATTAATTGGAGATAAATAGGACTATTTGACATGTCCTATCAGGGGGCAGGTTGTGTACAGATAGATGAAGCAGGTATAATGATCGTAAATGGATTCCACCTGGGTATTTCCTTCTGTGCACAACGCCTGTTGCCTCCTTGGTTGTTCTCTCCCATGTAAGTCCGGCAATCCAGCTCTGCTGAGGATGCTGCACTAAAGCAATGTCCTGAAAGGTAAAAGGGAAAGATTGTGATGGTATTTTGGCGGTTACCCGCACTATTGACTGAGTCGTTGTTGCGCCTCCGCCTATGCCCATGGTATCTTGAGCGCGTAATTGTGTACGCGTGGCACGAATGCTGCTTTGATGGGGCTTGAGCGGAGGCCGGGCTGCTAATCACGCTCTTGGCGTTCCTGATGATCCTGTTGCAGGGTGCTCCGGACTCGCTTGACGGTGCTTGAGGTTGTCGTCACCGGATTGGTGGTTTGCCGAAGGAGGCCGCATTGTACTTCTGTCGCGAGGGCTGCATTATGCTCTTCTGTTCGGAGAGAGAGGTCCGTGTTTCCGTTGACTGTTATGACCCCGTGCGGACCTGACATTTTGAGCTTGAGGTATGCATAATGTGGTACCACATTGAATCTAGCAAATGCGGTTCATCCGAGCAGTGCGTGGTAACCACTACGAAAAGGGACGATATCGAAGATTAACTCTTCGCTCTGGAAGTTGTCCGGGGATCCGAAGACCACTTCCAATGTTATAGAGCTCGTACAGCGGGCCTCTACTCCAAGAATTACACCTTTAAAGGTGGTCTTGGTGGGCTTGATCCTTGAAGGGTCAATGCCCATTTTGCACACTGTGTCCTGATAAAGCAGGTTCAGGCTGCTGCCGCCGTCCATAAGGACTCGCGTAAGTTGGAATCCGTTGATGATTGGGTCTAAGACCAATGCGGCTGAGCCACCGTGATGGATGCTAGTAGGATAATCCCTACGATCAAAGGTGATCGGACAAGCTGACCATGGGTTGAATTTGGGGGCGACTGGCTCCATCGCATAGACGTCCCGTAGTGCTCGCTTCCGTTCCCGCTTGTGGATGTGAGTGGCGTAGATCATGTTGACCGTTTTCACCTGGGGGGGGGGGAATTTCTTTTGTCCCCCCGTGTTCGGACGCCGGGGCTCCTCGTCATCGTTGCTGTGTAGCCCCTTGTCCTTGTTTTCGGTGTTTATTTTTCCGGCCTGTTTGAACACCCAGATGTCTCTGTTGGTGTGGTTGGCTGGCTTGTCCGGGGTGCCATGAATTTGGCACGAGCGCTCCAGTATGCGGTCCAGACTGGACGATCCCTGATTATTTCTTTTGAACAGCTTTTTCCACTGACGGGACTTGGATCCGCTGAATCCGGCATTTACCGTCGGGTCTTCAGTGCCGTCTCCGTTGTTCCGTCGCTTATGTCTGTTGCGTCGTGGCTTGCCGTTGTTATCGCGGACATTCAAAGTGCTGGAATGTGGCATGGTGCCGCTACGAGCCAACCAGCTCTCCTCTCCCGCACAAAAGCGGGTCATTAGTGTTGTGAGAGATGCCATGGACTTGGGTTTTTCCTGGCCGAGGTGTCGAGCAAGCCACTCGTCACGGATATTATGCTTAAAAGCCGCCAAGGCTTCGGAATCCGGACAGTCAACTATTTGGTTCTTTTTCGTTAGGAACCGAGTCTAGAATTTCCTAGCTGACTCTCCGAGCTATTGAGTAATGTGGCTCAGGTCATCAGCGTCCGGTGGTCGCACATATGTTCCCTGGGAATTGTCGAGGAATGCGTCTTCCAGGTTTTCCCAACTGCCGATTGAATTTGCTGGCAGGCTGTTTAGCCACTATCGTGCTGGTCCTTTGAGCTTAAGGGGAAGATATTTGATGGCGTGTAGATCATCTCCACGGGCCATGTGAATGTGGAGAAGGAAATCTTCGATCGATACTGCAGAGTCTGTTGTGCCATCGTATGATTCGATGTTTACGGGTTTGAACCCTTCTGGGAATTCATGATCCATCACTTTGTCAGTGAAGCAAAGGGGGTGTGCGGCGCCTCTATGCCGGGCTATGTGGCTACGCAGTTCGAATTGGTATGGGTTGCTATGTTTGGCCCGACCGGACTTGTTGTTAATGTGTCCGGCGTGATGGTCATCGTCGCGCGCTGGGGCGCGCCCCCGCGATCCGTAGATCGATCTTGGCTGTCCTGCTTTGTTTTCTAGAATATCTTGCAGGTCTTGCCTATTGCCCTGGGATGTAGTGTATCGGCGTGGGGGTGTGGGATGGTATTCGGGCTGATATCCCGTTTTATCCCGCCCACGAGGTGGCTGGTCAGCCGTTTGGCGCTCGAGTCCGTATTCCTCGGCTGCCAGGACTTCAGTCCATCTATCTGTGAGCAGGTCTTGATCAGCTTGGAGTTGCTGCTTCTTCTTCTTCAGGCTCCTCGCAGTGGCTATAAGCCGACGCTTGAAGCGCTCCTGCTCCACGGGATCCTCAGGCACGCCGAACTCATCGTCGCCGAGGCTAATCTCGTCTTCGGAGGGGGCATGTAGTTGTCCTCCTCTGGGTATCCATCCATCGCCTATTCTTCTGGGCTGACCTGCTCATCTTCCTGTTCGGCCTGCTCGAAGGCGGGCTGGTCAAGGTTATATTCCTCTTCGGCACCATCCGGGTTGCTTTCGTCTTTGGGGCCGGTGTTGCTGTGGCGGGGCTTGGAGCGGCGCCGACGATGCCCATGATTTGCTTTTCTTCCTGAGGGGTTATCCTCTGTTGCCTCGTTGCGATTGGTTTCCTTCGGAGTGTCCACCATATATATATATCATATGAGGAGGTGGCCTTCCACCGCCCTGTGAGCGGTGGCTCCTGTGATTCTCCTGCATCGCCGTCCATACTGTCGATGTCTTCGGAGTCGAAGTCAATCACGTCGGTTAAATAATCGATCGTGGCAATGAAGTGGGTGGTGGGTGGGCAGTGAATTGCTTCGTCGCCTGCTTCCCACTCAAGCTGGACATAGTTCAGCCCAGAGCCTCCTGACAAAAAGAGAGACTTTAATGAGTTCAGCATGTCGCCAAAGGGTGAGTTCTGAAAGATGTCCCCAGCAGTGAACTCCATTACTGGAGCCCAACCGGGCTCGGGGGGCTCGGGAACGCGTGGACTGGAACCCATAACAAGATACAAATCCGGGGGTCCGGAGTCACAGGCTTCCTCAGAAGCAAGGCTTGTGTTCGGTTCCAACACCGATGAGGGTAAGGCCTGCGGGTTGGGGTCCATCCCTTCGTCCCTAGGTAACGCAGCTTGCTCCGGATTCGAGTCCAGGGCTGCTTCAGGGGTGATATCCCGAGTGTTGTCCGACAGCAGGTCCAGGCCATGCACGTTGTGACTGTCCAGCGCTCCTGGCATGGGCCTGAATCCGTCGAAGATCAATTCTCCGCGGATATCCTCCGTGTAGTTCGGGTTTCCGAACCTGATTTGATGACCAGAGGCGTAGCTGTCGATCTGCTCCAGATGGCCAAGCGAGTTGGCTCGCAGAGCGAAGCCGCCGAACACGAAGATCTATTCGGGGTGGAAAGTCTCACCCTGGACTGCGTCATTGATGATGATTGAAGGAGCCATCGAGCCCGACAGCGATGACACAGAGGAACTCTCAATGAAAGCACCAATGTGTCAGGACCCCGACTCGATGTCACATCGATCTAGCTGGTAACACCTCATATCACTTTGCGGCCTCACGCACGGTATCCCCACGGGTGTCGTCTTACCTTTTCCCGGGACCGTTTGCGCCTTTTGGCTCGCGTATATGAAAGTGTCGCTAGCATCCATATGATAAAGAGCCCGGGCTGACATGACTAGTCGTAAACCCAAAGTGGCACAGACTTACAGGGACAGGCATCCATGACCCAGCTTCGAACGTGTCGGTCATCAGCAAGTGGGTCCGGGCTGTAGCACTGGGCTAGCAGGACTCCGGTAAACCGGGCTGTAGCGGGCTAACAGGACTCCGGTACTCAAAGCGTGACATTTCCCCGAAGGGACAGACACAGGAACGAAGAAGGACACATGCCGGCCAGCCTAAGTGTTCCAGAGCAGTAGCAAGCTACCATGGCTCAGTGGAAACACTAGGAGACATTTCCCGGTAAGAGAGGCTACTAAAGATAAACAACTAGATGGTCAGATCCCACACATACCAAGCATTTCAATAACATACACACAATATGCTCGATATGTGCCAATACAACGAAGCATCACAACATGACTCTATGACACAAGTACTTTATTTAAGGCTCAGTGAGCCATACATAACATACACACAAAGGTACGGGTCTCACGACCCAACATACAAGTCATACAATCATACAAGCCAGCAGCGGAAGTAACTTGTCTGAGTACAGACAACTAGTAAAATAAAAGAGGCTTGGAAAGCCTCTGGCTATACTATGTGGTCCTTCACAAGCTCAGGGTCACCACCTGGGTCTTTAGCCTACTCGTTGGTGTCAACGTCTACATAAAACCCATCAGAAGGGGTTGCAGCGTCTTCTGTAAAAATGTAGATTATAGCAACATGAGTACAAAGGTACTCAGCAAGACTTACATCAGATCCTACATACATGCATAGTATCAAGAAGGGTTGGTGGAGTTATTGCAGCAAGCCAGCTTTGACTCTTGGCTAGGCTATCCTACGATACTTCAACTTGAAATAGTTTTGCGCACACGAGTCCACTATTCACCACTTCAATACACTACCGAGGATCCACCTCCGTCCTCCTACGGAGGAGCCATCCTCGGCACTCACACTTATCTTGAGGCTTTTAGTAGTTTCCATTTACTTGTCTATGAACTGTATAGGCAACCAAGTAGTCCTTTACCGCGGACGCGGCTATTCGAATAGATCATGTTAACCCTGCAGGGGGTACTTCTTCATACACGCTCTCACCACTTACCGTCGTTTACACGACATGTACTCGGCAACCTTCAAGCGGAAGCCCAACGTGGGTGTCGGCCACGACCTACCTAATCACCTAAGCCTCCAGTCCAGGTTTATCGCCTATTCAGGTTCCATCCGCAGGGAGTCCGGCCGAGGTTTCCCATACGGCCCCGAACGATGTGAACATTGTTCCCGAGATACCTAACGGGTATTCGGTACACCCGGCCACGTACCTACCGCATCACAGCCCACCCCTACGGTCAGCGCTGTCCACGGCCTCCAGTAGGCTACAAACACCAGAAACTACTTGCAACTCCTGGACGGAGAACTAGGGTGAATAAGAAGTCGAGAGGGTCCATTGGTTTCGGGCCCAATGCATGGTAGTAGCTGATTCTTAAATCACACATACAGATCTCAGTGCTTAAGGTCGGCTTCAATGAAACAACCCACCATGTACTCCTACATGGCCTCTCATCGATACCTTTACCAAATCGTGTTCACCACACCACTCTCATTACCGACATAATCATTTCACTCTAGCCCATCACCCAGATGAACCAGACCTAACACGACTCTAAGCATAGCAGGCATAGCAAGGTAGGAACAACACATACATATGGCTCAATCAACTCCTACACATGCTAGTGGGTTTCATCTAGTTACTGTGGCAATGATAGGTCATGCAGAGGAAATGGGTTCAACTACCGTAGCACACAGCAGTTTGAATCGCGTTGTCTTAATGCAGTAAAAGAGAGCAGGAGCGAGAACATGGGATTGTATCGATATGATCAAATGGTTGGTTGCTTGCCTGATGGTTCGATGCACGGATACGGTTCTTCGTTAGGGTAGTCACGGTACTCCTCGGGGACAGATCCTGTCGTAAAGGATAACGATACACAGGCATCACCAAACAATGTGCAACAATATGATGCATGCATGAAACATGGCAATATGAGTGTGTTGGGCTAATGCAACTAAAGCCAGAAGGGTTTGAACAAATTTGAATCAAAGATTCAAATTTCAATTTCAAATATGGCCTTTTAAAGTGCTTTTCCTTGTTCTGATTAAAACATCCATTTAACTTGTTGGGTCATGCATGAAAATAGTACAGATGGATAGATTGGATTTTTCTGATCATTTTTCATATATAATTTGTCCAATTTGGAGTTACAGAATAAAAGTTATGATTTTTTGAAGTTTAATTAATATTCTGGAATTTCCTGATTTAATTTAAATCCAGAAATATCATTTACTGCGTCAGCTTGACGTCACAGTGACATCAGCAGGTCAACAGGGCTGGCTCGGGTCAAACCTGACGTGTGGGGTCCACACGTCAGTGACACAGGGGCTAATCCCGTGTTGACCCGGGCTGGTTAGCTTTGACTAAGCCCTGGGGCCCACTTGTCAGCGTCAGTAGGTGGTGGTTTAGTGGCTAATTAACTAGGCCATGTCAGCTCGCCGGAGTTCTGGCTGGCGGCGACCATCAGTGCGGCGGCGATAGTGGTTTTGGTCGTTTCGGCCACCAAATGAACCGCGGAGGCCACCGGAGTGAAGCTGAGGACGACCCGCGGCTCTTGGCGGAGTCCGTTGGGGTCGGGGTGGCCGGAGTCGACGGCGGCGAGCTCGGCTGCGGCGGCCGGGGTTCGGTCGTGCACGGGAACGGTGTTGCAGGGTGTTAGGGGGGGTGTTGGAGCGTGCTACGTGCTCCTAGTGAGATGTGGAGCACGATGGCGTGCTCGGTTGGGCGCTACGGCGATCGTGGCCACGACGGCGACATCGCCGGCGGCGTGAAGCTTTCGGCCGCGGTGGGGCTAGGGCCTAGGGGTCGGGAGAGAGCAGGGGAGAAGGGGGAAACGGTGGCGTAGCTCACCGCGGTTGCAGTGGGCGTCGAAGCGGGCTCGGGGACGCGTCGGAGATGACGAATTTGACGGCGACGGTGGTCGGAGTCCGAAGAGGGGAACGGCGACGTGGCGGCGATGCAGGGCTTCCGGGGACCCGTGGAGCGGTGGGGAGGAAGAAGGAGTCGAGGCGGAGCTTCTGAGCTGGTCGGGGAAGCGAGGGGTGGTCGGAGACGGTGGCTAAGGCGAACGGCGGCGACGGTGAGCTTCGGCCGTGAGAGAGAGAGTGAGGGAGAGGAAGGAGAGAGCCGGGGAGAGTGAGAGAGAGCAGGGGGGATCGGGACGGGCTGCGGGCGTCGTCCACGCGGCCAGGAGGGCGTCGGCAAGCAGGAGGTGGCCGCGCGGCCGCGCGCGCGCGAGCACGCAGCAGCTTCGGGGCGAGGGGAGGAAGACGACGGGGAGCTACAGTGCTGGGCTGGGTCGGTTGCTGGCTGGGCCGCACAGGTAAGTCTTCCCCTTTCTTTTCTGTTTTCTGTTTTTATTTAATATAACTGCGACTTTGTTGAATTAAATAAAATACCTAGGCAACTCCAAAAATCACCAAACTACTCCTGGTCCATAGTTGGATTATTTCCAACATGAAACATTTTAGTTTGGAGATATTTGAGCATTTAAATATTTTATATAATTTTAAATGCCCAAATTCAAATAGTTATGATTTAATTCAAAACCCTAGGATGGCCTAGGAAAATGTGCACCACTTTTGGCAGAGGTTCTGAACCAAGGCAAAAATGATGGGCATTTTAGAAGGGCATTTCAGGTTCATTGAAAAATTATTTTAGTAAACCCTAGTTGGTTTCAGAGGGGACTGGGGGTTCTGTCATCCCCATTTCAAGTTTCTGATGAATGAGTAAACATGATGCAACACTCTAATGCATAACTAGCTAGGGTGTGACAACTCACCCCCACTCAAAAGAATCTCGTCCCGAGATTTGAGTTCCTCCGGGAAGAAGGCGGGATATTCAAGTCGAAGACGATCCTCCCTTTCCCAGGTTGCTTCATCTTCAGAATGGTGCGACCATTGAACCTTGAGAAACTTGATATTATGATGTCGCGTGGTACGTTCGGCTTGATCGAGGATACGAATGGGGTACTCTCGATAGGTAAGATTATCTTGGAGATCAAGCGTTTCGTGGTCCACTTCACGGATAGGATCCGAGAAGCAACGCCTGAGTTGAGAAATGTGGAAGACATCGTGAACTCTGGAGAGGTGCGGAGGTAGTTCCAATTGGTAGGCAACTTCTCCTCGTTTGGCAAGAATGCGAAAAGGTCCAATGTAACGAGGAGCCAATTTGCCTTTGATACCGAAACGATGGGTTCCCTTCAGAGGGGTGACCCGAAGATAAGCCTTCTCGTCAACCTCGAAAGTCATAGCCTTATGTTTTCGGTCATATTGACTCTTTTGACGAGATTGGGCTGTTTTCAACTTTTCACGAACGATACGAACTTGTTCTTCTGCTTCCTGAATCATATCCGGGCCAAAGAATTGTCTTTCCCCGGTCTCTTACCAGTTAAGGGGTGTTCGACATGGCCGTCCATAGAGGACTTCAAAAGGGGCTTTACCCAAGCTGGATTGATAGCTGTTGTTGTAAGCGAATTCGGCAAATGGAAGGCACTTCTCCCAGTCCATTCCGAACGAGATAACAGAGGCTCGAAGCATGTCTTCTAGAATCTGATTGACGCGTTCCACTTGACCACTTGACTGAGGGTGGAAAGCGGTGCTAAAGGAGAGACGGGTTCCCATAGCATTTTGGAAACTTTCCCAAAATCGAGAGGTGAAAAGACTTCCTCGATCCGAATTGATTTCCAAAGGGACACCATGAAGAGACACTATTCGGGAGATGTATAAGTCTGCCAGCTGACTAGCGGTTATACTCTCACGAATAGGTAAGAAATGAGCTACTTTGGAAAGACGATCGACCACAACGAAAATAGCATTATTCCCTCTTTTGGTCCTGGGAAAACCGGTAATGAAATCCATACCAATTTTATCCCATTTCCATTCAGGAATAGCTAATGGTTGAAGGGTGCCAGCAGGCCGTTGATGCTCTGCTTTTACACGACGACAGACGTCGCAATTAGCAATATACTGAGCGATTTCTCTCTTCATCCTAGTCCACCAGAACCTCTGGCGTAGGTCCTGATACATTTTTGTGCTACCGGGGTGAATGGTGAGAGGAGATTCATGAGCTTCCTTAAGGATTAATCGCCTTAGGTTGCGCACTTTGGGAACTACTAGTCGATTCCCGAAGTATACGACTCCTTGATCATTAACGGAGAAACAATTCGCAATTCCTTTCTGAATGTTTCTCTTGATGCGGGAGATTCCCGGATCTACCTTCTGTGCGTTGATAATTTGATCCGTAAGGGTAGGTTTTGCCACCAAGGTGGAGAGAAAACCTTGAGGTACAATGTGAAGGTTAAGCTTCCGTAATTCCTCATGGAGAAGCGGTTGACTTTGTTGTAACATCAGGTTGTTACAATAAGATTTACGACTTAGCGCATCAGCCATGACGTTGGCTTTCCCTGGGGTATAGGTTATCCCTAAGTCGAAGTCTGTGATCAATTCAACCCAACGTCTCTGCCTGAGATTCAAATCCGGTTGGGTGAAAATATACTTCAGACTTTGGTGATCAGTGAATATTTCGCAACGATTACCGAGGAGATAATGTCGCCAGGTCTTAAGTGCATAGACTACGGCTGCAAGCTCTAGGTCATGAGTGGGATAATTCTCCTCATGTGGGTGCAATTGCCGTGAAGCGTAAGCAATTACGTGTCGATCTTGCATGAGAATGCAACCTAGTCCTTGTCGCGAGGCGTCGCAGTAGATAACAAAGTCCTTGGAGAAGTCTGGTGGTACCAGTACGGGAGCAGAGGTCAGGCGTCTTTTCAGTTCCTGAAAGCTGTGCTCACATTGTGGAGTCCATTCGAACTTCTTATCTTTCTTGAGGAGTTCAGTTAGAGGTTTAGCAACCTTGGAGAAGTTCTCGACAAAGCGACGGCAATAGCTCGCTAAGCCTAGAAAACTCCGAACTTGCTTGACTGATTCGGGCGGAGTCCAATCAAGGACGGCTTGAACTCGCTCAGGGTTAACAGCAATACCTTTACCAGATATTACATGACCCAGATAGGTCACTTCTGACAACCAGAATTCACATTTAGAGAATTTGGCATAAAGGCGATGCTCTCGAAGTTTCTTCAACACTAGCCTTAGATGTTCGGCATGTTCTTCCTCGTTCTTGGAGTAGATGAGTATATCATCGAGATAAACCATGACGAATTTATCCAAATACTCCATGAAGATTGAGTTCATTAACCGAGAAAAGGTGGCTGGAGCGTTGGTTAATCCGAAGGACATAACGGTGTACTCGTATTGGCCATAGCGAGTAACAAAGGCCGTTTTAGGAATGTCCCCGTTTCTGATTTTGATTTGATGGTAGCCCAACCTCAAATCCATCTTGGAGAAGACTGAGGATCCAGCGAGCTGATCATACAGGTCGTTGATCCTGGGAAGTGGATATTTGTTCTTGATTGTGACCAAATTGACAGGTCGGTAATCTACAACCATCCGGTCCGTACCATCCTTTTTCTTAACGAATAGGACGGGGCAAGCCCACGGAGATGAACTAGGGCGGATGAAACCCTTTTTCAAGGATTCATCGAGTTGTTTCTTAAGCTCGGCTAGTTCTAGGGGTGCCATCTTATAAGGTCTTCTAGCAATCGGAACGGTTCCTGGAATGAGATCTATTACGAACTCAACATCCCTGTCAGGTGGAACACCTGGCAATTCCTCTGGAAAGACATCCGGGAAGTCACGGACTACCGGAACGTCCTCAAGGTCTGGCAAAGGGCTGGCGTTAAGAGAATATAATTGTCGCTTGGCTATTCGGGTCAAGACATTGACTATCTTCCCCGAAGGATGGGTGAGTTGGACAGTCCTAGAGAAGCAATCAATTTTGGCTTGATGAGCTGACATCCAGTCCATACCCAAAATGATATTAATATCCGAAGATTTAAGGGCTATCAAGGATGCAAGGAAAACAAGTCTGTCGACTTGGATCTCATTTCCATAACTTACCCTAGAGGTCTGCCATCTAGACCCAGGGGTAGAGATTTCCATAGTGGATGGCAAGTCACAGAATGCAACGTTATGCAAACGGGCATAACTTTCAGATATAAAAGAATGAGAGGCTCCTGTATCGAAAAGAACAGATGCCGGGTGGCAATTAACAAGAAGCGTACCGAGAACGACGTTGGGGTCCTCTTGAGCTTCTTCGGCAGAGATACAGTTGACATGGCCACGTGAAGCGGTGACCGGTTTGGCATGGAACACCTTCCCTGTCGGCTTGCCACGGCCAACAGCTTTAGCAGATTGATTGGGGTTGGTCTGGGGACACTCGCGCATATAATGACCAGATTCCCCACACTTGAAACAAGTCACGGAACTGGTATGTGGAGGAGCATTATTGGATGGACCCCCATAGGGCTTGGCCGGTGCAGACTGTTGAACAGGGCGAGGCGCCTGGAAAGATGGCCTCGGTGTGAACCTGGGTGGCAGGGCGGTATTGGGTACCCACACGCGGCGTTTCTGAGGACCAGCACCGGATGAGGAACCCATATCACGTCCATGCTTGCGTGTTGCATCATAATCAGTCTGACCAGTTTCAGCACTGATGGCTTTGTTGACAAGTTTCGAAAAAGATGTGCACTCATGCAGACGGAGGTCGCGGCGAAGCTCAGGGCTAAGGCCCTTTCGGAACCTTGCTTGCTTCTTGGCGTCAGTAGAAACTTCCTCAGTTGCATATCGTGCGAGATTACCAAACTCTCTGCTATAGGCATCCACAGAAAGTCGGCCTTGGGTGAAACTGCAAAATTCTTCACGTTTACGGTCCGTGAGACCCTCCGGAATGTGATGTTCACGGAAAGCCTCACTGAACTCAGCCCAAGTGGTGACATGGCCCGCTGGGCGCATGGCTCCATAATTCTCCCACCATAGACTGGCGGGGCCTTCAAGATGATATGCGGCGAAGGTGACCTTGTCAGCCTCCACTACCAACGCGGAACGCAGCTTGTGAGAGATACTGCGAAGCCAGTCATCAGCGTCGAGAGGCTCGACGGAGTGGTGGAACGTGGGTGGATGCAATTTGATAAAATCACTGAGTGACACCACGTTAGCCCTCTGATGGTGTGCTGTATTCTGTTCTATACGCTCCAACAAACGGTTTGTCTCCCGCTTGTTTCTCTCAGCTTCCATCATCACCTCGGCTAGTGAAGGAGGATGAGGCAGATTTTCATTCCTGGCTTCACTGCCTTCGGCCTGCTCTTGGGAAGCAGGATTAGCGCGCGTGTTGACCATCCTAGGTAGACAAGACAATGATTTAGTCAGGATGGTAAAATTCCGACATAGGATACATAAGGTAAGGAATAACTCGAAATGCAAGATGATCATCCGTATGACATGGTAGATACAAAAACTGCTTCTTTATTCCATCGTCATGCACACCATACAAGGTTTAGTACAAGACCAAACAAAGTACTATTATGGTGAGAAAAGGATTACATCTCATCAGAGGCATTCCAAGCTCCTATACATTATTTTCTACACCTCCGGAAAGAGTACAAACTAGGACATATCCCACGAGTCACGCGGAACGATAGATGACACAGCTAGTGCGAACTAGTGATGCTACCCCTAACTCAGACCGATCCGTAGTAGTCCTCATAAAAGTCACCTCCATAGCCTGGAAGCTCAACATGTTCATCCGGAAACAGACGATCTCGCGGAGCTTGTGGACCATAGGGGCTAGGATGAGGCCTTGGACCAACAAACGGTGGCCTGCGGGGACCGCGAGGTGGGGTGATGCCTCCTACATCACGCCAACCCATCACGTCCGGCAGAGCAGATCTCACAGGATAGAGATCGCGCATATCCGAATATCCAGCTTGCACCGCCGGTGCGAACCGAGTCAAAGTGGCCCAGTGATCGGCACGGGTATTGAAGAGCTCTAACCTTAAGGCCCGATTTTCACGGTCCTTATCCTCGAGCATCTCAGCAGTGGTGCGAGTCCGTGAATCCTCCTGAGTGGAGTCAGCATAAATAGTTTGGAGATATCCTTGTGCTCCCGGAAGTGATCCTGGCATATACCGGAAGTCAGAGTCCCGAAATAAACCAGATCTGACTCGCATAATGGTCATCATAGAGTAGGCGGCATCCTGCACAGCCATCTCGATAGTAACCCCGAGTCCATAGGAGCAGTGAAGAGGCTCAGTGGATCCAGGATAAGATGGAAATATCCTGACAGTGCAGAGATACTGGCTTTGATTAAAATCTCGGAATTGCTCTTCGACCGTGTACTCAGGATACCAGCGGTATCCAGCCTCAGTCATTACCCTGACCAACTTAGCAGTATGGCTGGGTACATCTAGGCATCGAGTTAGGCGAACCACTTGATTGAGGTCGCGAGTGGCCATCTGAAAGCATAATCATAATGCAAGGCATTAGAATTTCTAGCAAAATATCGGCAGCATAACAGCTGTAAATGCTCAAAAAGGATATTGAGACTTTTGACAAAGGATTTCGTACACACCCAACATGATCATATCAAAGTTCTGGAACCATTCTAACAACATAATGTGGTAGTAGAACTGAACTAGGCTTGTAACCATCAAACTTATAAGGTACTACTGATTAGTAACACGTGATCCTGATAGAGAGAGTAGATCCTAATTCCTTAACCCCCGGTGGAAGAATGGACTGACTCAGATCAGAAAGTCATAAGGTATAAGGAGTAAAAAGAGCCTTACGTTCCAACCCACAAACAATTCCCCTACATATAACTAAAGAATTTCTAGACTCAACATCGACCAGTTTGGCTTGGAGAACCTACAGGCAGTCCTGCTCTGATGCCAACGCTGTCAGGACCCCGACTCGATGTCACATCGATCTAGCTGGTAACACCTCATATCACTTTGCGGCCTCACGCACGGTATCCCCACGGGTGTCGTCTTACCTTTTCCCGGGACCGTTTGCGCCTTTTGGCTCGCGTATATGAAAGTGTCGCTAGCATCCATATGATAAAGAGCCCGGGCTGACATGACTAGTCGTAAACCCAAAGTGACACAGACTTACAGGGACAGGCATCCATGACCCAGCTTCGAACGTGTCGGTCATCAGCAAGTGGGTCCGGGCTGTAGCACTGGGCTAGCAGGACTCCGGTAAACCGGGCTGTAGCGGGCTAACAGGACTCCGGTACTCAAAGCGTGACATTTCCCCGAAGGGACAGACACAGGAACGAAGAAGGACACATGCCGGCCAGCCTAAGTGTTCCAGAGCAGTAGCAAGCTACCATGGCTCAGCGGTAACACTAGGAGACATTTCCCGGTAAGAGAGGCTACTAAAGATAAACAACTAGATAGCCAGATCCCACACATACCAAGCATTTCAATCATACACACAATATGCTCGATATGTGCAAATACAACGAAGCATCACAACATGACTCTATGACACAAGTACTTTATTTAAGGCTCAGTGAGCCATACATAACATACACACAAAGGTACGGGTCTCACGACCCAACATACAAGTCATACAATCATACAAGCCAGCAGCGGAAGTAACTTGTCTGAGTACAGACAACTAGTAAAAAAAAAGAGGCTTGGAAAGCCTCTGGCTATACTATGTGGTCCTTCACAAGCTCAGGGTCACCACCTGGGTCTTTAGCCTACTCGTTGATGTCAACGTCTACATAGAACCCATCAGAAGGGGTTGCAGCGTCTTCTGTAAAAATGTAGATTATAGCAACATGAGTACAAAGGTACTCAGCAAGACTTACATCAGATCCTACATACATGCATAGTATCAAGAAGGGTTGGTGGAGTTATTGCAGCAAGCCAGCTTTGACTCTTGGCTAGGCTATCCTACGATACTTCAACTTGAAATAGTTTTGCGCACACGAGTCCACTATTCACCACTTCAATACACTACCGAGGATCCACCTCCGTCCTCCTACGGAGGAGCCATCCTCGGCACTCACACTTATCTTGAGGCTTTTAGTAGTTTCCATTTACTTGTCTATGAACTGTATAGGCAACCAAGTCGTCCTTTACCGCGGACGCGGCTATTCGAATAGATCATGTTAACCCTGCAGGGGGTACTTCTTCATACACGCTCTCACCACTTACCGTCGTTTACACGACATGTACTCGGCAACCTTCAAGCGGAAGCCCAACGTGGGTGTCGGCCACGACCTACCTAATCACCTAAGCCTCCAGTCCAGGTTTATCGCCTATTCAGGTTCCATCCGCAGGGAGTCCGGCCGAGGTTTCCCATACGGCCCCGAACGATGTGAACAGGGTTCCCGAGATACCTAACGGGTATTCGGTACACCCGGCCACGTACCTACCGCATCACAGCCCACCCCTACGGTCAGCGCTGTCCACGGCCTCCAGTAGGCTACAAACACCAGAAACTACTTGCAACTCCTGGACGGAGAACTAGGGTGAATAAGAAGTCGAGAGGGTCCATTGGTTTCGGGCCCAATGCATGGCAGTAGCTGATTCTTAAATCACACATACAGATCTCAGTGCTTAAGGTCGGCTTCAATGAAACAACCCACCATGTACTCCTACATGGCCTCTCATCGATACCTTTACCAAATCGTGTTCACCACACCACTCTCATTACCGACATAATCATTTCACTCTAGCCCATCACCCAGATGAACCAGACCTGACACGACTCTAAGCATAGCAGGCATAGCAAGGTAGGAACAACACATACATATGGCTCAATCAACTCCTACACATGCTAGTGGGTTTCATCTAGTTACTGTGGCAATGACAGGTCATGCAGAGGAAATGGGTTCAACTACCGTAGCACACAGCAGTTTGAATCGCGTTGTCTTAATGCAGTAAAAGAGAGCAGGAGCGAGAACATGGGATTGTATCGATATGATCAAATGGTTGGTTGCTTGCCTGATGGTTCGATGCACGGATACGGTTCTTCGTTAGGGTAGTCACGGTACTCCTCGGGGACAGATCCTGTCGTAAAGGATAACGATACACAGGCATCACCAAACAATGTGCAACAATATGATGCATGCATGAAACATGGCAATATGAGTGTGTTGGGCTAATGCAACTAAACCCAGAAGGGTTTGAACAAATTTGAATCAAAGATTCAAATTTCAATTTCAAATATGGCCTTTTAAAGTGCTTTTCCTTGTTCTGATTAAAACATCCATTTAACTTGTTGGATCATGCATGAAAATAGTACAGATGGATAGATTGGATTTTTCTGATCATTTTTCATATATAATTTGTCCAATTTGGAGTTACAGAATAAAAGTTATGAATTTTTGAAGTTTAATTAATATTCTGGAATTTCCTGATTTAATTTAAATCCAGAAATATCATTTACTGCGTCAGCCTGACGTCACAGTGACATCAGCAGGTCAACAGGGCTGGCTCGGGTCAAACCTGACGTGTGGGGTCCACACGTCAGTGACACAGGGGCTAATCCCGTGTTGACCCGGGCTGGTTAGCTTTGACTAAGCCCTGGGGCCCACTTGTCAGCGTCAGTAGGTGGTGGTTTAGTCGCTAATTAACTAGGCCATGTCAGCTCGCCGGAGTTCTGGCCGGCGGCGACCATCAGTGCGGCGGCGATAGTGGTTTTCGTCGTTTCGGCCACCAAATGAACCGCGGAGGCCACCGGAGTGAAGCTGAGGACGACCCGCGGCTCTTGGCGGAGTCCGTTGGGGTCGGGGTGGCCGGAGTCGACGGCGGCGAGCTCGGCTGCGGCGGCCGGGGTTCGGTCGTGCACGGGAACGGTGTTGCAGGGTGTTAGGGGGGGTGTTGGAGCGTGCTACGTGCTCCTAGTGAGATGTGGAGCACGATGGCGTGCTCGGTTGGGCGCTACGGCGATCGTGGCCACGACGGCGACATCACCGGCGGCGTGAAGCTTTCGGCCGCGGTGGGGCTAGGGCCTAGGGGTCGGGAGAGAGCAGGGGAGAAGGGGGAAACGGTGGCGTAGCTCACCGCGGTTGCAGTGGGCGTCGAAGCGGGCTCGGGGACGCGTCGGAGACGACGAATTTGACGGCGACGGTGGTCGGAGTCCGAAGAGGGGAACGGCGACGTGGCGGCGATGCAGGGCTTCCGGGGACCCGTGGAGCGGTGGGGAGGAAGAAGGAGTCGAGGCGGAGCTTCTGAGCTGGTCGGGGAAGCGAGGGGTGGTCGGAGATGGTGGCTAAGGCGAACGGCGGCGACGGTGAGCTTCGGCCGTGAGAGAGAGAGAGTGAGGGAGAGGAAGGAGAGAGCCGGGGAGAGTGAGAGAGAGCAGGGGGGATCGGTACGGGCTGCGGGCGTCGTCCACGCGGCCAGGAGGGCGTCGGCAAGCAGGAGGTGGCCGCGCGGCAGCGCGCGCGCGAGCACGCAGCAGCTTCGGGGCGAGGGGAGGAAGACGACGGGGAGCTACAGTGCTGGGCCGGGTCGGTTGCTGGCTGGGCCGGCCAGCTGGCTGGGCCGCACAGGTAAGTCTTCCCCTTTCTTTTCTGTTTTCTGTTTTTATTTAATATAACTGCAACTTTGTTGAATTAAATAAAATACCTAGGCAACTCCAAAAATCACCAAACTACTCCTGGTCCATAGTTGGATTATTTCCAACATGAAACATTTTAGTTTGGAGATATTTGAGCATTTAAATATTTTATATAATTTTAAATGCCCAAATTCAAATAGTTATGATTTAATTCAAAACCCTAGGATGGCCTAGGAAAATGTGCACCACTTTTGGCAGAGGTTCTGAACCAAGGCAAAAATGATGGACATTTTAGAAGGGCATTTCAGGTTCATTGAAAAATTATTTTAGTAAACCCTAGTTGGTTTCAGAGGGGACTGGGGGTTCTGTCATCCCCATTTCAAGTTTCTGATGAATGAGTAAACATGATGCAACACTCTAATGCATAACTAGCTAGGGTGTGACACAATGTCGGTGTCAAAACCGGTGGATCTCGGTTAGGGGGTCCCAATCTTGCGTCAAGGCTGATGGTAACAGGAAGCAAGGGACACAGATGTTTACCCAGGTTCGGGCCCTCTCGATGGAGGTAAAACCCTACTTCCCGCTTGATTAATATTGAAGATATGGGTAGTACAAGAGTAGATCTACCACGAGATCATAGAGGCTAAACCCTAAGAGCTAGCCTATGATGGTATGATTGTAATTGTGATCAGCCTTGTAAGGACCAACCTCTCCGGTTTATATAGACACCGGAGAGGGCTAGGGTTTACATGGAGTCGGTTACAAGAAAGGAAACACAATATCCGGATCGCTAAGCTTGCCTTCCACACCAAGGAGAGTCCCATCTGGACACGGGTCGAAGTCTTGAGTATTGTATCTTCATGCTTCAATAGTCCGGACGTTGTACACAGTCTGGCTGCCCGGATACCCCCCTAATCCAGGACTCCCTCACCGGGACCTGAGGATGTAGAGCATTTGCATCTAACCACCCCGCAGGAACACTCAGCCGCCCAAGGCTCAAGATCAGGCGCAACCAGCCTTGAGGTAGGGCCTCGTGAGTCCCGCGCTGGCTCACGAGTGCCCAGATACACCTCGTCTAGCCCTACCGTGCTGGCCACGTGCCAAGGCGGGGCTGTACACGCCTCGGGGGCTCCTCCCGGAGAGGGGTCCCCCTCCCATGTACCAGTGGAAGCACCATGCTCCGCACTGGCTGACGACACTGTCGAGGAGTGGCTATGCCCGTACACATACGGAAGCGCTATGCTCCACGCTGGTGCTAAACAACTGAGGGCAGCCCACGGCTGTATCAACCTCAGGGAGCCCAGAGCTCAGTGTCTGGCCACATTGCAACGCCTCCCCTTAGTAGCGCCACATGAGGGGGCTAGACACGGGGACTGCGCCCGGGTCACGCCCGAGCGCACGCCACCCAGCCAGGTCCCTCGGACCTAGTCATCGCGTGCCCCTCCCCGAGCGGAGCCAAGGTATGAAGACCGTTTGAGCGTCAAGGGGGACTCCTGAGCATCGCGACTCAGGAGCCTAACTGGTCACATAGCCCCTCACTCCTTAGTTCCACAAGGCTAACGGCGGTTGAGGTATGCGCGGGGCCGGGCCCTGCCGACGTAGAACGACAAATCTACTCCTACACCTCCTCCCTATGTGCTGTTTGAGCGTCAAGGGGGACTCCTGAGCATCGCAACTCAAGAGCCTAACTTGTCACGTAGCCCCTCACTCCTTGGTCCCGTCCTGGTGATCCGGTCAGGGCTAACGGCGTGTGAGGTATGCGCGAGGCCGGGCCCTACCGACGTAGAACACAAAGCAAATAGGAAGGAAGCCGTAAAATCTCGCAAATTCAGGAGCAAATATTACAAACCATAAATTGTTCTCAAGATACCAAACACAAGTTTAAACGCCTCCACGACGCATGGTGCATGTTGCAGGAGCTGAAACAAGAAAGAAACCGCGAGAAGATCACCCTTGGACAGCGCCGTCATTCGCTAGGAGCCTCGCCTCCGTGGTGGAGTTGCGCTAGTCGGCTCCACCTCCCGAGGCGGCGGAGCCAGCAGCGCCTGCCTTGGGCGCAGTAGCGAAGGCGCGGAACTTCTCCAGTAGGGCTTACGCTCGGCCCTTCACGGCTTCACTAGCAGTGGCGGAGCGCTAGGCGTCCACAAGCTCTAGCAGATCGTCAAGGTTGGTGTTGGGGTTGCGAAGTTAGACGTGGCTGAGGACCCGAGTCAGTGCCGCAGAAGAAAGGACGCGAGCTTCAACCTCGCCCATGGGGCCGATGCCGGTCACGACCTCCTCAAGCGCCTCGACCAAGAAGGGAAGTAGCTTGGCAGGGCCATCCTTGGCTCTGGCCAGCGGCTTCTCCAGGCCATCATCGTAAAGAGATTTCAGCGCCTTGCGAGATCTCTTCTCAAGATCCGCGAAGGCCACGCGATCCTCGGCCAAGACCTTCGCCTTGGCGTCTAGCTCTACCCTCTCCGCCTTCAGCTATTGCTCCACAGTCTTGAGTCGGCTGCGATCAGCGGTCAGCTCGGCGTCGCGGTCCCCAATGACGGCCTCCCGAGCCTTCATCTCTTCCTTCCTTGCCTGGCGGTCGCGAGCCTCCTTTGCGAGCTCATCGTGCAGGCCCCGCAGCTCGTCCTCCAGCGCCTTGCAGCGGTCCTGGGCAAGTGAGGAGTCCTTCAGCGCTGCGTCACGAGTGGCCGCGGCCTGGGTGGCGGCATTCTTTTCCTCCTTGGAAGCTGCTGCTGCTTGGCTCAGTGCCGCTCGGACGGAGGTCTCGGAATGAACCCAGCCAGAGATCAGCCCAGGCTCCCGGCCATCAGGCGGGGGTTGGTGCCCTGGAGGTCTTCTCGCAGCCGACCTAGCTCAGCAGCGACACGGTCCAAGATGGCGAAGGAGGCAGAGGAGTTAGGAACCAGTGGAGAAGGAGGAGAAGACGGCAGCGTGATCACAGCTTGGGAGACTGGGAGCTCCTGAGCCTGGGCAACCTCAGCGACAACATGAAGCGGTGGCACCTCTAGAGTCGGCGGGGCCGCGGGGGATGGTACCCCGCTAGGGCGCTCCTCCTGGCCTCGCGAGGACGACCGAGCAGGGGAGGTGTGAGCTCCACTACCTCTCCTTCTCACAGACGAAGGCACGGCCACAACGGATGAGCTTGCCCCAAGCGGAGCCACCGTTGTCGGTGTTCTGGGAATGGGGGTCCCCAGACTTGCCTGCCTGCGGCCTGTGGCGTGGCTCGAGTGGTGGCCTAGTACAGCCCATCTTCATCAGCACAAGACTCAAGACCCTCGCGAGGGGCCAAGCCTCGCGGGGCGGACGACACGAGGCTTCCTCAGGAACGGCATCGCCAGGCAGGCTCGCAAGGAGGCGGAGAGATCAAGGTAGGGTACCTCGCGAGGTGCTCATGACGCAAGCCATGACGATCGAGACCAGGTGGGCGCCGGCCTGCGCAGTGTCCTTCTTTCCTCTTTGGTGTCAAGGGGTCAAGCATAGGCGTGGAGTACCGAGGCATCAGGCAAAGGTTGCCATTTCAGTGCAACGAGACCAAGACCAGCAGAGCGGCAGGATGGAGGTCACCGCGGAGCCCAGGACGGCGTCATCGCCAATGCCTTTGGCAGCCGAAGACCAACTTTAGTCCGGATAACTTGTACTAGATGTTCCCCTTCGAAATGGCCGTTGTTGGCGCCCTTCCCGCTCAATATTTGGGAAGAGGACCAGGGCCTCTATAAATAGGACTAGCCACCATAGAGAAAGGGGAGACCGGATGAAGTACTCACTAGAACCATAGGCGATCGAACTCGCCCGACCAGTTCATCGCACGAGCTCAAGAACACCTCTCGCGAGGCTTTTCATCCTTTGTAGTGTTCATCATCAGCCCCTGAGGTAATCCACCACACCACACACTGGAGTAGGGTATTACACCACAACGGTGGCCCGAACCAGTATAAATCTTGTGTCCCTCGTGTTGTTCATCGTTTTAGCTTAGATTCTCGCGAGGTGATCGGACGTGAATCGGTAGGGGGAAGATCTTCATGCGCACCCCAGAGTTCAAACCTTAAGGGTCTGCCGGAACCGAACATCCAACATTTCGTGCGCCAGGTAGGGGTGCGCTGGAATCTTTCTTCCGTTGTTTCGCATTCGATCTTCCGTCGTGTCCATGGCTGAAGCTCGCCGGGCTCGCGCCGAGCGTCGGGATGCTCTCGCCGCTCGCGTCGCCCAGACGGCTCCCGTTGGTGGGTGTCCCCGTTGTTCCCTATCGCTTTCCGCCAACGCCGCCACCGGCCCGGCGGGGAATGAGCAGCAGGCCTCGTCGTTCCATCCTTCGATGCGGAGGGAAGGCCGCACCACCACCCCGTTGCTGACTCCAGCCAGTTCGTCATCCCATGCCCGTCGCGCCCCACGGACGCTCACGCCGTGTTGCTCCTCGCGCTTGAGCTCCTGCACTACCGTCGCGTTGACGACCTCTACGAGGAGTGGCTCGCTCACATCACCGAGCTCGTCAGCACCGCAGGGGGCTCCCCTGCACCGTCCCTCTCGCTGCCTCGCCCTCCGTCCTGCGCAGGAGGCGCAGATCAGGAGGTGCCTCCGCCACCTCCTCCCCAAGAAGGCACCCTGTCTCCAAGGCACGTGGCCCCAGGACGAGATCCACCGCGTCTGGCGCCCGCGCAACAAGAAAGGAGCTGCCAAGAAATCCCTCGTCCCCAAGAAGGTGCATGCGTGCTCCCGGCACCGGTGCACCACGACCGCATCCCTGCGCCAGCATGTCAAGACCCCGCGCTGCTCTAGGCGGCGGTGTGTGGGAATCTCCAGGAGCAAGCCCCGCATCAGCAGAGAGCTCCGGTGGTCACCACCGAGCTATGTAGTGTCGCCTGGCCGGGCAAGTTCAAGCCTGACCTGCCTCCTCGCTACGACGACACTGCCGACCCCGCGGAGTTCCTACAGCTCTACGAGCTGGGCATCGAAGCCGCCAACGGGGATGAAAAGGTCATGGCGAACTAGTTTCTCATGGCACTCAAGGACGGCGCCCGCACCTGGCTCCCGAATCTGCCTCCCGGCACTATCTCCTCCTGGGACGAGATGCGCACTCGCTTCATCACCAACTTCCAGGGTACTCGCGACCGTCCGCCAGCCGTGGGTGACCTGCGCCGCATCAAGCAGCAGCCCGGAGAGACCTTGCAGAAGTACATCCAGCGCTTCAACAACGCTCGCCTCAAGATTCCTAGGGTCGCCAAGGAGGCCATCATCTTGGCGTTGTCTGATGGCGTCCGTGACGTCAAGATGAAGGAGGAGCTGGCGATCCATGAAGATCTGTGTACGTCTCTGGAGCTGTTCAACCTGGCGACCAAGTGTGCAAGGGCTGAAGAGGAACACCTCTCCCTTCTTGAGCTCCCAGCAGCAAACCCCTAAAGAGAAGAAAGCCAAGGACAAGGATGTGAAGCGCAAGGCAGTAGCTGTGCTCGCAGCAGAACCGGACACAAAGCACAGCTGGGACCAGCCGGAGTCGTCCAAGGGCAGCCCGTACTGTGTGTACCACGATCTCCATACCCACAACACCAACGAATGCCAAGAGCTCAGGGCCGTGCGAGAAGGTCGTGTTGGTCGACGCCCCGAGCGTAACGATTGGGGCTACGGCCGAGGCAGAGCAAGAGGTGGGAGGATGATGGGACGACCATGGCCCTCGCCAAGGGTGGCGTGACCGGCCTCGCGTGGACCGCTGGCAGGACCAGCCTCGCGAGGGGGCTTGGAGGGATCAGCCTCGTGAGGATCTCCCGCAAGGCAATGCAGGACTTCCTCCTCTGCCACCATCACCGAGAAGGAATGAAGACCATCATCAGGACGAGGGGGCTGTGGGCTTCCAGGAGCCGCGTGCAATCGCTTGCATCTTGGGCGGCGCTCAGGCCCCAGCCTGTCAGCGCATCTTCAAGCAGTTTGCTTGCGAGGTGAACGCAGTCCTCCCCAAGCTTGAGGCCATGCGCCCTCTCAGGTGGTCCGCGCGCCATCACGTTCAGCTCAGTGGATCAGCTCAAGTGCGTGGCAACGGCCGGTGTCCTCCTGATGCTCTGCTCCCCAGTCATCAGCAATGTGCAAGTTACCAGGACCCTCATCAACAGCGGGGCAGGGCTCAACGTCCTGTCCGTCGAGACGTTCAACAATCTTCAAGTGCCATATGACCAGCTTCAACCAACCAACCCCTTCTCAGGAGTCACTGACGGCTCCACTGTCCCGATAGGACAGGTCCGCCTCCCTGTCACCTTTGGACAGCGCAACAACTACTGCACCGAGCTCATTTACTTCGACGTCGCCCACATTCGCCTACCATACAATGCCATCCTCGGGTATCCAGCCTTGGCTTAGTTCATGGCAGTGAGTCACCATGGCTACAACGTCCTCAAGATGCCAGGAAGTGGCGGGGTCATCACGGTCACCTGTGAAGAGAAGGATGCGGTGTGCTCCCTCGAGCGCGCCTTCCAAGCCGCGTCAATCGAGGACCCGGACAGCAAGAATGGAAACCTTCCTGAAGCAGCTCCCAAGAAGAAGAAGACATCACCTGGTTCAGGGCCTCAGGAGGCAGGCTCCTCCAGAGGCGCCACATCTAGACATGCGCCCATCCAAGGGGCACCACCCTCCATCGCATAGAAAGGCGCGCCTAGCGCCCTCCTCGGGAAAGGCTCGGGGGCTCTCTCCTGGGGAGCCACTGACTTTGCTAAGATCATGAGGGAGGCGCTTGGGCACCACTTGGAGGTGTGCTTCGCGGCACGTTTCCCTCAGGAAGGCGTGAGGCAAGGAGGGCCCAACCCTCAGGAGTTCATCACCAAGGTCGCTCAGGAGTTGCAGGAATCGAGAGTCATGCACGGCAACCGCCGACTGCCCAGTGTAGCTCCCCATGTAGGCGAGGATGGCGGGCTGTGCGTCTGCATCAACTACCCGGGGCTCAATCGAGTCGCGTCTTAGGAGTGCTTCTGGCCTTCGCGTGTGGGGCATTGCGCGGGTCCACCGCACAACTACGTTCGCATGCCCTTCGGCCTGCTGAACGCGGCTACAGCCCACCAGTGCCTGATGAGAAGCATTCTGGAAGCTCAGGTGGCCAAGCATCACGCGCTCCTGGAGGAAATGGAGATGGACCTCACTGAGCCGCCCAAGCCTCCTGAGCCTTCCGAGGCTCGGATCCCCGAGGGCTTGTGAGGATTGGCTTCTTCACCTCGCACCGTCAGCTGCTCTAACACTCGCTCTACAATGGTATCAGGTGACTTCTTTAAAGTTTTGTTTCAGCTGGGAGCGCCCTTAGGGCTGCATTATTCCCAGGTCGCGTGGGTCTGTCCCCGCGGCATGTATTTGTTTTGCTTTTGTCTTCAGCTTACCTTGTTGGGGGCGCCCCTCGGGCTGCATCATCCCCAAGTCGCTTGGGCCTGACCTAGCGGCGTTTGCCTTTCTCTGCATCTATCTAAGTTGATTTGCTTCTTCATGCTTAACCTGCTTGAGATAATTGCCTGCTCGACTGACACCTACCTTTGGAGCCGCTCGCTCTGGCACGGCGCTTGCGCATGGGTCCGTCCCTACAACATCGACAAATCTGAGTGGTCGAGCTCTGTCTGCGGCAGCCCCGCATAGCGCTACCTCACCAGGCCCTCAGTGCCTCAATCACTCCCTCGGAGCAACCAATGGCTGGCTGGCAACCGTAATGGCAGTCCTTGTTTTCCTTGTGTTGGTGTATAGGATCCGCCTAAGGAATAGTGTGGGGGGCATCGTGAGATCCCTCTCTCTCTCTCTCCCGTGCAATCCGCTCGCGCGTTAAAAGGGGGGCGCCTGAGCATCACGACTCATGAGCTCTTATTGGCTCTCCATCCCTCAACCCCTGGCCTTGACCCATGGCATCGTGACCTGTCATACCAGCGGCGGCTGGGCTCACTCGAGGGCGGGGACCTGAGGATATAGAGCATGAAGGAAAGTGCGGGGAAGAGGGGAGAAGCTCACGAGGGCCTGACCCAGCAACACCCCAGCTGCCGGCGCATGGGCCCGGCACCTCGCCGAAGAACTACTCCAAACTCATGAGATAAGTCACGCCTCAGCGACAGCTAAATCAACGCAACGCCGAAACCTCGCCTAGTGCAGCTCTGTCACGGCAACGTTGCTTACCTTTCTTGCCCAGCGGAGGCTGCTTGAGCGCTAAAGGGGACCTCCTGAGCATCGCAACTCAGGGGCTCTTATTGGACCTCGGGCCGCTCACCTCCTGGCCTTGACCATGGCATCGCGACCTGGCATACCAGTGACGGCTGAAGCCTGCCCGAGGACCGGGACCTATCAGCGTAGAGCACCAAGCCCTCGTGAGGAAAGAAAGGGGGAGCCGAGCCGCGACAGGACAAGCATCTCGCATCTATTCATAATAAGGATATAATATTCACAAAAGACATGGCGAGCGCCTTACATACCCCCGCGGTGTGTTACTTCGATTCCTCGTAGGGAACAAAAGGTGTTAATCCTAAGGAACGCTAACTACGCGCCTCCGCAGGAGACGCCATCATCAATAGTGGGCCGTCAGGCGCCGGCGCCAACCCCATCCAGATCAGTGGCGTCGGCAGCCTGATGCAGCTGCCCTGCTCCGGGCGTGACGCGAGCTCGGGGGCTCGTAGCTGTCGTCACTCGTCTCCGGAGTCACGTGAAGCTAGGGGGAGTCGCTGGATTCTCCGGCTCCTCCGCTGCTGCCTGAGGAGCTGCTGGGAAATCAGTTGGCAGGCCTGGTCCTCGCCGCTTCGATGCCCCGGCCGCTTTCCTTGGGGCAGCACTCCAGCCGGCGTCCTTCCGCGTCGAAGACCTTGAAGAGCATCAAGGAGGCGCCATCGTATTCAAGATGAATTACGAGGGCGCCCCCCGTTCGGCAGACCCGGGCGATCTCGCCCTAGCCCCGGGTCATATAAACCTTGCCCGGAGCGACGACCGCGACCTTCGCTCCGGTCGCGAGGGTGCTGCAGTCAACATGCTGCAGCCAGAGCTCCAGAGACCCACTCGACAGCATCTCGAAGGCAAAGGAGGGAGGAAGGCGAATCCAAGAGTGTGGAGGCATGGCGGAGTGGGGCACAAGCTCGCGAGAAGATCCCTCAGCGTGGATTCCGGGAGGGACGACGCGCACGGTAGTGACTCGTGGGCGTCGCCGGCGGTGCCGGCGGTGTCGCTCGGCTTCTTCTTCTCCAGGGCCCTCAATCCGGGCATACTAGGGCAGTAGGAACCCAGGCGGCGGCCGCTCGTACCAGGGCCGCGACGTCTCCTGCCATGTGACCGCGCCGCAGCGGCCGGGGACAGGCCGTTTCTTTGGCGGAAGCGGGTCGGGACCCTCTCGGGGGGCCTTTCCCTTCTCTTCCGCAGAAAACCGGCGGATCAGCGCCATTGGAGTAAGGTGGAGCAAGGGCGAGGAGGAAGAAGAAGGGGAGAAGCAGGAAGAGATGGACTGCGGGGGCTCTCGCCCATTCGTACTTATAGTCCGGACGAGGCCAACCGTCAGCCTCCACGATCACAGGTAATCATGACCCATTTGTGCATGTAGGGACTTGTCAAGTCGAGCAGTTGCTGAGGCAGCATGGGGAAGCGGAGGCGCCCACGTCCAATCAACCGCGACGCGGCGCCCAAGGCCGCAGGCTGATGGGGCCCGCGGCGCTCTGCACTTGCCCCTTCGCTCTCCGCTAAGCCAAGTCCGAGCGCGCCTTGGTCCTGGTGGCTACTATCGGCGTTCTGGGAACGGGTGTCGCCAGACTTGCCTGCCTTCGGCCTGTGGTGTGGCTCGAGTGGTGGCCCAGTACGACCCATCTTCATCAGCGCAAGACTCAAAACCCTTGCGAGGGGCCAAGCCTCGGGGGGCAGATGACACAAGGCTTCCTCAGGAATGGCCTCGCCAGGCAGGCTGGCGAGGAGGCGGAGATATCAAGGCAGGGTACCTCGCGAGGTGCTCATGACTGTATGACCTTGAGAAGAGGTGTCTAGAGGGGGTGATTAGACACTAAGTGACAAAGTAGCAATTTTTAAGTTCTTAAAGTTTAAGTGGAGTTTAGGCACAAGTTTAACATTCACAATACATAACAAGAAAGCATGCAAAGAGTATATGAGCAGCGGAAAGTAAAGCATGCAACTTGCAAGAATGTAAAGGGAAGGGTTTTGAGAATTCAAACACAATTGGAGACACGGATGTTTTTGGCGTGGTTTCGATAGGTGGTGCTGTCGTACATCTACGTTGATGGAGACTTCAACCCACGAAGGGTAATGGTTGCGCGAGTCCACGGAGGGCTCCACCCACGAAGGGTCCACGAAGAAGCAACCTTGTCTATTCCACCATGGTCGTCGCCCACGAAGGACTTGCCTCACTAGCGGTAGATCTTCACGAAGTAGGCGATCTCCTTGCCCTTACAAACTCCTTGGTTCAACTCCACAATCTTGTCGGGGGCTCCCAAGTGACACCTAGCCAATCTAGGAGACACCACTCTCCAAGAAGTAATGCATTGATGATGAACTCCTTGCTCTTGTGCTTCAAATGATAGTCTCCCCAACACTCAACTCTCTCTCATAGGATTTGGATCTGGTGGAAAGAAGATTTGAGTGGAAAGCAACTTGGGGAAGGCTAGAGATCAAGATTCATATGGTAGGAATGGAATATCTTGGCCTCAACACATGAGTAGGTAGTTCTCTCTCAGAAATGATAAGTTGGAAGTGTAGGTTTGTTCTGATGGCTCTCTCCATGAATGAAGAGGAGGTGGAGGGGTATATATAGCCTCCACACAAAATCTAACCATTACACACAATTTACCAAACTCGGTGGGACCGATTAAACAAACTCGGTCGGACCGATTTAGTAAACCTAGTGACCGTTGTGATTTTCGGTGGGACCGAAATGCAACTCGGTAGGACCCATATGGTTAGGGTTAGGGCATAACGTAATCTCGGTGAGACCGATTACACAAACTCGGTTGGACCGATTTTGGTAATTAGCTAACCAAAGAGTTGGTCACGCAAACTTGGTTGCACCGATTACACAAACTCGGTGGGACCGATTTTGGTTATGAGTCAACCAGGAAGTTTGCATTGTAATCACGGTAGTATTGATTGCTCAAACTCAGTGAGACCGATTTTGGTAATGGACATACACAGAGAGATTACAATCCCATCTCGGTGAGATCGAGATCCCTATCGGTGAGACCGATTTGCCTAGGGTTTGTGGCAGTGGCTATGACATCCAAACTCGGTGGCGCCGGATAGAAAGAATTAGTGGGGCCGAGTTTGACTTTAGGTTTAGGACATATGTTTGGAAGTGGGAAAGTAGTTGAGGGTTTTGGAGCATATCACTAAGCACTGTGGAGCAAGAAACTCATTAAGCAACACCTCATCCCTCCTTGATAGTATTGTCTTTTCCTATATACTCAATGTGATCTTGGATCACTAAAATGTAAAATGAAGAGTCTTGAGCTTGAAGCTTGAGCCAATCCTTTGTCCTTAGCATCTTGAAGGAGTTCCCACATCCTTTAGTCCATGCCACTCCAATGTTGAACTTATCTGAAACACACTAGATAAAAGTGTTAGTCCAACAAGAGATATGTTGACACTAATTACCAAAACCACCTAGGGAGCACTTGTGCTTTCAATCTCCCCCTTTTTGGTAATTGATGACAACATACATCAAAGCTTTAGATAAAGATATAAAGAATGGCAAGTAAAGCTTTGGAAAGACATGTAACAAGCATAGGCTCCCCCTACATATATGCAATCATGTGAATATGGAATATAGAAGCATGTGATAGCATAACCATGATAGAGTAGGCAATGTGCTACATGTATCTTGGCCATATGCATCAGAGCAAAGAATATTAAAGAAAATACCTTCATGCTCATGAGTCCTTCTTGCAAACAGTATGTACATCCGCAAGAATTCCTCATACACATGATTGTGATGCGTATACTTACCTTGTAGTCTTGAGTTGGCTTAGGATGGAATGAACCTGTGCAAACAAGGTTAGATAACACAGGTACATCTACTAGCTAGAGCAAACAGAAGAAACCACAAGAGTACCAAGACTGGGATGACATGTAGAGAGTGAGTACTAAGTACTACATTGGATTAGACATGTCCCCTAGAGTAAAGATATGCAATTAATTTAAATGATTTCTTTCCCTTAGTAGTCTTGCTCCCCCTGAATCTAGCATAGGATACTGGGAGAAGATAGGGAACAGAAAATCAGAGCTGAACGATATAAATGAACAGAGCTAATGCAAACTAATGCAAATAAGCACAAAAGATCATATGAACATGTTTCTCCCCTCAAGAAGACATGTGGCATCTCTCCTCTTGAACACCAAGCATTTGGGATCCTTGAGAAATACTTTCTACTTAAGTATTCTCTCCCCCTGGAGATCTCTCTCTCCCCCTGAGGATCTCTCTCCCCCTGAGGAGGTGATATACTCTTTCTCTGATGTGATCTCTCTCTAAATGATAAGCTTTGATGTGATCTCTCTCTCACCCTTTGACATCAATTTCCAAGAAGGGTTTTCTGGAATCTGTTGAATGGGTTTGGTCCTTGAGTCACAGCACAAAGCAATGATAAAAATGTGATGCTTGTAGAGGACAACATTCATTGAGTGGAGCTGGATCAGAGGAATCAAGGAATAAGTGGTAAACTATTTTTCCCGTTGTGAAATCAGTGGCACCGAGTGGTATGCTTTGGTTGTACCGAAAGGATTCGGTTGGACCAAAAACAACAAACCGGTGGAACCGAGTTCATCGCAGAGAAAACACTTGTCACCGCAGCTCACTAGACTAGTAAGATCTCACAAATATTTGCAAGGAATTTACTGAAAGATATGCAATGAATTGGATGTAGAAAAATGCAGAGCAAACAGAAAGAAATCTAGATAAATTTTTTTAAAGGGGAAACAGATATGCATGAGTCAAATGCAAAAACACAGAAAAGAACACAAGTGAACTTCATCTAGAGATGGTCGGCGACAAAGTCACCAATGTTAGAGTATATTGACTTAGGAGTCAAGTGAGATCACTTGATCATAGGTCATATTCATCATTTAAGCTCAAAATGGGGTTGCCATTTTTCGTTTAAGCATCTTGATGTATTCACATCTTGTCAAGTTGCTTTAGCTCATGACTTGGAGTAAAGCTTCTCTAAGATGGAATAACATACCTTGGTTGGTGGTGTTGTCTATGTATTTGAACTTGTGTGGGTTTCTCAAGGTTGATGTAGCTCATCAAGAATTTGGGGCACCACTTGGAATTTGAGTCCATCTACCTACATGGGTTAGTTCTTGCAAGGAAGAGCACTTGTGTATCCAAAAATGACAATCATGAAGCTCAACATAGAATTTGTCAAAGGATATGTTTGAATGGTTTCGTGCTTCCTTGGCTTCAACCACCTTAGTTTAGAGACTTGGTGATGTAGAGATTGCTCAAGATATGAGTAGGTTACAACCTCATGGAATTAGATTCATCCAAGTACCTACATGGGTTAGATAACATGCAAGATACAAATATATCTAGGACATAAGATTTTCATCATAAGAGAGATATCAAGGATTAGTCATAAGCTCATGTTGTGCATGTATCCAATGGAGTTTCTACTCCAAGTTTGAAGCATCAATGATGTTCAATTCTCCTCTTAACCTGCAAAACACTTTCTCATCAAGAGGTTTAGTGAATATATCCGCTAATTGCTTTTCGGTGCGAACATGCTTAAGATCAATGTCACCCTTAGCAACATGATCTCGAATGAAATGATGACGAACTTCAATATGCTTAGTTCGAGAATGTTGTACGGGATTATGTCCAATTTTGATAGCACTTTCATTGTCACAAAGCAATGGAACATGTTTCACATATATCCCATAATCTTTAAGAGTTTGGGTCATCCAAAGTAATTGAGCAGAACATGAACCAGCGGCAATGTATTCTGCTTCGGCAGTGGATAAGTATACCGAGTTTTGTTTCTTGGAGGACCAAGACACAAGAGATCTACCAAGAAATTGACAAGTACCCGAAGTGGATTATCAACCTTGTCTCCGGCAGAGTCCGAGTCAGAGTAGCCAACAAGATCGAAAGAGGCCCTCTTAGGATACCAAATGCCAAAATTTGGTGTATGGATTAAGTATCTCACTATCCTTTTCACGGCCTTAAGATGACATTCTTTAGGAGCAGCTTGATATCGTGCACACATGCACACACTTAGCATGATATCGGGACGTGAAGCACATAGATATAAAAATGAACCAATCATAGAGTGATAAACCTTTTGATCAATCGGTTCACCATCTTTGGTCAAATCAAGATGTCCACTAGTAGGCATGGGTGTAGACATACCTTTGGATTCTTGCATATTGAACTTCTTGAATAAGTCCTTGGTGTACTTCATTTGAGAAACAAAGGTACCTTCCTTAGTTTGCTTGATTTGCAAACCAAGAAAGAATTTGAGTTCACTCATCATAGACATCTCAAACTTCTCTGACATTAGCTTCCAAAACTTTTCACTAAAATGAGGGTTAGTTGAACCAAATATAATATCATCAACATAAATTTGGCACACAAATAGTTCTCCATTAACTCTTTTAGTAAAAAGTGTTGAATCAATTTTCCCAATTTCAAAGCCTTTTTCAATAAGGAACTTGGTCAAGCATTTATACCACGCTCTAGGAGCTTGTTTAAGACCATAAAGAGCTTTGTGAAGTTTGTAAACATGATTGGGTTTCTTAGGATTGACAAAGCTGGGAGGTTGCTTAACATAAACTTCCTCCTCTATTTCACCATATAGAAAAGCACTTTTAATGTCCATTTGGTACAAGGTGATATCATGATGATTAGCATAGGAAAGTAAGATGCGAATGGACTCAAGTCTAGCAACGGGAACATAAGTCTCACCATAGTCCATACCTTCGACTTGAGTGTAACCTTGCGCGACGAGACATGCTTTGTTGCGAACTACTTGTCCATCTTCATCTTGCTTGTTGCGAAACACCCATTTGGTACAGATGATGTTGTGGTTGTTGTCGGGCTTCTCAACCAATGACCACACTTGGTTCCTTTCAAAGTTGTGTAGCTCTTCATGCATAGCATTTATCCAATCCGGATCTTCCAATGCTTCTTCAACCTTCATAGGTTCAATGCTAGAGATGAAAGAATAGTTTTCACAAAAGTTAGCTAAACAAGTTTTAGAGCGAGTGATTCTCCCGGTTTGAATATCATTGTAGATTTGCTCGACGGGATGGTCTTTAGCAATTCTTTCTCGAACTCGTGAAAGCCTTTGCTTGGATCTTGGTTGAACTTCTTCTTCATCTTGTTCTTCTTCTTAGCCTTCTTCATTGTTGGCGTTGTCGTTCTCTTGTCGTGGTGGAGAAGGAGGTTGTTGACGTTCATCTTGATGCACTTCCTCGTTTTCTTCATCTTGGTGTGTCCCACTTGTGGATGCTTCCGTATCAATTCTTGGTTCACCTTGTCGTGAAGTAGAAGCATCCACTTGGACAGATGAGGTACTCTCCTTCACCTACGGTTCTTCCTCTCAACAACTCCATTTTTTGAGGTGTGTACGTAGCCGAGAACTCGTGTGAAATCCCTTCTTCGTCAAGAAAGGTGTCCACATTTGCGTTCTTGAACTTCGTTCTGTTGTCGCTGCGAACCTTCTTGATCTTCACTTCAAATTGATTTTGGGCCTTCCTAGCGAAGTTTTTGAAGATCTTTTGAAGCTGCAATTTATCATCGAGAAAGAACACCCATGTAAATCTGGAAAAATCATCAACTATAACTAGACCAAAAGAATTTCCATCGAGACTCTTGTAAGAGTTGGGACCAAAAAGATACATGTGAAGTAGCTCGAGTGGCCTCCTTGTGGTCATGATGTTCTTCACGGGATGCCTTCCTCCAACCTGTTTACCTGCTTGACAAGCACTGCAAAGTCAATCCTTATCAAATATGACATCATTAACTCCAAGGATATGATGTCCCTTAATAAGCTTGTCAAGGTTTCGCATACCAACATGACCTAATCGTCAATGCCATAACCAACCTTTTGAGGATTTAGCAATGAAGCAAGTTTTAGGTTGAGCCTTTTTAGTGAAATCAACAATGTATAGCTCACCTCTACGCACACCAGTAAAGACCATTTTATGATTGTCTCGACGAAACACTTGGCAATCAACTTTAGTAAATAAGACATTGAAACCAAAATCAGCAAGTCTAGATACTGAAAGTAAGTTGTATCCAAGAGATTCAACAAGCATGACATTTTGTATGGAGCTATCATGTGATATGGCCACCTTACCGAGGCCAACCACCTTACCCTTTGAGTTGTCACCAAAGGTGACATACTTTCGAGGACTATCATTTTCAGCAAGCTCACGAAACATGTCTTTATCTCCGGTCATGTGATCGGTACATCCACTATCAAGAACCCATTCCTTTCCTCCTAACATATATCCCCGAAGATTTGCCATAAGACCAAAATGTCTCATTGCATCATCAAGATCGAAGTCACTATCATCATCCTCATCATAGTATCCATGTTCAACATCGTCATGTGGTGGATCAAATCCTAGAGAGGGTAATTCGTTAGAGTGAGTTTGACAATGATCCTTCTTATGAATTTTTATAGCTTCGGAAATAATATCACTAATAATTCCAACATTTCCTTTGGCACGCATAAGATTTGTAAGCTCAAATAGATGATCACCAAACCTAGGATCACTAGTATTCATCTTACTCAAGGCAATAGACTTATGGAGAATTTCATCAAGATTTTTCAAGGAATAATCTGGAAATCGTTCCTCAAGAAATTTCCATATAGTGTAGGCACACTTAAGAGTAGGCAAACATCCAATCAAGTTTCTAGGCAATCCTCTAGTGATAAGTTCGGCGGTTCTAAGATTGCGGATCATATCAATCGACTCATCAAGGGTAGGATGCATAGGATCAACATGAGGTGCACAAGGGCTAGCAATGTACTTGTTCAAATGATATTGATTGAAGATTACAAGCATCTGATTTTTCCACTCATGAAAATACTCTCCATCATGAATAGGCACTCTATGTCTAAGAATCCCCAAAGTAGACTCATCCATCTTCCTCCAATGGTGATTAAACCAAGGCAATGGAGACAAATGCTCTGATACCACTTGTAGGACCTTGAGAAGAGGTGTCTAGAGGGGGGGTGATTAGACACTAAGTGACAAAGTAGCAGTTTTTAAGTTCTTAAAGTTTAAGTGGAGTTTAGGCACAAGTTTAACATTCACAATACATAACAAGCAAGCATGCAAAGAGTATATGAGCAGCGGAAAGTAAAGCATGCAACTTGCAAGAATGTAAAGGGAAGGGATTTGAGAATTCAAACGCAATTGGAGACACGGATGTTTTTGGCGTGGTTCTGATAGGTGGTGCTATCGTACATCCATGTTGATGGAGACTTCAACCCACGAAGGGTAAAGGTTGCGCGAGTCCACGGAGGGCTCCAGCCAGGAAGGGTCCACGAAGAAGCAACCTTGTCTATCCCACCATGGTCGTCGCCCACGAAGGACTTGCCTCACTAGCGGTAGATCTTCACGAAGTAGGCGATCTCCTTGCCCTTACAAACTCCTTGGTTCAACTCCACAATCTTGTCGGAGGCTCCCAAGTGACACCTAGCCAATCTAGGAGACACCACTCTCCTAGAAGTAACAAATGGTGCATTGATGATGAACTCCTTGCTCTTGTGCTTCAAATGATAGTCTCCCCAACACTCAACTCTCTCTCATAGGATTTGGATCTGGTGGAAAGAAGATTTGAGTGGAAAGCAACTTGGGGAAGGCTAGAGATCAAGATTCATATGGTAGGAATGGAATATCTTGGCCTCAACACATGAGTAGGTAGTTCTCTCTCAGAAATGATAAGTTGGAAGTGTAGGTTTGTTCTGATGGCTCTCTCCACGAATGAAGAGGAGTAGGAGGGGCATATATAGCCTCCACATAAAATCTAACCGTTACACACAATTTACCAAACTCAGTGGGACCGATTCAACAGACTCGGTCAGACCGATTTAGTAAACCTAGTGACCGTTAGGATTTTTGGTGGGACCGAAATGCAACTCGGTAGGACCGATATGGTTAGGGTTAGGGCATAACGTAATCTCGGTGAGACTGATTACACAAACTCGGTTGGACCGATTTTGGTAATTAGCTAACCAGAGAGTTGGTTAGGCAAACTCGATTGGACCGATTACACAAACTCGGTGGGACCGATTTTGGTTATGAGTCAACCAGGAAGTTTGCATTGTAATCTCGGTAGTACCGATTGCTCAAACTCGGTGAGACCGATTTTGGTAATGGACATACACAGAGAGATTACAATCCCATCTTGGTGAGACCGAGATCCCTATCGGTGAGACCGATTTGCCTAGGGTTTGTGGCAGTGGCTATGACATCCAAACTCGGTGGCGCCGGATAGAAAGAATTAGTGGGGCCGAGTTTGACTGTAGGTTTAGGACATATGTGTGGAAGTGGGAAAGTAGTTGAGGGTTTTGGAGCATATCACTAAGCACTGTGGAGCAAGAAACTCATTAAGCAACACCTCATCCCTCCTTGATAGTATTGGCTTTTCCAATAGACTCAATATGATCTTGGATCACTAAAATGTAAAATCAAGAGTCTTGAGCTTGAAGCTTGAGCCAATCCTTTGTCCTTAGCATATTGAAGGAGTTCCCACATCCTTTAGTCCATACCACTCCAATGTTGAACTTATCTGAAACATACTAGATAAAAGTGTTAGTCCAACAAGAGATATGTTGACATTAATTACCAAAACCACCTAGGGAGCACTTGTGCTTTCAATGACGCAAGCCATGACGATCGAGACCAGGCGGGCGCCGGCCTACACAGTCTCCTTGTTTCCTCTTTGGTGCAAAGGGGGCAAGCACAGGCATGGAGTACCGAGGCATCAGGCAAAGTTTGCCATTTCGGTGCAACGAGACCAAGACCAGCAGAGCGGCAGGATGGAGGTCACCGTGGAGCCTAGGACGGCGTAATCGCCAGTGCCTTTGGCAGCCGAAGACCAACTTTAGTCCGGATAACTTGTACTAGATGTTCCCCTTCGAAATGGCCGTTGTTGGCGCCCTTCCCGCTCAATATTTGGGAAAAGGACCAGGGCCTATATAAATAGGACTAGCCACCACAGAGAAAGGGGAGACCGGATGAAGTGCACATTAGAACCATAGGCGATCGAACTCGCCTGAGCAGTTCATCGCACCAGCTCAAGAACACCTCTCGCAAGGCTGTTCATCCTTTGTAATGTTCATCATTAGCCCCTAAGGCAATCCACCACACCACACACTAGAGTAGGGTATTACACCACAACGGTGGCCTGAACCAGTATAAATCTTGTGTCCCTCGTGTTGTTCATCGTTTTAGCTTAGATTCTCGCGAGGCGATCGGACGTGAATCGGTAGGGGGAAGATCTTCGTGCGCACCCCAGATATCGAACCTTAAGGGTCTACCGGAACCCAACATCCAACAACCGTGTCTCCCTTCAGCTTCTTCGCTGCAGGCGGCAGCCTACCCAAGTGACGGAGAACGTCAAGCCTCAGCGGCAAAAGCGAGAACAAGATGGGGTTTGAGCACCTACTGGTCAATCGCGGCGTGTTCCGGCGGTCTCCTGCCGAGCCTAAAGCCCAAGAGCCTCTTGCGGGGTGCAGCCTCAGGAGGTCCATAGGCAGAGGAAGGCGCACCAGAAGGGATGGAACTGGCTTCGGGCAGTGCCTGAGCCGGGGTAGCCCCTCGGGAGATCAGCCTCGACCTATCCTTCTTCAGGATCACGGGCGGGTCCTCTCCCCCTCGCCTGGTGTCGGTCTCATCGTCGTCCGGCAGGGTGCGGAGGAGGTTGGCCCTGCACCAGGGGGAAGTCTCCCCAGTCCCCTCAGTGGTCGCCTCCGAGTCGCGCTCCTCTTCTTCCTTGTCTTCCTTCTCTCCTTCGCAGGAATCATCGGAAGACAATTCCACCGGCACCGCCGCTTCCTGGCCCTCAGGAGGCACCTCCGGCACCAGACCGCTCCCATCAAAGGTGGGCATGGCGTCCACCACCTGTTACCAGTTGTCGCGGAGGAACAAGGGGACAAGAGCGCCCTCCAGACTTTCCACGTCCTCTCCAACCAGGAAGCAGAGAGCTGCGGCCAGATCCTCATCAGACAGGGCCTCCGAGCTTAGGCGAAGATCGTCGTCCGCATCTCCAAGCCTCCACAATGGGCACGAGTGCGCCTGAAGCGGAGCCACCCGCTGCGCCAGGAACTCCCTCAGGAGCGTGGCCTCGGTCAGCTTCACCGCCTTCATGTTGCCTGGCCTCAGGTCGGCTTTCATCTTCTCCAGCACCAACTTCGCCCGTCAGTCGTCAAGCTTCGCACGGGACCACCCCTCATCAGCCTGGGGCTGCTCCATGGGCAGCACCAACCGAGAGTGGATGCATTCGACATCCAGCATGACCCATTTGCTCCGGAAGCCATCGACCCTCTTCACGGCCTTCAAGATCACGTTGGCTTTGGAGTATGCAACAAAGCCAGCGCACACCGAGGTATGGCTGCCAATGACTCGGAGGGAGAAGAAGTTGCACAGCAAGGCCACAGAAGGCATCACTCCGACGTGCGCCTCGCAGTAGTAGGCGAAAATGAACAGGAGTAGAATGGAGTTGGGATGGAGGTGAAGGGCCTGTAACCTATAATGGCGGAGGACGGCGTAGAAAAACTCGAAGAAGGGAGGCACGAGGCCGACAATGACGGTGCTCATGAAGAAGGGGTAAAAGGTGCTCCCCTTGGCCTCCGGCTGTGCGGAGCCGGCTCGGACCACAGTCTCCCCCATCTCGTTGCCCCACGCCGCCGTCATCAAGCGCGTAGAGGCGAGATTCTTCTCTGTCATGTTGGGGGGATCCGGGGCCAGTGAGTACCAGCCCAGTGGAGCCTCGGCCATGGCCTTGCGGGGCGCCATCGCTCGCTGGAGGAGGAAGAATGAGGCAGATCTGGAGATTTCGGAAGCAAGAGAGTAGGAGCCAGAAAGGGGATCTGAAGCAAGGTGAATGAGAGCAATGAAGGTAAGCCTAACCCAGGCCAGCCTTTTGTCAGTTGGGCAGTTGCCGAGGCAGCGTGGGGAAGCGGAGACGCCCACGTCCAATCAACCGCCACGCGGCGACCAAGGCAACAGGCTGTTGGGGCCCGCGGTGCTCCGCACTTGCCCTTTGGCTTTGCCACTAAGCCAAGTCCGAGCGCGCCTTGGGCCTGGGGGCTACTGTCGGTGTTTTGGGAATGGTGGGGGGGGGTAGGGGTCCCCAGACTTGCTTGCCTGCGGCCTGCGGCGTGGCTCAAGCATATGCCCAATACGGCGCGTCTTCATCAACCCAAGTTCAAGACCCTCGCGAGCGGCCAAGCCTCACGAGGCGGACGATGCAAGGCTTCCTCAGGGGCAGCCTCACCAGGCAGGCTCGCGAGGAGGCAGAGAGATCAAGGCAAGGAGTACCTCGCGAGGTGCTCGTGACGCAAGCCATGAAGATCGAGACCAGGCGGGCACCAGCCCGCGCAGTGTCCTCATTTCCTCTTTGGTGCAAAGGGGGCAAGCGCAGGCGCGGAGTACCGAGGCATCAGGCAAATGTTTCCATATCAGTGCAATGAGACCACGAATAGCAGGACGTCAGCACGGAGGTCACCATGGAGCCCAAGACAGCGTCATCACCAGTGCCTTTGGCAGTCGAATACCAACTTTAGTCAGGATAGCTTGTACTAGCTGTTCCCCTTCAAAATGGTCGTTGTTGGCTCCCTTCCCGCTCAATATTCGGGAAGAGGACCAGGGCCCCTATAAATAGAGATAGCCACCACCGTAGAAGGGTGAGAGATCTGACCTACAGCTAATAGAGCTTATCACATCCATCCCAAGTAGAGCACCACACCAGCTCAAGAACACCTCTCGCGAGGCTGTTCTTCCTCTATACTATTCATCATCAGCCCCAGAGGCAATCCACCACACCACACACTGGATTAGGGTATTACACCACAACGGTGGCCCGAACCAGTATAAACCTTGTGTCCCTTGTGTTGTTCATTGTGTAGCTTAGATTTGCGACGAGGCTTTTGGGGCGTGGATCGGTAGGGAGAAGATCTTCATGCGCACCCTAGAGTTTGAACCTTAAGGGTTTTGCCGGAACCCGATATCCGACATCATGGTTATAAGTTGGTTAGGCTGCAGCTCAAGGACAAGCTGCATGTCCAGGTGGGGTGTAGTGTTAGAGTACGTAATGGGCCTAATGGGCCTGGCTGGCAGTATAGCCCGTTAGTCTTACGGTTAATTAGAGATAAGGGTCGCTTGCTTAGGGGTCAAGTAAGCCTTGCTTGGGAGTCAGGTAAACCTCTCTATATAAAGAGAGGAGATGTATCAATCTAATCAAGCAAGAATTGAAGAAGGAAATCCCTTCCATCTTGCCCGGCCATGGGCAAAAGGCCCCCCGCCGGCCCTCTCGCACCCTCCTTCTTGCAGCGCCATAACAGAATGCACGTGGGAAACAGAGCATTTGTAAACACATGATTTCTGTCAACTTGGATGTTTGGTTCACGGGAATTGGAAGAGCAGAGGAATGCAAAGAAACATGGCCAAATTAAAGTGAAACCATATGAAAGTGTGTATAGTTAGAATGTTATTCTGCCACTAGTGCACTTGGACTTGTTTTCATGCATAGGATTTTGAAAAGTTGGTCCATGTGGATGTTTTGCTCCATTCATTTCAATAAAATGCATGAATAATTGAATAGTAGGGTGCCGTAGGAACATTTCCTATTTCAATGTTTTTCCTTCAGTTTTTCCTTTGAACCAAAATAGCACTAATGGATCGACATGAATGTAGAGTAATAAGTGATGCGACAAGTGTACAACCTCTTTGTCATAGCTGTGTCAGCCTCGACATCATTGCATTGGTCGCTGAAGAAGTTGAGGCAGAGGTGGCTATCGGAGGTGTGGAGGAAGATTTGAGGAATCTGTAGACGGCGTCCAGGGCATTGCTCCGCTGTGATGGATGGTTCCATTGTTGGAGCAGCTCCGGCGTGCCGTAAGACATCGAGGTTGAAGCAGTACAAGACAGACATCGTAATCTCAAGTGGCATTCTAATAGCATCTCCAACAGATGATGTAAAATACATACCAAAAAGTGATAGATGTAAAATATACTTCACCAAAAAACACCTGATTACAACAGATGAGGTAAAAACTGTTGACTCTCGACTTAACTGTCGAAACTAAAATTTAGTGTGGAATCTGAATGTTACTGTCGAAAATGAACACACTGGTAGCAAAGAGGAACTTCACATGTAGTTTAGGCCTCTCGAGCACTAGTAGTAGAGAAACATTGATCTAAATCAACAGGCGATCGACGGGGAACACAGTAGCAGATAGCAGCCGGAGCAGCAGCGCCTGGAGGAGCAGCGAGAACTAGAGCCAGAGCAGCAACTCGTGTAGCTGCAGCAGCCCGTGTACCAGCATCAGCAGCATGAGCGAGAGCAAGAGTAGAGTAGCAACACGAGTGAGGGGGAGAGTAGAGCAGCAGCACGAGCAAGCGAGCGAGAGCCGGAGTAGCAGCAGAGCGAGCGAGCGAGCTAGAACCAGAACAACAGCAGCAGATCCACCTGGTATGGCCTCCGCCACCGCCGCCAAAGGGGCCTCGCACTAGGGGAGAGCCGCCATGGATATGTCGCCCGCGGCGCCGACTTCGACGTAGCCGCGCCATGGGGGTGCGGGATGGAGCACCATCGGCACCGGGAGGTCGTGTTAAGGAGAAGGTGCGATGCGATGAGTGTACAACCTCTTTGGTGGCGCCTAGTAGGCCTCGGCTTCGGGTGAGGAGTCGGTGAGGATGCTGCGGTTTCGGTGGAGTGGGTTAAGGTGGCGCTGTGGGGATGGAGCAGCTGCGATAGATGATATCATCGTCAGAGCAGCTCCTTGGAAGTGGAGGACGGGGCGGCTGAACCAGTGGCACGACGTGATCGATGACATATCCTCGGCCGGCAAGGTGGATGAGGGACGTCGAGTTGTTGCGGTGGACGACATCGTCGGGGAAGAGGCTCCCGCTGGGCAGCGGTGAGGTGGCGGACAGAGGAGGGTGGGGTTTCGCGTCTGGAGCAGAGAGGTTATGGTGGCCTAGGATTTTGAATGGTGAAAAGGAGGCGATGGGAGGGGGAACCATGACTTTGGGACGTGCTTTTCCAAAATGTAGGGTGTGTTACAAAAGTACCCCCACCCATTTGAACTAGTGGCCCTTTCGGCTCAGGGTTAGATGGGGGATTTCACGTGTCGGGATTTGGCAGCTGGAGGGAGTTTTCACGCTCGTTGTAATTTCGGGATAGCACGGCGTGGGTTGTGAAGGCGCGAGTTTTGGGAGCATGATATCTGAATTTTCGGGATATAACAAGGCGAGGGTTGACTTTTAGGGACAAGCCTAATGTGTAATATTGTACGTACCAAATCAATTCACACTTCCCTCAACGAAAGAAACAAAAAAACTATTCACACCACACAAAGAGACAGTCTTGTCTCGTTTTACTATACAAATGCTATTCAAAGCTATGAATCCATGTTATGTCCAATTAAATTTTTTTGCTGGCTGTATAATGCATGTAACCTACTCATACCAACATTTTAGTGCATTCCAAATGTCTATACTACTGCTGCAATTCGAACTAAATTTGCATTATTTTCTCTATTTGAATAAGAATCAGCAATCATGATTGTTGCCAACTTAAACCATCATTCATGTATTATCTTAACAACACACCACATTATTACTATAGAGATAGACATGAACTATGTGTACTATATGAACTCGAATTCAAAACTTTGAATACACTTGATGTTGATTCCAAATAATAGTACATTTGATGTACTAACTAGATAATCATAATCTAAACCATGTTCCATACGTACACTGTGTTTATCACACAAAGTATAGTTCCGCGCCCCCTACATTATGACATGTATTTAGCCCTAAGCTGCAAAAGCCACAAATTATCACAAATTCAAATAAATGTTCTATATATTATATGTAGTATAACATGTTCATACACCATGTGTACCACCGTTATATATATTCACGCATGCGTCGGTTTAAAAGACTATGCTAAATTCTTCAAATATCCGAATTCACTTTTATAATGAATTATGATCTCTATTCGACTTTTACACCCACACAATCCTCCTATCTTTGTAGATAGCGCTAGCTTTCTCTCATGCATGCACACACCCACCTCCCTCTCACCCCCTCAGCATTATCTAGCTCCATCGCGCAAATTCGTCTTTTCACTTTAGGTCGTTCACCCACGGTGTGTAGGCCCCCAGCTCCCTCTTTCTGGCACACACCGATTGATATGCCTCTCTAGACTGGTGTGCCTACCACAAACACAAGCTTCCCTCTTCTCTTCTCACCATCCATGCCTCACTCCCGCCCCTCGTTACATCGATCTCGTACTTGCACACTCCTTTCTCCTCGATATACTATGCCTCTTGCACCACCTCCTAGCTGCATCCATCTCTCTCTATCCTTCTCTCTAGTCCTTATTTGCTTCTAACACATATATGCATGTATACCGACCAATCTCCCTACATATACCTAGGTCGACTTTAACTATTTTCCCCATGCATCGATCGACGTACCTCTCAAGTTATGTCTCCTCTTTCTTTGACAAAGGATGATTGATCTTTCTATGTAGTTACGTCTGCTTACCACAGCCATAGCATCCCCCCTCATCATTCATGCATGCCTCCTGACCCGTCTCTCACACGCATGTGCATAGACAGGCAGTCATCCCCTCTCTTATTGATATTGCAGGCGTGCCCTCCATTTGTCTAGCAAGCCTCTCCCACCATTTGTGAGAAGTGATACGTCTCCCATGTATCTACTTTTCCAAACACTTTTGCCCTTGTTTTGGACTCTAACTTGCATGATTTGAATGCAACTAACCCGGACTAATGATGTCTTCAGCAGAATTGCCATGGTGTTATTTTTGTGCAGAAATAGAAGTTCTCGGAATGACCTAAAACTCCACGAAGTCATGTTTTGGAATTAATAAAAAATATTGGCGAAACAATCAACAGAGGGGGACCCACACCCTGTCCACGAGGGTGCAGGGCGCACCCACCCCCTGGGGCGCTCCCCCCTATCTCGTGGGTCCCCTGGACCTCCACCGACCTCAACTCCAACTCTATATATTCATGTTCCGGGAGAAAATAATGAGAGAAGGATTCATCGCGTTTTACGATCTAGAGCCGCCACCAAGCCCTAATCTTCCTCAGGAGGGCTGATCTGGAGGCTGTTCGGGGCTCCGGAGAGGGGAATCCGTCGCCATCGTCATCATCAACCATCCTCCATCACCAATTTTATGATGCTCACCGCCGTGTGTGAGTAATCCCATTGTAGGCTTGCTGGACGGTGATGGGTTGGATGAAATTTACCATGTAATCGAGCTAGTTTTGTTAGGGCTTGATCCCTAGTATCCATTATGTTCTAAGATTAATGTTGCTATGACTTTACCATGCTTAATGCTTGTCACTAGGGTCTGAGTGCCATGATTTCAGATCTGAACCTATTATCTTTTCATGAATATATGTGAGTTAGTGATCCTATCTTGCAAGTTATAGTTACCTACTACATGTTATGATCCGGCAAACCCCGGAATGAAAATAGTCGGGACACTTCCTCGTGATGACCGTAGTTTGAGGAGTTCATGTATTCACTAAGTGCTAATGCTTTGGTCCGCCACTCTATTAAAAGGAGGCCTTAATATCCCTTAGTTTCCAATAGGACGCCGCTGCCACGGGAGAGTAGGACAAAATATGTCATGCAAGTTATTTTCCATAAGCACGTATGACTATATTCGGAATACATGCCTACATTATATTGATGAACTGGAGCTAGTTCTGTGTCACCCTTTGTTATAATTGTTGCATGAGGAATTACATCTGACATAATTATCCATCATTGATCCATTGCCTACGAGCTTTTCACATATTGATCTTCTCTTAGTTACTTCTCCGTTACCGTTACTTCCATACTACTTTGCTGCAGATATTAAGTCTTTCAGGTGTGGTTGAATTGACAACTCAGCTGCTAATACTTGAGAATATTCTTTGGCTCCCCTTGTGTCGAATCAATAAATTTGGGTTGAATACTCTATCCTCGAAAACTATTGCGATCCCCTATACTTGTGGGTTATGAAGACCTTTTTCTGGCGCCGTTACCAGGGAGTATAGGTCTTCTCTGAGTCACTTGGGATTTATATCTTTTGATCACTATGAGTAATTTTAAAGATGAAAGAACCAAGATTTTCCCCTCAACTATGAGGGGAGGTAAGGATCTACCTTCTAGCTCTGCACTTGATTCACCTTTTGTTTTGAGTAAACTTGCAACACCTGCTATTGATTCTATTATGTCACATGTTATTAATGATGCCACTTCTGCTATGCATGATGCTTATGATGATACTACTTCTATGCTTGATAATAATGTGTCATTAGGTGAATTTCTTAATGAACAACTTGGTAGGGTTAGAGAGAATAAAATTATTGAAACTAATGATATTAATGAAAGTGATGATGAAGATTCTCCCCCTAGATATGAATTGCCTGTTGTACCTGAGGGTTATGTTGTGGATGAAGAAACTTCTAGAAACTTTCTTGCTTGCAATGATAGATATGATCTTAAGAAACTATTAGCTAAGCTGAAAGAAAAGTCTTTGAATGGTAGAATGCAATATGACCCCGCTTTTGCTACTTCACCTATTTGTGTTACTGATAAGGATTATGAATTCTCTGTTGATCCTGAGTTAATCACTTTGGTTGAATCTCATCCTTTTTATGGTTATGAATCTGAAACTGTTGTGGCACATCTTACTAAATTGAATGATATAGCAAACCTATTTATTCATGAGGAAAAATTTTGCTATTATTATATCCTTAAATTGTTTACTTTCTCTTTAAAGGGTGATGCTAAGATATGGTTTCATTCTCTTGCTCCTGGTTGTGTGTGTAGTCCCTAGGATACGATTTATTACTTCTTTGCAAAATATTTCCCCGGTCATAAGAAACAAGATGACTTAAGGCAAATATTTAATTTTGTGCAAATTGAAAAGGAGAGTCTCCCACAAGCTTGGGGGAGGCTTCTCCGATTACTTAATGCTTTTCCTGATCATCCTCAAGAAAAATGAAATTCTTGATACCTTTTATAATGGACTAACCGATGCTTCCAGAGACCACATGGATAGTTGTGTTGGTTGTGTTTTCAGGGAAAGAACTATTGAGCAAGCTGAACTCCTATTGAATAATATATTGAGCAATGATAATGATTGGACACTTCCTGAACCAACTCCTAAGCCAACTCCGAAGAAAAGGGGTATTCTATTTCTCAGTCTTGAAGATATGCAAGAGGCAAAGATATCTATGAAAGAAAAAGGTATTGAAGCTGAAGATGTTAAGAATTTACCACCTATTGAAGAAATACATGGTCTTGATAACCCGACACAGGTAGTAAAGGTAAATTCTCTCTATAGATTTGATGAAGCTGATATTCCTCGTAATAAGTCTGCTAGTCAGTGCTTGGATGAGTTTGATAATTTTATTGGTAAACAAGAGAACTTCAATGCTTATGTTGGTAGACAACTGAAACGCAATTCTTATATGGTTGAACACTTGAGTGATTATATGTCTAGAGTTAAAGGTGACCTTAAGCTTATTAGTAAACATGCATCCATGGTAAAATGACCCAGGAACCTTTATATCCCGAGGGCCATCCTAAGAGAGTTGAGCAAGATTCTCAGAGAACCAATATTGATGCACCTAGTCCCTTCTAAGAAAAATAAAAATAAAAATGATAACACTACTAGAAAAACGGCTATAGCTAATATGGACATTAATGGCGCACCATGTATGTGGTGCGCCACTGCTATATAGCAGTGGCCCACCAGATATAGGTACACCATTAATGGCCATATTACTAATGGCGCACCTGGTGTGTGGTGCGCCATTACTAAGTTTGACCAAGGTTTGACCCAGTCATACACATAGTAATGGTGCACTTTGTATAGGTGCGCCATTACTAAGTTGACATAGTAATGGCGCACCTTTACAAAGTGCGCCATTACTTTGTGTATGACTGGGTCAAACCTTGGTCAATCTTAGTAATGGCGCACTTTGCATAGGTGCGCCATTACTATGTCAAACTTAGTAATGGTGCACCTATACAAAGTGCGCCATTACTAACTTTGACCAAGGTTTGACCAAGTCATACACATAGTAATGGCGCACTTTGTGAAGGTGCACCATTACTAAATTTCAAACATAGTAATTTCAAACTCATTTTCATCCCTCATCAGCTGAGAGGATCATAACATCAGGATGGACCCGAAAGACCATAACTTTCTAGGTGGCCAAAAATTTCACCAAATGCACCCCCCCATGGACCGCCTTTTCAGTTTTAAAAAAATAAAAGAAAATGATGGAAATGTCAAAAAATAAAAGAAAATAAGTTTCCCATGTGATATGTGGTCTAGTTGTTGGGAAAATTTACAAGTCTGAATTACGACTTTATTTGCAAAATCTCTCTGGAATTTAGTAAAATGGGCATAACTTTTGCATACGAACTCGGATTAAAAAGTTTTTTATATGAAAAATCATCTATTCAAAAAGTTACATCCGAATTCAACGGGGGAACCCCGTTGAAGATTTTTAGAATCTCCAAAAATCTAACAGAATAAAAGTTACGGGGCTTTTAAGATCTAGAGGGGAGAAAATGGAAAAAACTTCAAACTTACTAATGGCGCACCATTTGCTAGGTGCGCCACTAGTAACAGAAAGAATTTTTGGAATTTTTTTCAAAATATGTTACATAATATGACCTGGAAGTTTGGACTATTTGTTCAAAATTTCATCACACTCATGAACATGAACAAAGTCCTAGACATCAGCAAGGTTTAATATGATTGATATGATAGATATATCAATAAGTGCATGTTAAGTGAGCTGGTGCTGGGTTGGATAAAACTAAGAAGTTAAGCGTGCTCGGGCTGGCGTAGTGTGAGGATGGGTGACCTTCCGAGAAGTTTGACCATGGAGTGTGATTTGACTTGAGATTAAGCATATTGACTCGAGATTAAGCCATAGTGACCCGAGATTAAGAAAAAAACGAAAAAAGAAATTGAATTTTTTTTGGAATTTTTTTTGAAAAAAACTTGTTAGTAATGGCGCACTTCTATTTGGTGCGCCATAACTATCACAGATAGTAATGGCACACCTATAGTGCGCCATTAATGGAAAAAATAGGTGCGCCACTAACAGGCCTTTTACTAGTAGTGTAGGGCTGTGCATGCTTCTAGTGAACCTGTTATAGACACACCTGAGAATCCCAATGATATTTCTATTTGTGATGCTGAAACACAATCTGGTAATGAACATGAACCTAGTAATAATGTTAATGATGATGTTCATGTTGATGTTCAGCCTAGTAATAACAATGATGTAGAGATTGAACCTGTTGTTGATATTGATAACCCACAATCAAAGAATCAACGTTATGATAAGAGAGACTTTGTTGCTAGGAAGCACGGTAAAGAAAGAGAACCATGGGTTCAGAAACCAATGCCTTTTCCTCCCAAGCCATCCAAGAAAAAGGATGATGAGGATTTTGAGTGCTTTGCTGAAATGATTAGACCTATCTTTTTGCGTATGCATTTGACTAATATGCTTAAAATGAATCCCTAACCTAAGTATATGAAAGATATTGTTACAAATAAAAGAAAGATACTGGCAGCTGAAATTTCCACCATGCTTGCTAACTATACTTTTAAGGGTGGAATACCAAAGAAACTTGGAGATCCAGGAGTACCAACTATACCATGCTCCATTAAAAGAAACTATGTTAAAACTGCTTTATGTGATCTTGGAGCCGGTGTTAGTGTTATACCTCCGTCTTTGTATCGTAGAGTTGATTTGAATAAGCTGACACCTACTGAAATCTCTTTGCAAATGGCCGATAAATCAACTACTATACCCGTCGGTATTTGTGAGGATGTGTCTGTTGTGGTTGCAAATGTTACTATTTTAACAAACTTTGTTTTTCTTGATATTCCTGAGGACGACAGTATGTCGATCATCCTTGGTAGACCTTTTCTAATACTGCAGGGGATGTTATTGATTGCAACAAAGGCAATATCACTTTTCATGTTAATGGTAATGAGCATACGGTGCACTTTCCGAAGAAACAACCTCAAGCTCATAGTATCAATTCTATTGGAAAATTTTCAATGATTACTATTGGAGGTTTTGAATTCCCTCTTCCTGTCCATTTTCATGTATTCGGAAGAAGTTTGTTAACAAGACTTGATCAACCTTGTTAGTGGATTCCTTTTGATGAGCATGAGATGGATGAAGTTAGAAAGCACAACTTTCTGTACCCTCCTTTTACTTTCTGTTATTTAGATTAAATAAAGCAAAAATAGTATTTTTCGTCTGTTTTCTGAATTATCCGTGCAACAAAAATACCCCAAAAATAAAAGTTCTCCAAATGCCATGAAAATTGAGTATGATTTTTTGTAGAATATTTGAGAATTTATAGCACTTAGAACACACCGGGGGGACCCACCATTTGGTCACGAGGGTGGAGGGTGCGCCCCTGCCTCGTGGGCCCCACGTGGACCCCCTCCACTTATTCGATCACCCACACACTTCGTCTTCCTCTAGAAAAAATCATCCTGTGTCTCAAACTCGTGTTCTTGCTTGTTTTTCTGCCATTTTCGATCTCCTTGCTCAAAGCTCCATTAACAAAACTACTTTGGGGAATTGTTCTTCGGTATGTGACTCCTCCAATGGTCCAATTAGTTTTTGTTCTAGTGCTTTATTTATTACATTTTTTGCTGCTGGGGTGACCCTGTTCTTGAGCTTGCATGTCAAATTTATATGGTCTAAAGTAGTTTTAATGCATGATATAGCCAATAGGCACTTGTGGGAGTAGTTGCTATCAATCTTGTTGAGTTTGGTTAACTTTTATTTTGAGTCACTTAAAATTTCAGAAATTTTACAAAGGAAGAAAAATGTTTAGGAAAATGTACCAAGGTGGTTCTTCAAGGAAGCAAGAACCGAGGCATGCGATATGCGGGCCGGACATTGAACCACGAAGAGAAGCTCTAGTGCGGCCTTGCGAATGGTCGTCGGATCAATTTATGATCCAAGCTGGTTTCAAGGATGAATTTGATGAGTATGTGCGTAATGCTGACCTTGAGGACTTCGTATCAAATAAGTGTCGCCAATACTATCACCTTACTGATTCCTTTGTGCGGAGGTTTAACTTTACATCTAAGCACAACACTCACACTGTTATATTTGATCTCTATGATAAATCATATACCATGGACCTTGAAGATTTTAACACTGCTTGTAAAATACCACAGTGGGGCATCTTTACTGAACCTCGCAAATCTGAATATAATGGCTTCCTTGCTAGCATCACTGTGGGAGGAACTAGAGATATCACACAAGCTACCGTAGGGAGAATTCATTTTCCTTCCATACATTACTTTGCTCTCTTTATAGGTAGATGCATCAACGGTAAGAATGAGCTTTGTCACATGGGCGTCTGTAATGCCTCGAATCCGTTGCGCCAGCTGTCACCAAGTTATTCGCCGTCATTGCCATGTCATTTGCTTGCGCGTTGCATTTTGCCATGTCATCATTTGCATTTCATCTGCATGTTTTTCAAAACTTCCGTTCAGGTTCCCCTGGATCTCTCCGTTGTCCGTTCTGAGCTCAGACACTCCCACATGCATCCCGTCACCCCCCCTCAGACCTTGTTTCGCGAGCCATAGAAAAACATCCTCGGAATGGGCCGGGAGTTGACGAGTGGTCTTGGTATATCACCGGTAGACCGCCCGCCAAATTTCGTACCATTTGGAGGTCGTTTGATGCCCCAACGGTTAACCGAGTTAACCAAAACCCCTCTCTCTTTGCATCCCAGCACCCCTTCACCATAGCCCACTGATCCAGCTAAACCCCCTCCATGCTCTCCGTCGTTGGATCACGATCGTGTGGGCGAAAACCGCACCTCTTTTGGATTCTCCTAGCTCCCTCTACATATATATATGTGCCCCTTCCCGTCCAAAAACGCAGATGAAACCCTAGCCTTCTTCCACCTCACACCACCGGACAGATCCCCGCCGCCGGACATGTCCAGCCTCCACCTCACCCCGGCGAATCATGCGCTGACACGTCCTCTTCACGGCCCCCGCAGCCAACCGCACCCCGCCACCTGTCCTGCGCCGCCGCGTCCTCCCCGAGTATCCCCACCGCCACGGCCCTCCGTAGTCCACGGCCGGCCCATGGCCGGGCCGAAATGGGCGTTGAGCACCCCTGCAGCCCGACCGCCGCGCCGCTCCCCTGGCCTCCAGCCTCCCCGCTCTGGATCGGGGCAGGAGGCCAATCCCGTTGCGCCTCCTCGCCTACCCGTCGGCGCGCGGCCACACGAGGTCGCCAGAGGAGCCTCGCCGCCGGGCCTGAGCTTCGCCGCCACCAGGGATCCCGTCCCCGACCTCCCCGATCTACCGCCGCCATGGCCTTCTCGCGCCGCTGCTCTAGCTCCGGCCGCGCAGCTCGCCGCCAGCCTCATCTCCGGCCAGATCCGGCGCCCAATGGCCGGATCCGCGCGCCACGAAGCCATTCCTGGCCTTGCCAGCTCACCAGACCACGCCGCCATCGCCAGAGCCATCAAGCACCGTCGCCCCTGCTCCTTCCTCGCTCGATCCAGTCGGTATCGAGGAGAGGGACAACCCAAGCCACTTCGTCGCTCGCGTGGGCCCAACCCAGCGCGCCCGGTCTGCCAAGCCTCTCCTCAACTGGGCCGAAGCCCAGTGGTGAGCGCCTGTTAAACCCCGCCCATGCGTCTTTGAGTTATATTGCGCCTATTTCATTTTTTTCTTCTAAAAACTGGCTAGTCCCTGAAAAATCATATTATGTGTGCATCTTTGAGTGGCTCTAACTTTGTGCATGTTGCTCCGTTTTGCATGCATAATATGTCAAAATGTTCATCTCAGAGTGCTCTTCACGATGGAGTAGTTTCCGTTCATGTTGTTGTTCAACTTGAGGCCTTAATCTTCATTGCGAAACTGCTAATTGATATAAACTGCTGAAATCTGCTAATTTTTGACATCACGTAAGCATCTTGTGAGTGCCATAACTTTGTCTCCGTTGATGCTATGCTGATGATATTTATATGCACATGTTCTTCTCTTCATGCTCTACATGCGGTTGTGCTTTGCATTCATGTTATGGTGCATCTTGACATATTAATCCCTGTTGCAAAAGTGTATATTGCTGTTAACTGCTGAAAACTGATGTAACTTGTTGATTTGTCATTTTTGTTGCATTTTGTGTGTGCATCCTATGAGCATGATGTCTACATGATTTAGGATCATTCTGCATGCCATCTTTATAGGGGTGCAATCCATGTATTTTTATATGCCATGTAGTGAGTGCATCGAGCTTTTGAAGTGGGCTACTTGCTGTTAACTTTCTGTCAAGTCTGTTTCTGTCATATCACGTTGCTATGTTTGCTTGAAACTACCAATTAATCCATGAATATTTTGGAGATTCTTAGTTGAGATGTTTTGATGTATATGTTATGCTATATCATGCCATGCCTTCTGATGCCTTACAAATCTCCTGTAGCATATGTTTTCATTGCCATGACCATGCCTATATGTTGTTCCAGATTTCTGTTAACTTCTTGATGCCTAGTTGTGAGCTTGATATTAGTTGATACATGCCTATTCTGGAGATGCTCCAATTACAGGTTTTGAAATATGCTATGATTAATTTGTTCACATACCATGTTTGCAAATTTTAGATGCCATATGCCTCTGTTTCATGCTTGCAAACATGCTATCATAATGTTGTTGTTTTACACTTGCTGAAACTGTTTCAAGATTCAAACTTGTCATGTTGGTTCCCACTAATCCATGAGCCATATGTATATGATGCCTTGATTTATTTGCTCTTTGTTATGTGTACTTTAATGCAATGCCCTTGGTTATCATGTTTAGTGGATGTAGCATCTTTGTTTCATGCCTCCAACATGCCATCATATTAACTCTGCTCATGTATATGCTCTTGTGTTATAAAGTTGCATCTTGCATTGATCATATTGGTTTAATCTTGATGCCTATGAACCTGAACCTTAATGATATTTGAAGTATGTTATATGTACATGAAGTGTATGTCAAGTTTGTGCTCATATGATTCCTGGAGCATGTTGTTTTGATGATTGCAAAGTACTAGTTGCTGTTTTGGGCAGATTGTTGTTATATCTTGTTTGGAATGTATTTGTTGCACCGTTGCTCCGTTTTGAGCATGCTCTATATGAAACTTGCTTGATTTTGCATGTAGTTTTATCTTATCATTTTGCATCCTTGTTTTGGGAGTGTTTGCTTGATGTTTGAAAGAATTTTGCATCAATGCCATGTTTGACTTGTTTTGCTCATATCTTCTAGGCCGTAGCACCGAACTAAATGAACTTTATATGTAACTTGAATAGAATTTCGTGTAGATCATCACGGTGCTGTTTAACTTGTTATTTAACAACTTCGACTTAATGTTTGTTCAGATCTGGACCAATTTCGAAATTTGCATATGAGGATTTACCGGATTAGTTATATCTTGTTTCCGGCCTCGTTTAAACATGCTTTGATGTGTTGTTCTTGTATGCATCATCTCTTACCATGAGTTGCATCATATAGCCTTGTCATGCATCATAATTGGTTTAGCATCATGTCATGTTTATGTGTTGTGTGTTTACCAAGTTGTTTGCTTCTTTCCGGTTGTGCTTCTTCTCGATAGTTCCTGTTTCGTTGCGATCGTGAGGATTCGTTCGTCTACGCTTGGTTCGTCTTCGCTCATTTGTCTTCTTCATGGACTCGTTCTTCTTCCTAGTGGGATTTCAGGCAAGATGACCGTTACCCTGGATCTCACTACTATCATTGCTATGCTAGTTGTCTCGATGCTATCGCTATGTCGCGCTACCTACCATTTGTTTATCAAGCCTCCCAAATTGTCATGTCAGCCTCTAACCTTTTCCACCCTTCCTAGCAAGCCGTTGTTTGGCTATGTTACCACTTTGCTCAGCCCCTCTTATAGCGTTGTTAGTTGCAGGTGAAGTTGAAGATTGCTCCATGTTGGAACATGTTTATGTTGGGATATCACAATATCTCTTATTTAATTAATGCATGTATATACTTGGTAAAGGGTGGAAGGATCGGCCTTATGCCTGGTGTTTTGTTCCACTCTTGCCACCCTAGTTTCCGTCATACCGGTGTTATGTTCCTTGATTTTTGCGTCCCTACCACGGTGTGGGTTTATGGGCCCCTCTTGACAGTTCACTACGAATAAAACTCTTCCAGCAAGGCCCAACATTGGTTTTACCATTTGCCCATCGTAATAACTAAACTTGATATTAAATTTGACGCATAGGGAGTTAGCGCTACCCAACGAGTAATTCTACATAAACAAGGGGGCCAGTGCTGATGGTGTTGGTCCCAAACTAGAGCACTGTGCAGGGCCGCCCCGGGGCAACCTGGGTTATTTTGGCACCTGTACGCGTAGCTCATCCGTCGTGGCCCGAGACTAGATACGCGCGGCTACTATCAGGGTGTCGACACGCCGGGAGGCTTTACTGGATTAGTTTTACCATTGTGGAAATGTCTTGTGCACCGGGACCCGAGTCTGATCGGATGTCCCGCGATGGAGGATTGTCTCCGCGGATCGTGAGCTTATAATGGGCTAAGTTGGGACACCCCTGCGGGGTATAAACTTTTGAAAGTCGTGCCCGCGGTTATGTGGCAGATGGGAATTTGTTAATATTGGGTTGTAGAGAACTTGATACCAGATTCGAATTAAAATACACCAACCGTGTGCGTAACCGTGATGGTCTCTTTTCGAGAGGGTCGAGAAGAGAACATGGTGGGGTTATGTTTGAACGTAAGTAGTTCAGGGTCACTTCTTGATCATTACTAGTTTGCGACCGTTTGAGTAGCTTCTCATCTTATTCTTATACTTGTAAGTTAGCCACCATATCATGATTAGTCGCTGCTGCAGCCTCACCACTATCCATTTCTTACCCATTAAGCTTTGCTAGTCTTGATACCCATGGTTATGGGATTGCTGAGTCCTCGTGGCTCACAGATTACTACAACAATAGTTGCAGGTGCAAGTAATCCGATGATCATGACGCGAGAGCAATGTTTGCTTGTTTTAGAGTTTTCTTCTACTTCTTCTTCGATCAGGGGAGAGGTTTCAGGTCGGCAGTCTGGGCTAGTAGGGTGGATGTCATTTGAGTTCCTGTTTGTGTTTCATCCGTAGTCGGATGTTGCTCTTATGTATGATGTTGTTGTATTCATGTGTCATTGTTTGCCTCTTGTATGTATCCCCAACTATTACGTAATGGTCCGATGTAATAATATACACCTTGCAAAAGCATCTCCAATATGCGCTTCTATCCTTGGTGGGACCTTCGAGTTCCTTCAGGATAGGGTCGCATATTGGGCATGACAAGTTGGTATCAGAGCCTCGACCGACCATAGGAGCCCCCTTGATTGATCGTAGTTGGCCGTTGTCGAGTCTAGAAGAAAACTATTTCTAAGTCTAGTTATATCGGACAGTAGGAATTCTTTTTTACTCCTCAGCCCCTTCGTCACTCTGGTGAGGAATCTTGACGTAGGTGTTTTGAATTACTCCTCTTCCCCTTCAAATTTTCTTTAGGATCACACAGGTGTTTTCGTTCGTTGTCCATCCTTTGTTCGACCGGTGCACTTCTCTTCGAGTCAATTTGATCCTCTTCATCTTTTGCAAGATCGACCCTCAGTTTTTTCTCAACTAAGTTGTTTCCCCATCCTCAGTTGTTTTCTTTTTCCCACCCACCCAACCTTTTTCTTCTCGGAGCCGTAGTCCGTAATCGAGTATCCATCCTACTCGTGCGAAGACTTTGCATTCTTTCCTCAATTATTTCAGCCGGTGTTTTCTCTTGAAGTTATTCGTTGGTTCTCCCTTCCATGTTGCCTTTGGTTTTACCGCCCTCCCACCGCTTTTCTTCCCGGAGTCTGTGTCCCGATTCGACCATCAATTTCATTCATGTGAAGCCTCTTCAGCCTTCCTCAATTATTTCAATCGGTGAATTCTTGTCTCGTTTGACATTCTTCATCTCTTTTTCTTCTCCGGTGGACTCAATTCAAGTTTTTTGGGTTGATCATATTCTTTTCCTTGGATCAAGTGTTTTCCTGCTCATTCACCTCTCGCCAGTTTATCCTTCCGGAGTGCTCAAGACATCTCAGGAGATTCGTCGGTGTTCAAATTAATACGAGGTTGACACCTCATTCAAATATTTCAATTGTTTCGGTGCATCATCTATCTCTTCAACAATCCATGCCAACGGTGCTTCTTTTCAGTGGGTCCTAACCCACACGTCTTTTCACAGGATCTTACCTGACTCTTCTAATTATTCCGGAGCTATTTCCAATTCTTTTCAAAGTGTGACGTAAGAATGGATTCCATCAGTAATATACCTTCTCCAAGTTTGCTCTCGAATTCTTTCATTGCTGGTTCAACCTTTCCTCTTTTTCATTCATCCGGAGTGTCTCAACAATTTTGGTGGTGTCTCTCGTCATGTTCGCGGTTCCTCTTTTCTACCGGGTGCTCGTGTCTTGTTCTTCTTCTCTCTTGTGTTCTTCTTCACCTCTTCCTTTTCTCTTCCGTCTCGTTCCTTAGATCTCGGGACGAGATCTCTTGTTAGTGGAGGAGAGTTGTAATGCCCCAAATCCATTACGCCAGGTGTCACAAAGTTATTTGTCGTTGTTGCCATGTCATTTGCTTGCGTGTTGCATTTTGCCATGTCATCATCTGCATTTCATCTGCATGTTTTTCAAAACTTGCATCCGTTCGGGTTCCCCCAGTTCTCTCCGTTGTCCGTTCTGAGCCCAGACACTCCCACATGCATCCCGTCGCCCCTCTCAGACCTTGTTTCACGAGTCGCAGTATAACATTCTCAGAATGGGCTCGGAGTTGACGAGTGGTCTTGGTATATCACCGGTAGACCACCCGCCAAATATCGTTCCATTTGGAGGTCGTTTGATGCCCCAACGGTTAACCGAGTAAACCGAAACCCCTCTCTCTTTGCATCCCAGCACCCCTTCACCAGAACCCACTAATCCAGCTAAACCCCCTCCATGCTCTCCGTCGTTGGATCACGATCGTGTGGGTGAAAATTGCACCTCTTTTGGACTCTCCTAGCTCCCTCTACCTATATATATGTGTCCCTTCCCGTCGAAAAGCGCAGATGAAACCCTAGCCTTCTTCCACCTCGCGCCGCCGGACAGATCCCCGCCGCCGGACACGTCTAGTGTCATGGTTCTAAGGCTGACAGTAGAAAGGCGTAGGTATGGAGAGGCAAGATCTCAGCTATGGTGAAGGTGTACACATGGGTTTTACGAGTTCAGGCCCTTCTCGGAGGAAGTAATAGCCCTACGTCTCGGTGATCGATTGGATTATATGTGTGATGTTACAGATGGTGCGAACCCTTGTGCCAGAGGAGGAGGGTGGCTTATATAGAGTTAGCCAGGACCCTCTCCCGCCTCCATTACAAGGGACTTGATGTACATAAAGTGGGGGCGTTACTGGTAACGCCAGCCTTAAGTGCTGTTAATGACCTTTAAGACTACGGAGTGAATGCCTGCCCGTTGTAACGCTGAGTGACTCCTGGTATTCGGAAGGTCGAGTGATTCTCTGGATGGTCGAGTGAAATAGGTAGGAAGATTCCCGAGTGACATGATGTCGAGTGGATTGCACTCGACATCTTCAACCGGGGGCCTCATGTTGCCTCTTGAACTTCTTGTCTTCTTGGGTAGTGACCTTGGGAAGGATGTATAGGTCAAGCCTATGACCCTACCCCAGGTTTGTATCCTCATCAGTAGCCCCCGAATGGCTTAAGCTTCGAGTGGAAAGTAGGTTGGAGTTGAGCGTGTTCTGAGTCTTGCGTCTTCATGGGTGCTTTCTACAAGATGGAAACTTGCATCGGTACTTCAGCATCGATTCAGTCGCCTTGATCCATTTAGAGAGTCGTCGACTGAAATGTGGTGTCGTTTGCCGGGTGTTGTATTAGGGTGTAGGATCTTCGACGCGATTGGCTGCGCCGCATCCCGGATTTCACGGGATACGAAATTTTGGGGAAGCGCGCGGGACGGGGAATGCCAAAGCGAGCGGAACGGATAAACAGTGATGCCTCGATTTCTGCACCACATTTTTCGCCACGTACGCTGCACGCGACTGTTGCGGGATTTGACAGGAGCCTAGTCCCACGCGTCAGTCACTCGGAAGTGACCTTTTATAAGGTGATGGGGCCGAGGCGTCTGCACTGTGCCCGCCCTCTCTTCCTTCTTCTTCCTCCACTTCTCTGTCGCACCTAGCTTTTCTGTTTCGACGCCGCCGCTCCGCCACCATGGTGAAGGATAGGATGGCGGCGCTAGAGCGTGCAAAGAAGGCGAAGGGGGTGGCGAAGGGCAAAAAGCAGCATTGTGGGTCATCATCGCGTGCGGGGCTGCCACCGGGCTGGATCCAGGGCGATTGGATCCGGTCTTTGATTCGGCAGGAAGATCTGGACGAGCTGGCGGAGTCCGGGCTGATCGCCTAGGGAGTGGCAAGGTTGCCGGAGGGGGAGATGAATCCTCAACCTCGACCGGGTGAGTGCGTACTACTCGCCACCCATGTCGACCGGGGTTTTTCGGTTCCTCCGCATCCTTTCTTCCGGGGGTTCTTGAACTTTTTCGGCGCCCAACTCCACCATTTTTCTCCCAACACCATCACGTATCTGGCCGCATTTGTGTTGATGTGTGAAAATTTCTTGGGGTGTCGACCGTACTGGTGTCTTTTCAAACACATCTTCACCAACCGATCCCAGTCGGTCAAAAAAGTGAAGTCGAGTGATTCAAAGACCAACGTCATCCAGATGTGTGAGGGGTTAGGTATCCAAAAAAGGCATAGGAGCTCCTTTCCTGCTATGACTCTCCCTGAATCGGTTAGAGGCTGGCAGTCGACCTGGTTCTACTGCCAGGACAAGGCAGCTCTAGGTCAGTCGACATGCCTTCCCCACTTCACATTCGACCGCGTCCAAACTCCTTCTCCACTCAAAGTGACCGCTGCTGAGAACATGGAGACAAATATGCTGCTAGAGAAAGTGGTTCAGCTTATGAATGAAGGTGTTACCGGCCTGGACCGGCTGGAAGTGTTCCTCAGTCGACGCATCCAGCCTCTCCAGGCCCGTGATCATCCTATGTGGATGTACACTAGACCCGAAGACACCGCTCGGGTCCATCCAGAGGAAGTGCCGTCCGAGACCGTGGCCATGTGGTTTAGGAGTATCACAGGCAATCAGGACAATCCCAGAGGAACCAGGCGAGTTATCCCTTTCAGAGATGACAATCCACCCGACATGGTATGCCCTTTTGTTCTGACTGCTTGGCGCATAAGTTCCGACTACATTCGATGTCGACTGATTTTTGCTTGACTTTTCATCTTGTAGGTCTTCACCGAGATGTACTCTATGCCCACCGGCGAACAAGCCATGGAGCAGGGCCAGGAGGAAGAGGCCAACGCGGACGAGAGCGGTGACTGGGAGTCTTCGGACGAAGAGGAAGAGGAGGAGAGCGAGGAGTCGGATGACGAGGAAGAGGTCGACTCGCCACCGCGTTCCAAGCGCCGATCCAAGCAGCAACACGACCCGGCGGGCGGGCGCGGGAAGAGCGTGGCTCCGAGTACTCATGCTTAGAAGTGCACTCAGACGTCGACTCCGGAACCGACAGACAAGACCACCAAGCAGCCCAAGGTTGCTCATCCCAAGACTCGGAAGACTTTGCCACAGATCAAGATGGACGTCCCAGTGGCTTCGGGGTGAGTAACACACTTGTGCTTATGCAGACCGACTAAAATATCTGTTCTGACCGATCGGATTACGCCTCTTTCCAGACCCACCTCTGCTGCTACTGACATGGATGTCGATAAGGCACCAGGAGACGAGGAGGCCACCTCCCGAGCTGGTAAGTTCGTTCGACCAAGTTTCATTTAGTCGAGTGGGTAGTTAATCGGTTGAATATTTGATACTTCTCTCTTTCTGTAGCTCCGCAAGAGATCGTTGTGCTCCCTGATGACGAGGAAGAAGAAGCGCCTCTTCAGGAGAGGAGGAAGAAGAGTGGAGGCTCAAGCAGGAGGTGGCTTGAAATCCAAGTCCCTCAGTCGACGCCGGCGCTTGAAGCAGTGGTCGAACGCTCCGAAGGGCCGGTTTGGACCAACGTCAGTTTCGCCAACCCGCTGACGACTGATCGTCCGTCGGGATCGACTGCACAAACTCCTGTCGCACCAGTGCAACTCCACTCGTCCGACTCGGTAACTGCTTCGACCACCTTGGAGCCATTGCTCTTTGCCATGTATCAAACTCCAGACGACTCACCAGGCGCCGGGAAGTTCTTTGTCAGGTGAACCTTGTCATGGAGCAGGTGAAAGTGATGCATGAAGCTAGCCAGGTAGCTTACAACGCCAGCACTACCCTTCAGACCAATGTTCAGGTTAGCAAAACTCCCACTGAACTTTTGAGTGTTGCTTTATATCTGATCACCCCTGGGGTGTTCTTTTGTTTAGAATTTAGGAAATTTTCAACTCCGCTCGCCTCGAGTTGAGTCCCAGTAAACTTTTCGAATCAGTGGGGGCACGCCGAGTGCACCCACTGGGTGTAGTCCCCGAGACCACAGTCGACTGCTGGCAGTCGACTGAGGTCTAATGATGTATCCTCTTGCTTTTCTCTTTTTTTTTGAACTCACGCTGGGCAGGCCCTGTTGAGTATTGATCTGATCCAATGGGGGCATGCTAAGTGCACCCACTGGGTGTAGTCCCCGAGACTACTGTTGAATATTTGATTCGGCAGTAGTCTTAGAGTAATTTTCCTCCATCACTGTCTCTTATTTTTGTTGACTGACATATCTATCTTGCTGGCTGCAGAGGTCTTGTGATGTTGGAGCTCCTCTCTCCGACTTAAAGAAGAAGCATATCAGCGTTGAACTTGACCTTGAACCTGCGAAGAAGAATCTCAAGACTGCTCAAGAAGAAACGGCCATCATGGCAGGTAATCATTCAACCGTTTTGTCTGCTTTGTAGCATGCATGTGTGTACCCGGGGTGGAAGCACTGCATGCATGTGTGTACGCATTATTTTCTCTAGTAATAGATGCCGTGCTATAACTACCAATGCTATTTTCAGGCCGATCGCTAGTCGCCTTAGTCCCAGAGATTTTTTCTTTTTTCTGAAGCGCGCTCTATAAATAGTGATAGATGGAGTAGTATGAGCGGATTCAAACAAGAGCGTATTGATGGTTGCTTCTTCCGAGCAACTTACAGTAGGAAAGGTGGGGCTTATGATTTGACTGATCAATACTCACTATTAATGTGGCGCAACGACCGGGCCGAGTGTCCCATGCGGTTGTGCACTACCCCCTCGGTTCTTAAATATACTCCGGGATATTTTTCTTTCTATTGATTTCAACTAGTGACTACTCAAATATTTGTCTTTTTAGAGATTCAAATGGACTACTACATACGGATGTATATAGACATATTTTAGAGTGTAGATTTACTCATTTTGCTCTGTATATAGTCACTTGTTGAAATCTCTAGAAAGACAAATATTTAGGAACAGAGGGAGTACAGATACGAAGCAAAATGACTGAATCTGCACTCTAAAATATGCCCATTTGAAATTTGTAAAAAGACAAATATTTAGGAACGAAGGAGTATAATTTTGTGCATGGCACATGGACCCGGATGCTGAAGAGGCTTCTAATAATGCTATCAAGCTTCCAGCATTTGTTTACATAATTGACGTACTATACAAATAATTTTCCAACGACGTGAAATTGTACAATGGTGTGAGCTTTCAGTTTTTGTTTCGTGTGTCTTGCCATCGATGCTCTTTCGGAAACAATAAAAAACTAACTTCCTTGCTAATGCATCTCAATTATTAGCAGACCAGAGCTAATATTTACATCACAACTTAAGACAAAGTTGTGAGAAGGTGTTAAATTAAAATTGATCCATGCTATCATTGGCAGTAACGTCCCCCCAGCTCCGTCTAAATCAACAAGGCATATTGGGAAAAAAGTAGCTGTCTGGAGCATGCAACATTCTGATCATTTTGTGCAGTTCCACTAAAATAGAGCTGAGCGTCCCTGTTCCAAACATATTAAGTGTGATTACAATAATAGAGGACTGCTGATGAAACAATAAACACACAAATAGTAGCCGGTCACCTTTGTAGTCTCTCTTAAGACTAACTAGTTGGAGAAGATTAGGCTCGGAGTAGGATGAGGAGGATAGAGCAAAACCAATCTCCCTTTGTGCAGCCGCACTGAGTACAACTGGACAAAACACTCTTATGAAAAAAGTGATTTGTGCAGTTCACCAAAAGGTCGCAATAGCAACGAGGTGAAATGGATTGCCCTGTTTGCAAAAAAGAGGTAGAAAGGAAATAGTTACTGGCCAATAACAGTTGATGACACATGCGACGACAAATAACAAGCATATTCCTTGTCCTAAGAGAAGATAACAACACGATTGTGTTTGTCTAAAACGGTGTGAGGACGAGATTGCAATATGGAAAGTACGCTGGATGAGCTACATTTTGGGCAAAGAACTATGGAAGATAAACATGCAGCACATGGCAAGACGGGCAGTGGAGCAAGGCCGGAGGGGATACCAGGAGGTCGTTGAGATGTAACTAGGTGAGCGGCGGCCGGGCGGAATCTGCCCATACTGCAGCAGCGAGCAGGTGGCGTAGGCCCTACCGCAGCGGAGCTTGGTCAGAGAGAACGACGTGTACTGCAGATCGGGACGTGCTACCTCGGCACCGTCGAACGAAGAAACTATGCACTTCCTCCCTTTCCGCCGGTGGATGGGATGCGGCCGGATCAGTGACCAACGGTGAGAGAGAGAGAGAGAGAGAGAGAGGCCACTGCAGCCTTGTGTGAGATACTCTGAAGAGACACAAACCAGGCAGGCAGGCTCCATTGTATATAATGGAGCGGACTACCTTTTTCTTCATAAAAATCGTTTTATATTATGTGTACGTGCCATTGAGCGATATAACTTTATTTAAAAATAACGCGCCAACGCATCAAGTCGAACTTTGTTTCGTGCAAGCGTGGTACACGACCTCCATAGGTAAACAACCGCTACACACGTTCAAATTAGCACATGGGCTGCCATTTCTTACAGAAATGAGCTCCACCGTGTACTTGCGCAGGTGTGGCTAGGCACGATGCTTGAGTACATGCAGGGTGCACCTATTCTCTTCTTGTATACATACACCACCTATATGTGGGGTTGTGTGAGAGAGGTACAAACGTAGAGAGATATAGTGTGTGGGTTCGTGAGAGTTTGGGGGGGGGTCAATCAAGAAATGTGACATATGCAATGTGTGTGAAATAGAGTCCTAGATATATCATATATATAGAGGGGGCGATCTACAAGATGAGAGTGGAGGTATCATCGGCTTGAGTTTTCCATGGAATCGAAGAGAGGGATGATGTGTGTATGTGTGCGCGCGCGATTGATAAAGAGTGCCATCGAATTTGTTGGTGCCCACGTCGAAGATATAGAGTGGCTGGCCTACTGGAACGTGAGAGGGGACATGTGCAGTTTGCTTCTGTGGCATGGATACCTACCTACAGCGCTCGATTATCAGTGTGTGGTGGGGGGAGGGAGGCCTACCTCATGTATTAAGGGGGATCGATCTTCCTCATGTATTCAGGGAGATCGATCGGCATCCATGCATATGTGTAGGAGAGGAATAAGGTTGGGAGAGAGACAGAGCTAGAGTGTTGGAGGGGATGGTAGTGGAGTTTCTTCTAACAAATGGTGGGGTAGGCTTGCTAGACAAACGGAGGAAACGCCTGCAATATCAATAAGAGAGGGGATGGCTGCCTGTCTGTGCACGTGCATGTGAGAGACGGGTCAGGAGGCATGTACGAATGATGAGGGGGGATGATATGGCTGAGGTACGTCGATCGATGGGGGGGGGAATAGTTAAAGTCAACCTAGGTATATGTTGGGAGATCGATTGGTATACATGCATGTGTGTGTTAGAAGCAAATGAGGCACGGGGAGAAGGATAGAGAGAGAGGGATGCATCTAGGAGGTGGTGCGAGAGGCGTACTATATCGAGGGGGAAGGAGTGTGCGAGTACGAGATCGATGAAAAGAGTGGTGGGAGTGAGGCATGGACGGTGATAAGAGAAGAGGGGAAGCTTGTGTTTGTGCTATGCACACCTGGCTAGAGAGGCATCTCGATCGATGTGTGCCGTAAAAAAGGAGCTGGGGGGCCGACACACACCATGGGTGAACGACCTAAAGTGAAAAGAAGAATTTCAACGATGGAGCTAGAGAATGCCGAGGAAGGGTGAGAGGGATGCGGGCGTGTGCATGCACGTGAGAAAGTTAGCGCTAGCTACAAAGATAAGAGGATTGTGTGGGTGTACATGACGAATAGAGATCATACTTCATTATAAAAAGCGAATTCGGATATTTGAAGAATTTATCATAGTGTTTTAAACCGACGCATGTGCGAATATATATAATGGTGATACACATGGTGTGGTTATGAACATGTTATACTACATATAATATATTTTATCTCTACTCTTATAAAAAACGGAGTTGTTGATGATGGTGTGCCTGCCATCCTGCAATATAGTCCGTCTGATTTATATCTGACGAATAGGAAGGAAACTATGGAAATTTTTAAAAAAGATACCCACACCCCTCTCCATATTTGCAAATTAGGCCTCCCCTTGATCATGTTTATGTTCTATGGAATGCATGGGCATCTTGCTAGTACTACGTATAATACATAGAACATTGATTATAATTTGGGCTAATGTGTGGCTTTTGCAGCTCAGGTCTAAATAGTTGTCATAATGTAGGGGGGCAGGCACTATACTTTGTGTGATAAACGCGGTGTACGTGTGGAACATGCACTACTAGGGAAAAGCCTATACACATAATCTTAGCAGCAGCGCGGTTCAAAAAAGAGCGCTGCTGCTAACTAGTAGTAGCGCGTGTCCTGTAAACTTGCTGCTGATAAGGATTTAGCAGTAGCGCGCTCGGCCTAAAACGCGCTGCTACAAATATCGACCGGCGGTGTTCACCTAACTGTAAGTAGCAGTAGCGCGGTCGCAAGAACTGCGCTACTGCTAAGTATGTAGTAGTAGCGCGCTTTTTCCGGGATCGCTGCTGGTAAATTTCAAATTGCCACACTTTTTTGTCCCAGTTAGCAGTAGCGCCGTATCCCAAAGTGCGCTACTGCTAAATCCTTATCAGCAGTGCGTTTTATGTCCCACGCTACTGCTAACCCGCACCAACGCAACACCTTTCCCCACCCGTCCCTCCCGTCCCCCTCCTCTTTTCCCTTCCCCCTACCTCCCCCTCCTCTCTTCCCTTCCCCCTACCTCCACCACATGCTCCCACTCTCACTCTTCTTCTTCTCCTCAATACTTCTCCCCCATTACTCTCTCTCTTCTATCCACCTTTCTCTCTCTTCATTAC
>NC_041391.1:403205146-403209742 GCF_002162155.2 Triticum dicoccoides | reverse complement strand
TACTCCTACATAACTACACCACCTCCATTAATGCATCTCCTTTCTCTTTTTGCTTCCCCCTCCACTAGTTGAAGTTGTCTCCTCCCAAATTAGGTAGCTAGGTAGATGTAGGATTTAGTTAAGTGACCTATTTGCCCCTAACTAGATCTATATTTGTCAGGAAGAGCTTTGTGCACTTTTGATCTCCCTACAACATCATCTCCACCGTGTGCTCGATCTCGATCGAGATAGAGGTGATGAAAATTTCATGCTTTTGCAAAATGGAAATATGTTTATGTGTGTGTGATATGTTTGTGGAAATTGTGTGTGTGGCATGAGTTGACGCCGCCAAATTGTGCTTTTGAGTTGCCTATGTTTTGCCGAAATGTCGATTTATTTCTGTTTCGGCGAATTCCGGGCAAACTCTAGATCCATATATGTCCTATTTTTAGGGAAGGTCATGCCAAATTTTTTTATGAATTTGATGCATGCATGCATTTTTATATTCAATTTGTTTATTATTACTGTGCAGAGTTGACGATGGTCAGTGGAACGATGGTGGACAGGTGGTTGCGGTGGGCGGTGCAAGACATGAAAGAAAATAACCGGACAGAGGTTTTATGTCCGTATCGAAAATGCAAAGGAATAGTTTGGCTCGACCACCATGACGATGGTCGTGTCGAAGCGCACCTACTCATGACTGGTTTCATGGATGGCTATACTCGATGGATAATTGAAGATGAGGATGACGATGTTGAGGATGCCGACGGGGCAGGCAATGATGACACGGGGCAAGATGAAGAGATGATCGATAATGGCGGCGGGGAAGAGGCCGGACATGGCGGCGGAGAAGGGCCGGACATTGCGGAGGAGAAGGGGCCGTACATGGCGGCGGAGAGAACGACATGGACTCCACGCAGCAGAGTTCGTCGGTACTAAGTTCAATTGTGCGGGACCCTCATGTTCAAGCATTGCTTCGCAAGGAGACGAGTACTGAGAGCTGCTTCTAGAGAGGAGGCTAAGATGGAGCACCTGGTGGTAGACTCAAACACTCCATTGTATGATGGTTGCAATCCTGAGGTGACCCGCTTGAGTTTCACGCTCCAACTCCTAAAGACGGCTAAAAACAAATGGACCGACACTAGCCTCGATGAGCATCTCAAGTACCTAAAGGATGTTCTTCCCGCGGGTAATCTATGTCCTACTAGTATTGATGAGGCCAAGAAGATCGTGTGCCCTCTTGATCTGCCACACTTTAGATACCATGCATGCATCAACGATTGCATAATTTATCGGAAGGAGCACACGGAAAAAACAAGCTGTCCGGTGTGCAATGCTTCTCGATACAAGAAGGCCGGGAAGAAATGTCCCCAGAAAGTTGTATGGTACTTACCGATCACTCCCCGTCTCCAGAGGTATTTTGTAGATCCCAAGGAAGCAAAGCTAATGCGCTGGCACGCGGAGAGGAAGAAACCCGACGATGGAGATGATCCGAAGCTGAGACACGTGAAGGATGGAAGCCAGTGGAGAGCGTTGAACAACTTCTATCGGTATTTTGAATGTGATGCAAGGAACATCGTGCTCGGCGCGTGTACCGATGGCATGAATCTGTTTGGAAACCAGAACACCAACCATAGCACATGGCCCGTGTTTGTATGGATGTACAACCACCCCCTGGTTGTGCATGAAATCAAAGTACATTCACATGAGCATGCTTATTCAAGGGCCAAAACAACCAGAAAATAATATTAATTTGTATCTGGGTCTACTTCAAGAGGAGTTAGACACGTTATGGAAAACACCGGCCAAGACATGGGACACCAGCAAAGGTGAGTATTTCAACATGAGAGCCGCGCTGATCACGACAGTGCAGGACTATCTCGGTTACGGATATGTGGCAGGCCAGGTGTACCATGGATATTGCGGATGCACGCGGTGCATGGATGATACGATGTCTCAGCAGCTAACGTCAAGGAAAGATGGCGGGTTTGGGAAAATCGTGTACATGGGGCATCGAAGATGGCTTGAACAGGACGACCCGTGGAGAAACCGTGGAGATCTATTCAATGGTTACACTTAGCATCGAGGACCTCCACATAAGCGGAGCGGTGCCGAAATCGATGAGCTGTTGAAAAACTAGAAGGAGTGCCCCGCACCGGGAAAGGCGATGAGAAAGGCGCCGGAGCCGCTGCTGAAGGTATGGAAGACGAGGTCTGTGTTCTGGGACTTGGAGTACTGGCACAAACTCGATACACCTCATTGCCTTGATCAAATGCATATCTGTAAGAATGTCCTTGAGAGCTTGCTCGCAACACTGATGAACATGCCGGATAAGACCAAGGATGGGCCGAAGGCAAGAAAAGACTTGCAAGATTTGAAAATCAGGGAAGATCTGCACATGCCGGCCCGTAAAATGTCAGACGAGACAGAGACAGAGACAGAGGCACGAGAGAAGAAGGTCAAGAAAATAAAGAAAGAGGATTATTGCCCCCCTTCTTGCTTCACCTTAAGTCAGGCTGAGATCAATCAATTCTTTAAGTGCCTTACCGGAGTCAAAGTTAGTTCCGGTTACTGTGGCAAGATAAGCAGATATCTAGACATGGACAAGAAAAGGTTCAACGGGATGAAGTCTCATGACTGTCATGTGATGATGACGCAGATACTACTTGTTGCCCTTAGAGGGATAATGGACAAGCATGTCCGTGACACGCTTATTGGTCTCTGCAACTTTTTCGACGTCATCTCTCGAAAGTCGATCAGTGTGAAGCAGCTCCAAAGGCTACAGGAAGAGATCGTTGTGATACTGAATGAGCTTGAGATGTACTTCCCGCCCGCGTTCTTCGACGTGATGGTGCATCTGTGTGTCCATATTGTGGATGACATAATAGACCTGGGGCCATCATTCCTGCACAACATGATGCCGTTTGAGAGGATGAATGGGATCATCAAAGGATTCGTTCGTAACATGTCCTGTCCGGATGGAAGCATCGTCTAGGGCTATTTGGCACAAGAGTGCATCCCTTTCTGTGAGAATTTTCTATATGGCGCAGACCAGCCGCCTGGTGCTAGTGTCGGTTTGCCCATTAACAAGCATGATGGGAGGCTCGAAGGAGATGGTCACTGCAACGGTCGCAGGGAACTGCACGTGGCATACTCAGATCGATGCAGTGACTTTGACAGAGCAAACTTGGTAGTGCTACAACACCTAGACGAGGTAGATCCTTTCGTGGCACTGCACAAAGAAATTATCGCAAAGAAGTATCGTGACCGGGGGGTATGCAGGACGGACGCCGAAGTTACTAGAGAGCACAACTCCACTTTCCTGCATTGGTTCAAAGAGCATATTATTGCTAATCCCCCGGAGGAGGGCTCTAAGGACGGATTGCTCATATACGCCTTAGCACATGGCCCCTCGCCCAACCTCGTAACCTATCAGGCATATGATATCAACGGATACACGTTCTACACGGAGGCAAAAGATATGGACAGTGATGATCAGAACTCAGGGGTGACGATGGAATGCATGACCGGCAGCGACAACGGCACAACTGAACGATTTTATGGAAGGGTCGAGGAGATCTGGGAGCTTGACTACTCTGGACTCCACAACACGACGATGTTCCGTGTCAGATGGGCTAAGAATGTCGAAAGAGAAAGCCGGATGTTCACTACCATGACTATACCCGACGCCAAGAGCCCTACCATGAACGCTATCGCAAAAAATGAGCCATGGGTACACGCTAAACACGTGACACAATGCTTCTTCATAACTGACCCGCACAATCCCAGCCGTGTTGTCGTGAGGAGAGGCAAAAGGAACATCATTGGAATGGATGGAGTCGCCAACGAGGAAGACTATGATCAGTACGGCAACCCAATGAGGGAAGATGACGATGATGATGAAGTATACGTCAAAAGAAGAATCAATACTACATTACCTAAGAAAAATCGTACTCCATGGAAAAGGCAAAGTCACAATGAGGGGCTCAATTATTCTTCGACGAACAAGAAGGGAAAGAAGCTGACTCAAAAACAAAAACGTCAGCACTGAGGAAACATATGTTATGGGTCCAATGATGTGTAATATATATATGTTCCTATTTTGTATACACACTTAGCCATTATTATGCATGGGTCCAATGATGTGTAATATATATGTTCCTATTTTGCATACATATTTAACCGTCAAATGATGCAATATATATCGCCCTCCCTTCGTTCACTGCCCTCGGGAAATAAAAGTGGGATAAAGTAAAGGAAAAGAAAAAGGAAAACTGGCAGTAGCGACGGTAGTAGCAGCGCGTTTTGCATAAACCACTACAGCTACTGAATTTAGTAGTAGCGCATTTTACCTAAACCGCTGCAGCTACTGATGTTAGTAGCAGCGCGTTTTGACGTAACGCGCTACTGCTATTTCCACTTAACCCAAAATTCTCACTCGCCCTGCTTCATCCTGCCATTTCCCCCCAAATCCCCACTCTCTCTCCCCCGTCGCACCGCCGCGCCCGACCCGGCCCCGGCGCTCGCCCCCGACTCCGCCGGCGCCGGCGCTAGCCCCCGACCCCGGCGCTCGCCCCCGTCTCGGCCCTCGACCCCGACCCCAGCGCCGGCGCTAGC
>NC_041391.1:403199086-403204577 GCF_002162155.2 Triticum dicoccoides | reverse complement strand
CCTCGACCCCGACCCTGCCGCTCGCCCCCGACCCGGCCGGCCCTCGCCCCCGACTCCGGCGCCGGCGCTCGCCCCCGACCCCGGCATGCTCGCCCCGACCCGTCGGCCCTCACCTCCCTCCTCTCCCCTGCCGGCCGTCGTCGGGCCTGCCTTCTCGCCCCTGCACTCTCCGTAAACCCCCCCTCTCTGCTAGGGTTCTTCGGTTATGTTAATTAATTAGGTTATCTATTTAGTTATGAATTTAGCTAGGTTTCAAAATTAGCTGAATTTATATGCAAATTTGAACTGGACATGTGATATGTGCATATGTCATGTTTTGGACATGTCATATTTGGAAAATGATCCGAGTGGCCTATGTTACGCCGGAATGTTGATTCATTTCCGTTCTGGTGAATTTCAGGCGCTCGATATGTCCATTTTTTAGCAAAGGTCAAGCCGAAATTTCCCGTGAATAAAGGCATGATTTGTGCTACATAGTTGGCATATCGAGTGCTGGCACATAGATTTCTTTTTATGTCATTTCTCATTTATTCATACTTTTAGAAATAAATGAGGCCACTTAATCATAGGAAACATAGCGAACAACGAAGAAACTGGGCCTTCTGACCAAGATGCAGACGAGATGGATTATGAGGGTGAACAAGATTACCTCGACTATTTGACTGCTAAGCAAGGTTTGCAGGTCGGCCTCGATGATGGTACTGACACCGACATCGACACCGACGGCGCCGACACCGATGGCGGCACCGAGACTGGTGGGGAAGGTACCGGCGGGGAAGGTACCAGCCCCGATGCCGCTACCGAAAAGAGGAAGCATAAGAAGCAGAGGATACGAAAACCTAACAAACTAGGGATTGGACGACTTGTGATCACAAAGATGGCACCTGGCAAGTTTGAGCCGTTAGAGCCGGAAGAACCTCGCAAGTGCTATGGGAACCAAGTAGGATGCATCCTACAGGAATGCGCGAGCATCAACGACGATGACTTAAGGAGTAAAGAACATTTGACGCAGTTGCTCCTAACGAAGTTGCACAAGAGATTCAAGTTCCCCGACCGGGATGATAACATAGAACAACCGTGGGATGATCCGAAGATGAAAAAGATTAACAATCACACCAAGGGCATGTTCAGCAATGATTTGGCCTCCTGGAAAGGGAGGGTGAAACGAGCTATTGAGGCTGATGAACCCCTGTCCAAGATTCTGGAGGAAAATCCGACACTTACGGAAGAGGAGTTCGAAAAGTTCAAGGACACTTGCGCTACCGAGGCAGCCAAGGCTATGGCTACGAAATTCAAAAGCCTTCAGCAAAGGAACACGGGGAAGCATCGCCTTGGAAGCCGTGGCTACCTCGGTAAAAGGCCCATATGGGATAAGGAGGACGCGGAACGTGAAGCCGCGGGTCTCCCAGACCCCTTCGCGAAGTTCACCAACCCCTTGGAGCATGACTTCATCAGGGCCCGCTACAAGTGGGACAAGGAGAAAAATGTTTTTTACACGGACAAGATCACGAGGAAATTGACTAGACTACTGGAGAAGCAACACCGGCTTGCAGCCGAAAGCCCTACTTCTCCGATGAGGCCCAAGTGGGACACCCCTCTCAACCGGGCCTTGAATGAACTTAAGGGACTCCCGTTGGACCAGTGGCCGCAATATGGTCGTGTGCACGGCGCTGGAGATGGCGCCACGTGGAAGGTGTTTTACAATGACGGCCCGGAGGCCAAGAAGAAGAAAAAGAAGTTTAGTCAGGCGGACATCGACGCAAAGGTGAAGCTTGCGGTCGAGAAAAAAGTAGCTGAGGACGCGAAAAAAGCAGCCGAGGACAAATCTGAGTTGCTACAGCAGGCAGTCAATGCAGCTGTAACTGCCTGCAGAAATGATTTTGCTACTAACTTGGTTCCAGTTATCATCAACTGGGCGAAGGAAAATCCAGACAAGACGGTACGTGATTTCCCGATGCCCAGTTTCGTCGCGAGCAACTCCATGAACAACAACACCATCGCACCATCACTTGCTCAAGCAACCGGGCCTTCTCTCGCAGCCGCTCCCGCTCATAGCAGCCCATCCTCAGTCTCAGGCATGCTAGGTGGGCCTTCGTCTTTGGCTGAGCTCGACGCCGTCACGGTAATTACATGTCGCACCAACATATATATATAGATAATATTCCATTTTTGTTGCCTTTCGGTTGTTTTACGCCACAGACATCTGTGTTTGTAGGCGAAAGAAACCCCGTGCACCATACTCTACTTGATCAAAGGCCAGAAGGTGGACGTGGGAAAGGGGATGATAATGGACCCCTCTTAACGCATGTTCCACAACCAACCGATCCCCGCTGGGCACTTTAGGGTTAGCTTGACTAGTGTGAAATCGGGGCACGAGGATTTGCCTCCTCCAGTACAGCATGTGGGAGCGGACGACGAGACCCCGCCGTGGATTGGAAGCTGCAAGGGTTGGGTGCTGCTATGGCCGAAGAATCTTATTCGTCTGGAGCCAGCCGAGAGCACACCAATAACTACCACACATCAACAAGCATGTGCGGAGACCACCACCCCGCCTACGCAATTACCAGCTCCTGTAGTGCCGGGTGAGAGCGGCGGACGACATGATGAAGGGGGTGCAATAGTACTGGCTGATGTAATTTCTCCTGTAGAACAGAGAATGGATGATGAGACGGAGGTCGACCCTATGGATTACCTCAATACAAACGCGTATGACTGTGACATAGATATGACGAGTCAACCATATGATGAATCGGGCTATCAGCTTGCTAATGAGGATATGGATGATATGCCCGGGCAGGGTCGTACCATGGATTGCAAAAAGTCTCTCTTCATGAAATTCTCACAGGACACGCCTGAAGATGCCGCCTCAACACAGGCTCAACTAGCCGGGCGCGAGGGTCGTTCAGTACTTAGCCCGGGAACACTTGGGCAGGGGTTAAGGAAGGGTCTGGAAGGTGTGCCCAAGAAAAAGGAGAGGAAGAGATCGGGGAAGGTAACTGCCTCCAAACAAGCCAGAGCACACAGCAGCCAGACGATGCATTCTGAAGAGCGTGTACCCGTGAAAGGTGCGGTCATGTTCCATCTCACGGGCGAGCCGATGCTACCGCCGAAACCGCTGGAGGCACTATCAGGGGATCTCAGGAGACTGCACGACCATGTGCTGTCGACTGAGAAAATCATACTAGCCTCAAAGGATCCAGGATATCCGACATACGCGGCTCGTGTGCCTGAGGGGAAGTGCTACGTCGACACACGGCCCGTGGAGGTGTTCTTCCTGCGGTTTGACCATATCTTTGAGATGTTTCTAACAAGGCGGCTTGATTTTACTATCGTCCGCCTTTTTGCGCTACATATGAGCTCCGTCATGAAGAGTGAAGAAGTCTCGCAAATCTGTGTGGCGGATCCGTACTACATGCACGAGTCTTTCTTGAGTCTCGGCGACTTTGAGCGTGAAACTGCTAGGGAGTACCTCCAAAACTTCATGGTATAGAATAAGGACCGGGAAATTGTCCTCGTGCCTTATCATCCAAAGTAAGTCAGTTCCGGACAACCCTTTCGTACATTTCAACCATTCCTTCTCTCTCATATGGGGAATAATTTGAGGTGTCTTTTCCCCGCAGCAACGGGGCGCCGTCCTTATCATTCTTTACCCGCAAGTCTCCCACGCCGTGGATTTTGACCCTTCCAGAGACTACAAGAAAAAGGACTACACCCACATAATGAATATTCTAGATGATGCTCTCCAAGGCTTCAGCTTTAGAGGTGGCCACGTGCATATCAAGAAACAAAGGAACAATAAGATGGGTTTCGCGCATAAAACTAACTTCTCCTGCATCCATGTCCCAAAACCAAGCAAGAAGGATGGATTCTACATCGTCCATCTCATGATTCAGTTCAACACGGATCACCAAAAGCTTCGCATTAACAGCAGAAATGATGATCATATCCACAAGTGGCTAGAATCTCATGGAGAAGCGAATTATAAACTTAGAGATGACTTCTTTCGCATCCAAAGCGACATTGCAACGATCATCATGAAAGAAGTCGTCGATGAGAAGGGGATGTTCCACCACGGCCCTATATCGCGAGCTGACGTCCGAACTCGCATAGGCATGCAACGTCTAGACCTCACGCCGTTCAAGAAGCTAGGGTTCGTCCTCGATGATATGGAAGGATGGAAGTTCTAGTGATTTATGATGCCGATGATGATGATATGTGTCGGTTGAACTTGTATACTTTTTGTAGTGATGAAACTTTGTGATCGTCCACGGTCCCTGCCGAACTTGCGTAATGCTACTTTGTTAGTTTGCGTACGATGACCTGCGTACCTCTAGTTAATTAATTTGCGTACTGTATATGTTGCATCTAGTTGCTAACCCTTTCTTTTTCGGTGTTGCTCTAGTATATTTTGTTGCATGTATATGATTGTACATCCTCTTCATGAACATGCATCTCGAACAGGTACATAGTTTCTTGATGGCGAGATGGAAATGCTATGTCGTGTACTAAGGGAAGGTTCCAGGGGTGTACAACGAGTGGCATGAGTGTCAGGCGCAAGTGAATGGGTTCACGGGCGCCAGCCATAAAGGCTTCAACAGCAGACAAGAAGGAGAAGCTAGTTACTTGAGGTTGACGCTAGCGCGAGAGAGGACTCGTAACCGCCACCTCATGTACTGCATAGTTCCACTCTCACTCATAGTGATAACACTTCTTGCGTATACCTTTGTTTAGATGGATGACGTTGTTGTAGTTGCAAGTATTCAAGACTTGCATGTATCGCTATTTTCGAGATGATGACAAGATATCACTTTGTGTTGGATGATGATTATGATGAGACTATTTGTATGTACATGTGTCACACCCTAGCTAGTCATGCATCAGAGTGTGTGCATCATGTTTAAATTTCCATTTAATTTGAAATGGGGATTTGTGAGACCCTCAGAATCATTTTTGAAAATGATCCAAATAAAAATTTCTCCAAAAGGGTCCAAGAAAATGCTCATGTTGCTCTCTGAAAATATTGGACAGAGATAAAAATCAAACCAATATTTTTAAGAGCTCTTAGGTATTTATTTTGGGCATTTGGAATTAATGCATAAATATTTGCATTGGAAATATATTAGTTATATATATTAATATATGTCCAAATATTATGCCAATTATAAAGGAGCTCTGGAATAATATATCTAGCTCCTGCAAAAATTGGCATAAGGTAAATAAATGATTTAATATTTTTTTTAAATCAAAACAAATGTCAGAAATTAGAAAACAGAAATAATTAAAAAAGGGAGAAGCTTACCTGGGCTCCTCCCTGTGCGGCCCAGCCAGCAGGCGGCCCAGCCCGCCTCCCTCCTCTGTCGTCTTCGTCCTCGACAGAGGGAGGGGAGTGTGGCCGGCGCGCGCGCGCGCCACCGCGCCACGCCACCTGCTCGGCTGCCTGCCTGCCCTCCCCTCCTCGCTCGATGCCCCGGACGACGCCACGCCTCCCCCC
>NC_041391.1:403189894-403198787 GCF_002162155.2 Triticum dicoccoides | reverse complement strand
TCTCTCTCTCACACGGCCGAACACCACCATCGCCGCCGTTCGCCATAGCAGCCGTCACCGGCCACCCCTCGCTCCCCCGACTAGCCCAGAGGCTCCGCCTCGACCCCCTCTTCCTCCCCACCGCTCCACGGGCCTCCGGAAGCCCTGCATCGCCGCTCACGTTGCCGTTCCCCTTCTCGGCCACCGGAGATCGTCGCCGTCGAATCGGGAGCTACCGGACGCCCCCGAGCCCGCTAACCATCCCTGCAGCTCCGCGGTGAGCCACTGATTCGATTCCCCCTTGCCCCGTCGCCCCTAGCCTCCTGTAGCTGCCGCCCCCTTTGAGCTCCGAAGGTCGCCGCCGCCGTGCCTCGTCGCCGCCGTGGCTGGAGCCGTTGTAGCTCGAAGCCGAGCACACCATCGTGCTCCACACCTCACTAGGAGCACGTAGCACGCACCAACGCCTCCCCTAACGCCCTGCAACGCCGATTCCGACCGCACCCGAACTCCGGCCGCCGCTCACGAGCTCGCCGTCGACGGTACAGGCCACCTCAGGCACGGCCACCACCACCGTTCGACGCGCGGGAGCAAGGGCTCTCCAACGAGCCCAAGCACGGCCTCGCCCGTGCCCTGTAGCGCGATCCCACATCGCGCCGCCGTCTCGGGCCTCGCCGGCGTCATGTCGCCGGTGGGTTTGACCCACCTTGACCACGGCAGGACCCCCCCTGTGTCCCTGACAGGTGGGCCCAGCCCTGTAGCTAATTAGGATTAGCACTAACCGAATCAGTTAAACTAACTACCCCCCCTGACACTGACAGTGGGCCCCAGCGCCACTAATTCCTAATTAGATTTAAATTAACCCTGTTAAACCCCCTCTGTCACTGACGTGTGGCCCCCACACGTCAGGTTTGACCTCAGCCAGCCGCAGTTGACCACTGACGTCATGCTGACGTCATGCTGGCGCAATAATTATATTTCTGGATTTAAATTTAATCAGGAAATTCCAGAATATTATTTAAACTTCAAAAATTCATAACTTTTATTCTGTAACTCCAAATTAGACAATTTATATATGAAAAATGATCAGAAAAATCCAATCTATCCATCTGTACTATTTTCATGCATGATCAAACAAGTTAAATTGATGTTTTAAGCAGAACAAGGAAAAGCACTTTAAAAGGCCATGTTTGAGTTTGAAATTTGAATCTTTGATTCAAATTTGTTCAAACCCTTCTGGTTTTAGTTGCATTAGCCCAACACACTCATATTGCCATGTTTCATGCATGCATCATATTGTTGCACATTGTTTGGTGATGGTTGTGTATCGGTGTCCTTTACGACAGGTTCTGCCTCCGAGGAGTACCGTGATTACCCTAACGAAGAACCGTATCAGTGCATCGAACCATCAGGCAAGCAACCAACCATTTGATCATATCGATACAATCCCATGTTCTCACTCCTGCTCTCTTTTACTGCATTAAGACAACGCGTTTCAAACTGCTGTGTGCTGCGGTAGTTGAACCCATTTCCTCTGCATGACCTGTCATTGCCACAGTAACTAGATGAAACCCACTAGCATGTGTAGGAGTTGATTGAGCCATATGTATGTGTTGTTCCTACCTTGCTATGCCTGCTATGCTTAGAGTTGTGTCAGGTCTGGTTCATCTGGGTGATGGGCTAGAGTGAAATGATTATGTCGGTAATGAGAGTGGTGTGGTGAACACGATTTGGTAAAGGTATCGATGAGAGGCCATGTAGGAGTACATGGTGGGTTGTTTCATTGAAGCCGACCTTAAGCACTGAGATCTGTATGTGTGATTTGAGATACAGTTACTACCATGCATTGGGCCCTGAAATATGACCCCGCTCGACTTCTTATTCACCCTAGCTCTCTGCCAGGAGTTGCAAGTAGTTTCTGGTGTTTGTAGCCTACTGGAGGCCGTGGACAGCGCTGACCGTAGGGGTGGGCTGTGATGCGGTAGGTACGTGGCCGGGTGTACCGAATACCCGTTAGGTATCTCGGGAACCCTGTTCACATCGTTCGGGGCCATGTGGGAAACCTCGGCCGGACTCCCTGCGGATGGAACCTGAATAGGCGATAAACCTGGACTAGAGGCTTAAGTGTTTAGGTAGGTCATGGTCTACACCCACGTCGGCTTTCGCTTGAAGTCTGCCGAGCACATGTCGTGTGCAGACGCTAAGTGGTGGAAACATGTATGAAGAAGTACACCCCTGCAGGGTTATCATAATCTATTCGAATAGCCGCGTCCGCGGTAAAGGACTACTTGGTTGCCTATACAGTTCATAGACAAGTAAATGGAAACTACTAAAATTCTCAAGATAAGTGTGAGTGCCGAGGATGGCTCTTCCGTAGGAAGACGGAGGTGGATCCTCGGTAGTGTATTGAAGTGGTGAGTAGTGGACTCGTGTGCGCAAAACCATTTCAAGTTGAAGTATCGTAGGATAGACTAGCCAAGAGTCAAAGCTGGCTTGCTGCAATAACTCCACCAACCCTTCTTGATAATATGCATGTATGTAGGATCTGATGTATGTCTTGCTGAGTACCTTTGTACTCATGTTGCTATAATTTACATTTTTTACAGAAGACGCTGCAACCCCTTCTGATGGGTTCTATGTAGACGTTGACATCAACGAGTAGGCTAAAGGCCCAGGTGGTGACCCTGAGCTTGTGAAGGACCACGTAGTATAGCTAGGCTTTCCAAGCCTCTTTTATTTTACTAGTTGTCTATACTCAGACAATGTACTTCCGCTGCTGGTTAGTATGACTGTATGACTTGAATGCTGGGTCGTGTGACCCGTATCTTTGTGTATGCTATGTATGGCTCCTTGAGCCTTAAATAAAGTACTTGTGTCGTAGAGTCACGTTGTGATGCTTCGTTGTATTTGCACATATCGAGCATATTGTGTGTATGATTGAAATGCTTGGTATGTGTGGGATCTGACTATCTAGTTGTTTATCTTTAGTAGCCTCTCTTACCGGGAAATGTCTCCTAGTGTTACCGCTGAGCCATGGTAGCTTGCTACTGCTCTGGAACACTTAGGCTGGCCGGCATGTGTCCTTGTTCGTTCCTGTGTCTGTCCATTCGGGGAAATGTCACGCTTTGAGTACCGGAGTCCTGTTAGCCCGCTACAGCCCGGTTTACCGGAGTCCTGCTAGCCCAGTGCTACAGCCCAGACCCATTTGCTGATGACCGACACGTTCGAAGCTGGGTCATGGATGCCTGTCCCTGTAAGTCTGTGCCACTTTGGGTTTACGACTAGTCATGTCAGCCCGGGCTCCTTATCATATGGATGCTAGCGACACTATCATATACGTGAGCCAAAAGGCACAAACGGTCCCGGGCAAAGGTAAGGCGACACCCGTGGGGATACCGTGCGTGAGGCCGCAAAGTGATATGAGGTGTTACCGGCTAGATCAATGTGACATCGAGTCGGGGTCCTAACAGCGTTGGCATCAGAGCCGGACTGCCTGTAGGTTCTCCAAGCCAAACTGGTCGATGTTGAGTCTAGAAATTCTTTAGTTATATGTAGGGGAATTGTTTGTGGGATGGAACGTAAGGCTCTTTTTACTCCTTTATCTTATGACATTCTGATCTGAGTCAGTCCATTCTTCCACCGGGGGTTAAGGAATTAGGACCTATTCTCTCTATCAGGATCACGTGTTACTAATCAGTAGTACCTTATAAGTTTGATGGATACAAGCCTAGTTCAGTTCTACTACCACATTATGCTGTTAGAATGGATTCAGAACTTTGATATGATGATGTTGAGTGTGTATGAAATCCTTTGTCAAATGTCTCAAAATCCTTCTTGAGCATTTACAGCTGTTATGCTGCCGAAATTTTGCTAGAAATTCTAATGCCTTTGCATTATGATTGTGCTTTCAGATGGCCACTCACGACCTCAATCAAGTGGTTCGCCTGACTCGATGCCTAGATGTACACGGCCATACCGCCAAGTTGGTCAGGGTAATGACTGAGGTTGGATACCGTTGGTACCCTGAGTACACGGTCGAAGAGCAATTCCGAGACTTTAATCAAAGCCAATATCTCTGCACTGTCCGGATATTTCCATCTTATCCTGGATCCACCGAGCCCCTTCACTGCTCTTATGGACTCGGGGTTACCATTGAGATGGCTGTGCAGGACGCCGCCTACTCTATGATGACCATCATGCGAGTCAGATCTGGACTATTTCGGGACTCTGATTTCCGGTATATGCCAGGATCACTTCCGGGAGCACAAGGGTATCTCCAGGCTATCTATGCTGACCCCACCCAGGAGGATTCACGGACTCGCACCACTGCTGAGATGCTCGAGGATAAGGACCGTGAAAATCGGGCCTTATGGTTAGAGCTCTTCAATACCCGTGCTGACCACTGGGCCACTTTGACTCGGTTCGCACCGGCGGTGCAAGCTGGATATTCAGATATGCGCGATCTTTATCCTGTGAGATCTGCTCTGCCAGACGTGATGGTTTGGCGTGATGTAGGAGGCATCACCCCACCTCGCGGTCCCCGCAGGCCACCGTCTGTTGGTCCAAGACCTCATCCTAGCCCCTATGGTCCACAAGCTCCGCGAGATCGTCTGTTTCCGGCTGATCATGTTGAGCTTCCAGGCTATGGAGGTGACTTCTACGAGGACTACTACGGATCGGTCTGAGTTAGTGGTAGTATCACTAGTTCGCACTAGCTGTGTCGTCTATCGTCCTGCGTGACTCGTGGGATATGACCTAGTTTGTACTCTTTCCGGAGGTGTAGAAAAATAATGTATAGGAGCTTGGGATGCCTCCGATGAGATGTAATCCTCTTTTCACCGTAATAGTACTTTGTTTGGTCTTGTACTAAACCCTGTATGGTGTGTATGACGATGGAATAAAAGAAGCAGTTTCTGTATCTACCATGTCATACGGATGATCATCTTGCATTCCGAGTTATTCCTTACATTTTGTATCCTATGTTGGAATTTTATCATCCTGACTAAATCATTGTCTTGTTTACCTAGGATGGTCAACACGCGCGCTAACCCTGCTTCTCAAGAGCAGGCCGAAGGCAGTGAAGCCAGGGATGCAAATCTGCCTCATCCTCCTTCACTAGCCGAGGTTATGATGGAAGCTGAGAGAAACAAGCGGGAGACCAACCGTTTGTTGGAGCGTATTGAACAGAACACAGCACACCATCAGAGGACTAACGTGGTGTCACTCAGTGATTTCATCAAATTACATCCATCCACGTTCCACCACTCCGTCGAGCCTCTCGACGCTGATGACTGGCTTCGCAGTATCGCTCACAAACTGCGTTCCGCGCTGGTAGCGCAGGCTGACAAGGTCACCTTTGCTGCATATCATCTTGAAGGCCCCGCCAGTCTATGGTGGGAAAATTATGGAGCTATGCGCCCAGCGGGCCATGTCACTACTTGGGCTGAATTCAGCGAGGCTTTCCGTGAACATCACATTCCGGAGGGTCTCATGGACCGTAAACGTGAAGAATTTTGCAGTTTCACCCAAGGCCGACTTTCTGTGGATGCTTACAGCAGGGAGTTTGGTAATTTCGCACGATATGCAACTGAGGAAGTGTCTACTGATGCCAAGAAGCAAGCAAGGTTCCGTAAGGGCCTTAGTCCTGAGCTTCGCCGCGACCTCCGTCTGCATGAGTGCACATCTTTTCAGAAACTTGTCAACAAAGCCATCAGTGCTGAAACTGGTCAGACTGACTATGACGCAACACGCAAGCATGGCCGTGACATGGGTTCCTCATCCGGTGCTGGTCCTCAGAAGCGCCGCGTGTGGGTGCCCAACACCACCCTGCCACCTAGGTTCACACCGAGGCCATCCTTCCAGGCACCTCGCCCCGTTCAACAGTCTGCACCGGCCAAGCCCTATGGGGGTCCAACTAACAATGCTCCTCCACGTACCAGTTCCGTGACTTGTTTCAAGTGTGGGGAATCTGGCCACTATATGCGTGAGTGTCCCCAGACCAACCCCAACCAGTCTGCTAAAGCTGTTGGCCATGGCAAGCCGACAGGGAAAGTGTTCCACGCCAAACCGGTCACCGCTTCACGTGGCCATGTCAACTGTGTCTCTGCCGAAGAAGCTCAAGAGGATCCCAACGTCGTTCTCGGTACGCTTCTTGTTAATTGCCACCCGGCATCTGTTCTTTTCGATACAGGAGCCTCTCATTCTTTTATATCCGAAAATTATGCTCGTTTGCATAACGTTGCATTCTGTGACATGCCATCCACTATGGAAATTTCTACTCCCGGGTCTAGATGGCAGACCTCTAGGGTAAGTTATGGAAATGGAATCCAAGTCGACATACTTGTTTTTCTTGCATCCTTGATAGCCCTTAAATCTTCAGATATTAATATCATTCTGGGTATGGACTGGATGTCAGCTCATCATGCCCAAATTGATTGCTTCTCTAGGACTGTTCAACTCACCCATCCTTCGGGGAAGATAGTCAATGTCTTGACCCGAATGGCCAAGCGACAATTATATTCTCTTAACGCCAGCCCTTTGCCAGACCTTGAGGACATTTCGGTAGTCTGTGACTTCCCGGATGTCTTCCCAAAGGAATTACCAGGTGTTCCACCTGACAGGGATGTTGAGTTCGTAATAGACCTCATTCCAGGAACCGTTCCGATTGCTAGAAGACCTTATAAGATGGCACCACTAGAACTAGCCGAGCTTAAGAAACAACTCGATGAGTCCTTGAAAAAGGGTTTCATCCGACCTAGTTCATCTCCGTGGGCTTGCCCCGTCCTATTCGTCAAAAAGAAGGATGGTACGGACCGGATGGTTGTAGATTACCGACCTGTCAATTTGGTCACAATCAAGAACAAATATCCGCTTCCCAGGATCAACGACCTGTATGATCAGCTCGCTGGATCCTCAGTCTTCTCCAAGATGGATTTGAGGTTGGGCTACCATCAAATCAAAATCAGAAACGGGGACATTCCTAAAACGGCCTTTGTTACTCGTTATGGCCAATACGAGTACACCGTCATGTCCTTCGGTTTAACCAACGCTCCAGCCACCTTTTCTCGGTTAATGAACTCAATCTTCATGGAGTATTTGGATAAATTCGTCGTGGTTTACCTCGATGATATACTCATCTACTCCAAGAACGAGGAAGAACATGCCGAACATCTAAGGCTAGTGCTGAAGAAACTTCGAGAGCATCGCCTTTATGCCAAATTTTCTAAATGTGAATTCTGGTTGTCAGAAGTGACCTATCTGGGTCATGTAATATCTGGTAAAGGTATTGCTGTTAACCCTGAGCGAGTTCAAGCCGTCCTTAATTGGACTCCACCCGAATCGGTCAAGCAAGTTCGGAGTTTTCTGGGCTTAGCGAGCTATTGTCGTCTCTTTGTCGAGAACTTCTCCAAGGTTGCTAAACCTCTAACCGAACTCCTCAAGAAAGATAAGAAGTTCGAGTGGACTCCACAATGCGAGCACAGCTTTCAGGAACTGAAAAGACGCCTGACTTCTACTCTCGTACTGGTACCGCCAGACTTCTCCAAGGACTTTGTTATCTACTGCGACGCCTCGCGACAAGGACTAGGTTGCATTCTCATGCAAGATCGACACGTAATTGCCTACGCTTCACGGCAATTGCACCCACATGAGGAGAATTATCCTACTCATGATCTAGAACTTGCAGCCGTAGTCTATGCACTTAAGACCTGGCGACATTACCTCCTCGGTAATCGTTGCGAAATATTCACTGATCACCAAAGTCTGAAGTACATTTTCACCCAACCGGATTTGAATCTCACGCAAAGACGTTGGGTTGAGTTGATCACAGACTTCGACCTAGGAATAACCTACACCCCAGGGAAAGCCAACGTCATGGCTGATGCGCTAAGTCGTAAATCTTATTGTAACAACCTGATGTTACAACAAAGTCAACCGCTTCTCCATGAGGAATTTCGGAAGCTTAACCTTCACATTGTACCTCAAGGTTTTCTTTCCACCTTGGTAGCAAAACCTACTCTTACGGATCAAATCATCGCTGCCCAAAAGCGAGATAAGGGAATATCTAAAATCAAAGAGAACATTGCTAGCAGAGGTGCTAGTTGTTTCTCCACAAATGATCATGGTGTTGTGTACTTTGAGAACCGTCTAGTGGTTCCCAAGAACCAGCATCTACGGCAGTTGATCCTTAAGGAGGCTCATGAATCTCCTTTCACCATTCATCCCGGTAGTACTAAGATGTATCAGGACCTACGCCAGAGGTTCTGGTGGACTAGGATGAAAAGAGAAATTGCTCAGTATATTGCTAATTGCGACGTCTGTCGTCGTGTAAAAGCAGAGCATCAACGGCCTGCTGGCACCCTTTAACCCTTAGCTATTCCTGAATGGAAATGGGATAAAATTGGTATGGATTTCATTACCGGTTTTCCCAGGACCAAGAGAGGGAATAATGCTATTTTCGTCGTGGTCGATCGTCTTTCCAAAGTAGCCCAGTTCCTACCTGTTCGTGAGAATATAACCGCTAGTCAGCTGGCAGACTTATACATCTCCCGAATAGTGTCCCTTCATGGTGTTCCTTTGGAAATTAACTCGGATCGAGGAAGTCTTTTCACCTCTCGATTTTGGGAAAGTTTCCAAAATGCTATGGGGACTCGTCTCTCCTTTAGCACCGCTTTCCACCCTCAGTCAAGTGGTCAAGTGGAACGCGTCAACCAAATTCTAGAAGACATGCTTCGAGCCTCTGTTATCTCATTCGGAATGGACTGGGAGAAGTGCCTTCCATTTGCCGAATTCGCTTACAACAACAGCTATCAATCTAGCTTGGGTAAAGCCCCTTTTGAAGTTCTCTATGGACGACGGTGTCGAACACCCCTTAACTGGTCAGAGACCGGGGAAAGACAATTCTTTGGCCCGGATATGA
>NC_041391.1:403181879-403187072 GCF_002162155.2 Triticum dicoccoides | reverse complement strand
TAATTCCTAATTAGATTTAAATTAACCCTGTTAAACCCCCTCTGTCACTGACGTGTGGCCCCCACACGTCAGGTTTGACCTGAGCCAGCCGCAGTTGACCACTGACGTCATGCTGACGTCATGCTGGCGCAATAATTATATTTCTGGATTTAAATTTAATCAGGAAATTCTAGAATATTATTTAAACTTCAAAAATTCATAACTTTTATTCTGTAACTCCAAATTAGACAATTTATATATGAAAAATGATCAGAAAAATCCAATCTATCCATCTGTACTATTTTCATGCATGATCAAACAAGTTAAATTGATGTTTTAAGCAGAACAAGGAAAAGCACTTTAAAAGGCCATGTTTGAGTTTGAAATTTGAATCTTTGATTCAAATTTGTTCAAACCCTTCTGGTTTTAGTTGCATTAGCCCAACACACTCATATTGCCATGTTTCATGCATGCATCATATTGTTGCACATTGTTTGGTGATGGTTGTGTATCGGTGTCCTTTACGACAGGTTCTGCCTCCGAGGAGTACCGTGATTACCCTAACGAAGAACCGTATCAGTGCATCGAACCATCAGGCAAGCAACCAACCATTTGATCATATCGATACAATCCCATGTTCTCGCTCCTGCTCTCTTTTACTGCATTAAGACAACACGTTTCAAACTGCTGTGTGCTGCGGTAGTTGAACCCATTTCCTCTGCATGACCTGTCATTGCCACAGTAACTAGATGAAACCCACTAGCATGTGTAGGAGTTGATTGAGCCATATGTATGTGTTGTTCCTACCTTGCTATGCCTGCTATGCTTAGAGTTGTGTCAGGTCTGGTTCATCTGGGTGATGGGCTAGAGTGAAATGATTATGTCGGTAATGAGAGTGGTGTGGTGAACACGATTTGGTAAAGGTATCGATGAGAGGCCATGTAGGAGTACATGGTGGGTTGTTTCATTGAAGCCGACCTTAAGCACTGAGATCTGTATGTGTGATTTGAGATACAGTTACTACCATGCATTGGGCCTTGAAATATGACCCCGCTCGACTTCTTATTCACCCTAGCTCTCTGTCCAGGAGTTGCAAGTAGTTTCTGGTGTTTGTAGCCTACTGGAGGCCGTGGACAGCGCTGACCGTAGGGGTGGGCTGTGATGCGGTAGGTACGTGGCCGGGTGTACCGAATACCCGTTAGGTATCTCGGGAACCCTGTTCACATCGTTCGGGGCCGTATGGGAAACCTCGGCCGGACTCCCTGCGGATGGAACCTGAATAGGCGATAAACCTGGACTAGAGGCTTAAGTGTTTAGGTAGGTCGTGGTCTACACCCACGTCGGCTTTCGCTTGAAGTCTGCCGAGCACATGTCGTGTGCAGACGCTAAGTGGTGGAAACATGTATGAAGAAGTACACCCCTGCAGGGTTATCATAATCTATTCGAATAGCCGCGTCCGCGGTAAAGGACTACTTGGTTGCCTATACAGTTCATAGACAAGAAAATGGAAACTACTAAAAGCCTCAAGATAAGTGTGAGTGCCGAGGATGGCTCTTCCGTAGGAAGACGGAGGCGGATCCTCGGTAGTGTATTGAAGTGGTGAGTAGTGGACTCGTGTGTGCAAAACCATTTCAAGTTGAAGTATCGTAGGATAGTCTAGCCAAGAGTCAAAGCTGGCTTGCTGCAATAACTCCACCAACCCTTCTTGATAATATGCATGTATGTAGGATCTGATGTAAGTCTTGCTGAGTACCTTTGTACTCATGTTGCTATAATTTACATTTTTCCAGAAGACGCTGCAACCCCTTCTGATGGGTTCTACGTAGACGTTGACATCAACGAGTAGGCTAAAGGCCCAGGTGGTGACCCTGAGCTTGTGAAGGACCACGTAGTATAGCTAGGCTTTCCAAGCCTCTTTTATTTTACTAGTTGTCTGTACTCAGACAAGTTACTTCCGCTGCTGGTTTGTATGACTGTATGACTTGAATGCTGGGTCGTGAGACCCGTACCTTTGTGTATGTTATGTATGGCTCTCTGAGCCTTAAATAAAGTACTTGTGTCGTAGAGTCATGTTGTGATGCTTCGTTGTATTTGCACATATCGAGCATATTGTGTGTATGATTGAAATGCTTGGTATGTGTGGGATCTGACTACCTAGTTGTTTATCTTTAGTAGCCTCTCTTACCGGGAAATGTCTCCTAGTGTTACCGTTGAGCCATGGTAGCTTGCTACTGCTCTGGAACACTTAGGCTGGCCGGCATGTGTCCTTCTTCGTTCCTGTGTCTGTCCCTTCGGGGAAATGTCACGCATTGAGTACCGGAGTCCTGTTAGCCCGCTACAGCCCGGTTTATCGGAGTCCTGCTAGCCCAGTGCTACAGCCCGGACCCACTTGCTGATGACCGACACGTTCGAAGCTGGGTCATGGATGCATGTCCCTGTAAGTCTGTGCCGCTTTGGGTTTACGATTAGTCATGTCAGCCCGGGCTCCTTATCATATGGATGCTAGCGACACTATCATATACGTGAGCCAAAAGGCGCAAACGGTCCCGGGCAAAGGTAAGGCGACACCCATGGGGATACCGTGCGTGAGGCCTCAAAGTGATATGAGGTGTTACCGGCTAGATCGATGTGACATCGAGTCGGGGTCCTGACAGCGTTGGCATCAGAGCCGGACTGCCTGTAGGTTCTCCAAGCCAAACTGGTCGATGTTGAGTCTAGAAATTCTTTAGTTATATGTAGGGGAATTGTTTGTGGGTTGGAACGTAAGGCTCTTTTTACTCCTTTACCTTATGACATTCTGATCTGAGTCAGTCTATTCTTCCACCGGGGGTTAAGGAATTAGGATATGTTCTCTCTATCAGGATCACGTGTTACTAATCAGTAGTACGTTATAGGTTTGATGGATACAAGCCTAGTTCAATTCTATTATCACATTATGTTGCTAGGATGGATTCAGAACTTGATATGATGATGTTGAGTGTGTATGTAATCCTTTGTCAAATGTCTCAAAATCCTTCTTGAGCATTTACAGCTGTTATGCTGCCGAAATTTTGCTAGAAATTCTAATGCCTTCGCATTATGATTGTGCTTTCAGATGGCCACTCGCGACCTCAATCAAGTGGTTCGCCTGACTCGATGCCTAGATGTACCCGGCCATACTGCCATGTTGGTCAGGGTAATGACTGAGGCTGGATACCGCTGGTATCCTGAGTACACGGTCGAAGAGCAATTTCGGGACTTCAATCAAAGCCAGTATCTCTGCACTGTCAGGATATTTCCATCTTATCCTGGGTCCACCGAGCCCCTTCACTGCTCCTATGGACTCGGGGTTACTATTGAGATGGCTGTGCAGGACGCCGCCTACTCTATGATGACCATCATGCGAGTCAGATCTGGACTATTTCGGGACTCTGATTTCCGGTATATGCCAGGATCACTTCCGGGAGCACAAGGGTATCTCCAGGCTATCTATGCTGACCCCACCCAGGAGGATTCACGGACTCGCACCACTGCTGAGATGCTCGAGGATAAGGACCGTGAAAATCGGGCCTTAAGGTTAGAGCTCTTCAATACCCGTGCTGACCACTGGGCCACTTTGACTCGGTTCGCACCGGCGGTGCAAGCTGGATATTCAGATATGCGCGATCTCTATCCTGTGAGATCTGCTCTGCCAGACGTGATGGTTTGGCGTGATGTAGGAGGCATCACCCCACCTCGCGGTCCCCGCAGGCCACCGTCTGTTGGTCCAAGACCTCATCCTAGCCCCTATGGTCCACAAGCTCCGCGAGATCGTCTGTTTCCGGATGATCATGTTGAGCTTCCTGGCTATGGAGGTGACTTCTACGAGGACTACTACGGATCGGAATGAGTTAGTGGTAGTATCACTAGTTCGCACTAGCTGTGTCGTCTATCGTCCTGCGTGACTCGTGGGATATGACCTAGTTTGTACTCTTTCCGGAGGTGTAGAAAAATAATGTATAGGAGCTTGGGATGCCTCCGATGAGATGTAATCCTCTTTTCACCGTAATAGTACTTTGTTTGGTCTTGTACTAAACCCTGTATGGTTTGTATGACGATGGAATAAAAGAAGAAGTTTCTGTATCTACCATGTCATACGGATGATCATCTTGCATTCCGAGTTATTCCTTACATTTTGTATCCTATGTTGGAATTTTATCATCCTGACTAAATCATTGTCTTGTTTACCTAGGATGGTCAACACGCGCGCTAACCCTGCTTCTCAAGAGCAGGCCGAAGGCAGTGAAGCCAGGGATGCAAATCTGCCTCATCCTCCTTCACTAGCCGAGGTTATGATGGAAGCTGAGAGAAACAAGCGGGAGACCAACCGTTTGTTGGAGCGTATTGAACAGAACACAGCACACCATCAGAGGACTAACGTGGTGTCACTCAGTGATTTCATCAAATTACATCCACCCACGTTCCACCACTCCGTCGAGCCTCTCGACGCTGATGACTGGCTTCGCAGTATCGCTCACAAACTACGTTCCGCGCTGGTAGCGCAGGCTGACAAGGTCACCTTTGCTGCATATCATCTTGAAGGCCCCGCCAGTCTATGGTGGGAAAATTATGGAGCTATGCGCCCAGCGGGCCATGTCACTACTTGGGCTGAATTCAGCGAGGCTTTCCGTGAACATCACATTCCGGAGGGTCTCATGGACCGTAAACGTGAAGAATTTTGCAGTTTCACCCAAGGCCGACTTTCTGTGGATGCTTACAGCAGGGAGTTTGGTAATCTCGCACGATATGCAACTGAGGAAGTGTCTACTGATGCCAAGAAGCAAGCAAGGTTCCGTAAGGGCCTTAGTCCTGAGCTTCGCCGCGACCTCCGTCTGCATGAGTGCACATCTTTTCAGAAACTTGTCAACAAAGCCATCAGTGCTGAAACTGGTCAGACTGACTATGACGCAACACGCAAGCATGGCCGTGACATGGGTTCCTCATCCGGTGCTGGTCCTCAGAAGCGCCGCGTGTGGGTGCCCAACACCACCCTGCCACCTAGGTTCACACCGAGGCCATCCTTCCAGGCACCTCGCCCCGTTCAACAGTCTGCACCGGCCAAGCCCTATGGGGGTCCAACTAACAATGCTCCTCCACGTACCAGTTCCGTGACTTGTTTCAAGTGTGGGGAATCTGGCCACTATATGCGTGAGTGTCCCCAGACCAACCCCAACCAGTCTGCTAAAGCTGTTGGCC
>NC_041391.1:403050795-403180328 GCF_002162155.2 Triticum dicoccoides | reverse complement strand
GAGCACAGCTTTCAGGAACTGAAAAGACGCCTGACTTCTGCTCCCGTACTGGTACCGCCAGACTTCTCCAAGGACTTTGTTATCTACTGCGACGCCTCGCGACAAGGACTAGGTTGCATTCTCATGCAAGATCGACACGTAATTGCCTACGCTTCACGGCAATTGCACCCACATGAGGAGAATTATCCTACTCATGATCTAGAACTTGCAGCCGTAGTCTATGCACTTAAGACCTGGCGACATTACCTCCTCGGTAATCGTTGCGAAATATTCACTGATCACCAAAGTCTGAAGTACATTTTCACCCAACCGGATTTGAATCTCAGGCAAAGACGTTGGGTTGAGTTGATCACAGACTTCGACTTAGGAATAACCTACACCCCAGGGAAAGCCAACGTCATGGCTGATGCGCTAAGTCGTAAATCTTATTGTAACAACCTGATGTTACAACAAAGTCAACCGCTTCTCCATGAGGAATTTCGGAAGCTTAACCTTCATATTGTACCTCAAGGTTTTCTTTCCACCTTGGTAGCAAAACCTACTCTTACGGATCAAATCATCGCTGCCCAAAAGCGAGATAAGGGAATATCTAAAATCAAAGAGAACATTGCTAGCGGAGGTGCTAGTTGTTTCTCCACAAATGATCATGGTGTTGTGTACTTTGAGAACCGTCTAGTGGTTCCCAAGAACCAGCATCTACGGCAGTTGATCCTTAAGGAGGCTCATGAATCTCCTCTCACCATTCATCCCGCTAGTACTAAGATGTATCAGGACCTACGCCAGAGGTTCTGGTGGACTAGGATGAAAAGAGAAATTGCTCAGTATATTGCTAATTGCGACTTATGTCGTCGTGTAAAAGCAGAGCATCAACGGCCTGCTGGCACCCTTCAACCCTTAGCTATTCCTGAATGGAAATGGGATAAAATTGGTATGGATTTCATTACCGGTTTTCCCAGGACCAAGAGAGGGAATAATGCTATTTTCGTCGTGGTCGATCGTCTTTCCAAAGTAGCCCATTTCCTACCTGTTCGTGAGAATATAACCGCTAGTCAGCTGGCAGACTTATACATCTCCCGAATAGTGTCCCTTCATGGTGTTCCTTTGGAAATTAACTCGGATCGAGGAAGTCTTTTCACCTCTCGATTTTGGGAAAGTTTCCAAAATGCTATGGGGACTCGTCTCTCCTGTAGCGCGATCCCGCATCGCGCCGCCATCTCGGGCCTCGCCGGCGTCATGTCGCCGGTGGGTTTGACCCACCTTGACCACGGCAGGACCCCCCCTGTGTCCCTGACAGGTGGGCCCAGCCCTGTAGCTAATTAGGATTAGCACTAACCGAATCAGTTAAACTAACTACCCCCCCCTGACACTGACAGTGGGCCCCAGCGCCACTAATTCCTAATTAGATTTAAATTAACCCTGTTAAACCCCCTCTGTCACTGACGTGTGGCCCCCACACGTCAGGTTTGACCTCAGCCAGCGGCAGTTGACCACTGACGCATGCTGACGTCATGCTGGCGCAATAATTATATTTCTGGATTTAAATTTAATCAGGAAATTCCAGAATATTATTTAAACTTCAAAAATTCATAACTTTTATTCTGTAACTCCAAATTAGACAATTTATATATGAAAAATGATCAGAAAAATCCAATCTATCCATCTGTACTATTTTCATGCATGATCAAACAAGTTAAATTGATGTTTTAAGCAGAACAAGGAAAAGCACTTTAAAAGGCCATGTTTGAGTTTGAAATTTGAATCTTTGATTCAAATTTGTTCAAACCCTTCTGGTTTTAGTTGCATTAGCCCAACACACTCATATTGCCATGTTTCATGCATGCATCATATTGTTGCACATTGTTTGGTGATGGTTGTGTATCGGTGTCCTTTACGACAGGTTCTGCCTCCGAGGAGTACCGTGATTACCCTAACGAAGAACCGTATCAGTGCATCGAACCATCAGGCAAGCAACCAACCATTTGATCATATCGATACAATCCCATGTTCTCGCTCCTGCTCTCTTTTACTGCATTAAGACAACACGTTTCAAACTGCTGTGTGCTGCGGTAGTTGAACCCATTTCCTCTGCATGACCTGTCATTGCCACAGTAACTAGATGAAACCCACTAGCATGTGTAGGAGTTGATTGAGCCATATGTATGTGTTGTTCCTACCTTGCTATGCCTGCTATGCTTAGAGTTGTGTCAGGTCTGGTTCATCTGGGTGATGGGCTAGAGTGAAATGATTATGTCGGTAATGAGAGTGGTGTGGTGAACACGATTTGGTAAAGGTATCGATGAGAGGCCATGTAGGAGTACATGGTGGGTTGTTTCATTGAAGCCGACCTTAAGCACTGAGATCTGTATGTGTGATTTGAGATACAGTTACTACCATGCATTGGGCCTTGAAATATGACCCCGCTCGACTTCTTATTCACCCTAGCTCTCTGTCCAGGAGTTGCAAGTAGTTTCTGGTGTTTGTAGCCTACTGGAGGCCGTGGACAGCGCTGACCGTAGGGGTGGGCTGTGATGCGGTAGGTACGAGGCCGGGTGTACCGAATACCCGTTAGGTATCTCGGGAACCCTGTTCACATCGTTCGGGGCCGTATGGGAAACCTCGGCCGGACTCCCTGCGGATGGAACCTGAATAGGCGATAAACCTGGACTAGAGGCTTAAGTGTTTAGGTAGGTCGTGGTCTACACCCACGTCGGCTTTCGCTTGAAGTCTGCCGAGCACATGTCGTGTGCAGACGCTAAGTGGTGGAAACATGTATGAAGAAGTACACCCCTGCAGGGTTATCATAATCTATTCGAATAGCCGCGTCCGCGGTAAAGGACTACTTGGTTTCCTATACAGTTCATAGACAAGTAAATGGAAACTACTAAAATTCTCAAGATAAGTGTGAGTGCCGAGGATGGCTCTTCCGTAGGAAGACGGAGGTGGATCCTCGGTAGTGTATTGAAGTGGTGAGTAGTGGACTCGTGTGCGCAAAACCATTTCAAGTTGAAGTATCGTAGGATAGACTAGCCAAGAGTCAAAGCTGGCTTGCTGCAATAACTCCACCAACCCTTCTTGATAATATGCATGTATGTAGGATCTGATGTAAGTCTTGCTGAGTACCTTTGTACTCATGTTGCTATAATTTACATTTTTTACAGAAGACGCTGCAACCCCTTCTGATGGGTTCTATGTAGACGTTGACATCAACGAGTAGGCTAAAGGCCCAGGTGGTGATCCTGAGCTTGTGAAGGACCACGTAGTATAGCTAGGCTTTCCAAGCCTCTTTTATTTTACTAGTTGTCTGTACTCAGACAATGTACTTCCGCTGCTGGTTTGTATGACTGTATGACTTGAATGCTAGGTCGTGTGACCCGTATCTTTGTGTATGCTATGTATGGCTCCTTGAGCCTTAAATAAAGTACTTGTGTCGTAGAGTCACGTTGTGATGCTTCGTTGTATTTGCACATATCGAGCATATTGTGTGTATGATTGAAATGCTTGGTATGTGTGGGATCTGACTATCTAGTTGTTTATCTTTAGTAGCCTCTCTTACCGGGAAATGTCTCCTAGTGTTACCGCTGAGCCATGGTAGCTTGCTACTGCTCTGGAACACTTAGGCTGGCCGGCATGTGTCCTTCTTCGTTCCTGTGTCTGTCCCTTCGGGGAAATGTCACGCTTTGAGTACCGGAGTCCTGTTAGCCCGCTACAGCCCGGTTTACCGGAGTCCTGCTAGCCTAGTGCTACAGCCCGGACCCATTTGCTGATGACCGACACGTTCGAAGCTGGGTCATGGATGCCTATCCCTGTAAGTCTGTGCCACTTTGGGTTTACGACTAGTCATGTCAGCCCGGGCTCCTTATCATATGGATGCTAGCGACACTATCATATACGTGAGCCAAAAGGCGCAAACGGTCCCGGGCAAAGGTAAGGCGACACCCGTGGGGATACCGTGCGTGAGGCCGCAAAGTGATATGAGGTGTTACCGGCTAGATCGATGTGACATCGAGTCGGGGTCCAGACAGCGTTGGCATCAGAGCCGGACTGCCTGTAGGTTCTCCAAGCCAAACTGGTCGATGTTGAGTCTAGAAATTCTTTAGTTATATGTAGGGGAATTGTTTGTGGGATGGAACGTAAGGCTCTTTTTACTCCTTTATCTTATGACATTCTGATCTGAGTCAGTCCATTCTTCCACCGGGGGTTAAGGAATTAGGACCTATTCTCTCTATCAGGATCACGTGTTACTAATCAGTAGTACCTTATAAGTTTGATGGATACAAGCCTAGTTCAGTTCTACTACCACATTATGCTGTTAGAATGGATTCAGAACTTTGATATGATGATGTTGAGTGTGTATGAAATCCTTTGTCAAATGTCTCAAAATCCTTCTTGAGCATTTACAGCTGTTATGCTGCCGAAATTTTGCTAGAAATTCTAATGCCTTTGCATTATGATTGTGCTTTCAGATGGCCACTCACGACCTCAATCAAGTGGTTCGCCTGACTCGATGCCTAGATGTACCCGGCCATACCGCCAAGTTGGTCAGGGTAATGACTGAGGCTGGATACCGTTGGTACCCTGAGTACACGGTCGAAGAGCAATTCCGAGACTTTAATCAAAGCCAATATCTCTGCACTGTCCGGATATTTCCATCTTATCCTGGATCCACCGAGCCCCTTCACTGCTCCTATGGACTCGGGGTTACCATTGAGATGGCTGTGCAGGACGCCGCCTACTCTATGATGACCATCATGCGAGTCAGATCTGGACTATTTCGGGACTCTGATTTCCGGTATATGCCAGGATCACTTCCGGGAGCACAAGGGTATCTCCAGGCTATCTATGCTGACCCCACCCAGGAGGATTCACAGACTCGCACCACTGCTGAGATGCTCGAGGATAAGGACCGTGAAAATCGGGCCTTAAGGTTAGAGCTCTTCAATACCCATGCTGACCACTGGGCCACTTTGACTCGGTTCGCACCGGCGGTGCCAGCTGGATATTCAGATATGCGCGATCTCTATCCTGTGAGATCTGCTCTGCCAGACGTGATGGTTTGGCATGATGTAGGAGGCATCACCCCACCTCGCGGTCCCCGCAGGCCACCGTCTGTTGGTCCAAGACCTCATCCTAGCCCCTATGGTCCACAAGCTCCGCGAGATCGTCTGTTTCCGGATGATCATGTTGAGCTTCCAGGCTATGGAGGTGACTTCTACGAGGACTACTACGGATCGGTCTGAGTTAGTGGTAGTATCACTAGTTCGCACTAGCTGTGTCGTCTATCGTCCTGCGTGACTCGTGGGATATGACCTAGTTTGTACTCTTTCCGGAGGTGTAGAAAAATAATGTATAGGAGCTTGGGAGGCCTCCGATGAGATGTAATCCTCTTTTCACCGTAATAGTACTTTGTTTGGTCTTGTACTAAACCCTGTATGGTGTGTATGACGATGGAATAAAAGAAGCAGTTTCTGTATCTACCATGTCATACGGATGATCATCTTGCATTCCGAGTTATTCCTTACATTTTGTATCCTATGTTGGAATTTTATCATCCTGACTAAATCATTGTCTTGTTTACCTAAGATGGTCAACACGCGCGCTAACCCTGCTTCTCAAGAGCAGGCCGAAGGCAGTGAAGCCAGGGAAGCTGGGTCATGGATGCCTGTCCCTGTAAGTCTGTGCCACTTTGGGTTTACGACTAGTCATGTCAGCCCGGGCTCCTTATCATATGGATGCTAGCGACACTATCATATACGTGAGCCAAAAGGCGCAAACGGTCCCGGGCAAAGGTAAGGCGAGACCCGTGGGGATACCGTGCGTGAGGCCGCAAAGTGATATGAGGTGTTACCGGCTAGATCGATGTGACATCGAGTCGGGGTCCTGACAACATGCTATGATTACATTTGTGGTCTCGCAGGTATTTGTATGTGTATCATGATGACATTTCTATGTGCTAAAGATTCTTCTACAAAGCCTGTTCAAATACAAAACAAATATGCCAAAAAAACTACTTAAATTAGCAGTAGCGAGTGTATAAAAGTTAGCAGCAGCGCCACAGTAGCAGTAGCGCGTCCAGCCAAAGAGCGCTAGCGCTACTTGCAGTAGCGAGCTTCACCTAACCGCGCTGCTGCTACACTTGTGTAGCAGTAGCGCGGGTGCGCACGCGCTACTGCTATGAGTTAGCTATAGCGCCTTATTAGTAGCGCGGGTACCCGCGCTACTGACACATCTAAAACCCGCGCTGCTGCTAGCCTTTTCCCTAGTAGTGATGGTTTATATTATGAATATATAGTTAGTACATCAAATGTACTATTATTTGGAATCAACATCAAGTGTATTCAAAAATTAGAATTCGAGTTCATGTAGTACACATAGTTCATATCTATCTCTAAAGTAATCATGTGGTGTGTTATGTTATTAAGGTAATACACGAATGATGGTTGAAGTTGGCAACAATCATGATTGTAGATTCTTATTGAAATAGGGAAACGAATTCAAATTCTGTTCGAATTGCAGCGGTAGTATAGACATTTGGAATGCACTAAAATATTGGTATGAGTAGGTTACATGCATTATACAGCAAGCAAAAAAATTTAATTGGACATAACATGGATTCATACTCCCTCCTTCCATCTATATAGGGCGTAATGCGTTTTTTAAGACCGCCTTTGACTATTGACAAGATTAATAGTACATGACATGCACAATGTGAAAATTATATCATTGAAAGCTCCTTTCACAGACGAATTTAACGGTGTGCTTTGTGTAAGTTGCATGTCATATATTATTGCTCTAATATTTGGTCAAATTTAGCATAAAAACGCATTAGACCCTATTTAGATGGAAGGAGGGAGTAGCTTTGAATAGCATTTGTATAGTAAAACGGGGCAAGACTCTGTCTTTGTGTGGTGTGAATAGTTTTATTTTTTTCGTTTTCTTTTTGGTTGAGGGAAGTGCGAATTGATTTGGTACGTACAAGTACAATATTACTATACGTTAGGCTTGTCCCTAAAATTCAACCTGCGCTTTGTTATATCCATAAAATTCAGATATCGTGCTCCCAAAACTGGTGCCTTCACAACCCGCGCCTTGCTATCCCAAAATTACAACGCGCGCGAAAACTCCCTCCAGCTGCCAAATCCCGACACGCGAAATCCCCCTTCTAATCCTGAGCCAAAAGGGCCGCTAGTTCAAATCGGTGGGTGGTACTTTTGTAACACACCCTACATTTTGGACAAGCGCGTCCCTAAGTCATGGTTCACCCCCTCCCATCGCCCCCTTTTCGCCATTCGAAATCCCAGGCCGCCATAACCTCTCCGCTCCAGCCACGAAACCCCACCCTCCTCCATCCGCCACCTCACCGCTGCCCAGCCAGAGCCTCGTCCCCGATGACGTCGTCCACCGCAACAGCTCAACGTCCCTCGTCCACCTCACCGGATGAGGATCTTCATACATCTCGTTGTCCCACCGGTTCAGCCGCCCCGTCCTCCACCTCCAAATAGTTGCTCCGACCATCGCCTCGTCTATCAGGGCTGGTCCATCCCCACAGCTCCGCCTTAACCTGCTCCACCGGAACCGCAACATCCTCACCGACTCCTCGGACGAAGCCGAGGCCTACTCAGCACCACCAAAGAGGCTGTGCACTCATCGCATCACACCTTCTCCTTAACTCGACCTCTCGTCGCCGACGGTGCTCCATCCCGCACCCCCATGGAGCGGCTACCTTGAAGCCGGTGCTGCGGGCAACATCTCCATGATGGCTCTCCCCTAGTGCGAGACCCCTTCGGCGGTGGCGTCCATACCAGCCGGATCTGTTGCTACTGCTCCGGCTCTCGCTCGCTCGCTCATGCTGCTGCTGCTCCGGCTCTCGCTCGCTCGCTCGCGCTGCTGCTGCTGCTGCTCTCCCCCTCGCTCGTGCTGCTGCTCTGCTCCAATTTAGCTACACTTCAGTCGACTGAATCGACTTTTGGGTTAGTCGATTTTCAGGGGGTTGGGGGGCTCACCGGAGTTATGGAAGAACCACCCGCAACGAGGATGGGGGCTCCCCGGAGAGGTACCCCACTATCTATCTTAGGGTTCAGGGTGGGGGCGGGGGGCCTAGAGGGCTGGCCAGGGCGGCCCGGCGGCGGCGTACCGGCAGTGGGGAGTTGTTTCGAGGCGGAGAGGCGGCACTGGGGCCAGCGATTCAGCCGGTGGTGGCTGGCGGCTCAGGGGGGTGCAGGTTGAAGATGAACTGCAGGCCCTCCCTAAACTATATGTCAAGTGCCTCTTTGCTACCATTGCATTCAGTTTCGATAGTAACATTCAGATTCCACAGTAAATTTCAGTTTCGACAGTTAAGTTCAGAGTCAACAGTTTTTACCTCATATATTGTAGTCAGGTGGTTTTTGGTGATGTAAATTTTACATATATTTTACAGCATCTATTGGAGATGTTATTAGAATCCCACTTGAGATTGACGATGTCTGTCTTGTGCTGCCCAGCCTTGACGTCTTACGGCTCACCGGAGCTGCTCCAACGACAGAACGATCCATCACAATAGAGCAGTGCCCTGGACGCCGTCTATAGATTCCTCAGTTCTTCCTCCACACCTCCGACAGCCACCTCTGCCTCAACTGCTTCAGCGACCAACCCAATGATGCTGAGGTCGACACGGCTACGGCAAATAGGTTGTACACTTGTTGCATCACTTATCACTATGCATTCATGTCGATCCATTAGGGCTATTTTGGTTCAACGTAAAAACATAGCAATAGGGAATTTTCCAATGGCACTCTACTATTCAATTATTCATGCATTTTATTGAATGGAATGAAGCAAGACATCCACCTAGACCTACTTTTCAAAATCCTATGCATGAAAACAAGACCAAGTGCATTAGTGGCAGCATAACATTCTAACTATACACGCTTTCATATGGTTTCACTTTATTTTGGCCATGTTTCTTTGCATTCCTCTGCTCTTCCAATTCCTGTAAACCAAACACCCAAGTTGACAGAAATCCTGTGTTTACAAATGCTCTATTTACGATGTGCATTCCTATCCTATTCCGGTGTTTTTCCTATCCCTGCGTTTTTAGAATCATGCAAGCCAAATGAGCCCTTATAGAATTACTTAAGTTATAGGTAGGTGTCAAAGGGAACTTTGTGTGGTTTATCTTGCTCCTGCCACGACGTCGTCCACCTCACCTGAGCTGCTTCATCGACAGAACCATCCACCAAACCAGACATCACGACTCCTGACCGTCTTTCGCCGCCTCAGATCTCCTTCCTGGCACCCACCGCAACGGCATCACCATCATCGACTCAGCAGATGAACCTGAGGAGTACACGGGTCCACAAGGGAGGTCGCATTCTTTTGTTTCTTCTTATGTTATGCATTGCTTAAAATTACCTGCTACTTTATCGTCCTGTTCACCTCTTGGACTCCATGTCAGGTCCAAATTAATGTTCAAACTTGAGTTCTAAATTAGTTGTGGGGCACATATCGTGGAAGCAATGAATAGTATCTCTGTCTAATATCTGGTTCACCTAGGGTATGCCTATGTTGTTCATCTTGGGTGGGAAACCAATAGTAAAGCAATCATCGTCTGTCTTTTTATCAAATTAAAGCAATCATTAGCCTGCTATCATTATTTTTGGATCCATCCACTGGTTGTTACCATCACTCTAAATTTCTGCATGCTCTCCTTACATAATCTCACCATATTTCTTTCGTATGCATGTCAGATATTGTACACAGTCATGCTGAACATGTAGAGAAAAAGGGAAGAGTTTTGCGCGGCAATACAATGTCATGCAGACATCGCTCCATGGTGGGTTCAATGGCAAACCCTCCCCACCCCTCTCCAGATTGTAATCCAGAGGAAGATATATATTCTGAGGCGGATTCAGACGCCGCTGACCACTCCTATTTACCCCCAAGGTGTTTGCTCTACCTTGGCATGATGATGTTACTCATATCAACCATATGTTGCCTTGCAGTGCCTACTTTTGACATCATATATGTCATCTGCTTAGTTTAGACATGTTCTGTAATGCCACCTGTTTAGTTTCTATATCATATATGGGAATTATGCAGTCTCATGTCTTTTAGCCAGACATAATATATGTAAATGTGCAATGCCATCCTATTTAACCAGCCATCATTTATTTGAATGATATCTTGCCCATCCTTTTCTTCATTATATTTCCATATGTCGACAATGTTTGTACATTAAACTACTCTTCCTGTGAATCAGCCATTTGGGTGGGAGATGGAAAAATATGGAGTGAAAACAAGGCCTTCAGAGTAGACAGTGCTACCTATCGAAGCAGATCTCTTGTTGGGCCCCGATAGCTCCTCAGAGATGGATTCAGAGACAGATGACCAGTCCTATTCCCCCACCGAGGTGTATGCTCTAACTTGGCATGGTTATACTGCTTGTATCATGCATGTGGTGTCTTGCATTGCATAGTTTAGACATCATATACACAATATTCAACACCATGTTCTTAGTTCAAACATCATATCGAATGCCCTCTGTTTAGCATATAAATCACATATGTGAATTAAATGATGCGGTCCTGATTACTTAGATAACATGTATTGCGATCCTGTTTGATTATTCATCATATCTTTGAATTATGTTATGCTATGCTATCCAGTTTAGATAGACATCATATGTGTGAAATTTTGTCATGCTATCCGTTTTAGTTAAACAATATACATGTCAACTATTTCATGCCCTCCTTTTTCCACACTATCTATTGCATCTATCTCTCATACAATGTCTGTACATTCAACTATGTTTCATGTTTATCAGCCATTTGAATTGGAGCGGGTGATGCCAGTATCTACCAGAATAAAAACACGGTCTTCAAATAAAACAGTGCTACCTCTTTGTGGAGATAGCACCCCGGTTGTGCATGCACGAAAACCAGCCCTACCACACATAACCCAAACTCTCGCAGATTGTACCCCTACTGCGATGGACAAAGAACCAGCTTCACCCAATCTAACCCCAACCCCAGCAGATAGTAACCCAGTTCATGTTGACACAACACCATATCCACCATAGAGCTCCCAAACAAGAGTAGTTAGTAAGGCAGCTCCAGTGCCCAAAGGGCCAGTACTACCACGGCGAACCCCAACTCCACCAGTTAGTATGCCTATTCCTGTGGAGGAAGCACAACCATCTAGTCATAGTTTAGCATCTATCGCATTTGTGTTGTTAAATCATATGTGTGTATCTTCCCATCTTGGAAATATTATACTGAAGATGAAGGAAAATGCCAGTTGTAGGTGTTTGTCCAGGAGTTATGTGTAAGTAATGTTATTCATGGCAATTACTTTGCTTTGTCCCATACATCCTACCTCCATGATGGTCATAATACATCAAAATTACCCATTTTTCTCTATAGGGAAGGACCGACTTGGAAAATCAGGATGAGGTAACATGTGCTAATACCTGTGCTATCTTCAAGAATGCTTGGTGGCAGTATCGGAATTACCCAAAGAAAATGTACTTCACCAGCAAAGAAACTCATCAAATTCCCTTACGTTCTCCTGGGATACATTTACTGGACGATGACTGGGAACACCTTGTTCTGTACTGGTCCCGAACCAAGAATGTGGTAAGGTCTATGAGATCATTTTATATTTTTAAGTACTATATTCTTGAGTCTTACTGTACTCTGTTCATGTAGAACAAGTGCCTAAACCTGAAGAACAACTGTTCTAATTTAAGATTCCATTGCTATCATAGTTCAAAAAAGCACTAGGCATTAATTGTGCATTTTGCCACTGCCTTGTGCTTTACTGACCAAAGCGCATGCTTATGCGCAGTTATACACACATTAAGCGTAGTTATGCGCAATGTGTTTTGCCAACGCCTACAGCCTAGGCGCGCTTAAGTGCTCGCTTAGGCACGCCTTTTTTAACTATGATTGCTATCATGCATACTACTTTGCTCTTGTATCACTATATTTACTCATACAAACTTATTTTTAAATTGAAGGATCCAATCGAAACTCCAATGGCATAGCACGTATGTTCACACATGTTTCTATAACAGGTTTGCTCTTATCAATAGCTCTGTTGATTTCAGTTTCAATTGTGTATACAGTTGACTTCTCATATCATGCACATTATTAGCATCACAACAGAGCCAATAGTATTGTTGTACATGTAGACCCGTGGTACCCATGTGAAATCTTGTTGTGCCGTGGAGTTTCCCACGCTTTGTATTCTTTCACTGCTGCTTTGTGTTGAACTGATATCATTTGAACCGTGTCTCTATTTTGATTTGGCAAGACAATGCAGTGACCATAGGACATAGATATATGTTTGTTTGATGCTTTTATTATGTACTAGTATTTGGCAATAGAAGACTTGGTAGTTTAATCTTGTCCACCTTACTAATGAATTGGTTTGCTGAAATGAGTTTCATATACTAGTACATGCTAAAACTGTTATGTGTGTGCTTGTTTCATCTTTTAGAATGCTGACAGAATATTGGGGAAGAGTGCCTTATTAAGCAATGGTAAAGGAAGTAATGCAGATAAGGTTCAGGATAGTGACACATCCTTGTTGGTCTCCGACAAAGCTGATAAAACAGCTAAGGAAGACTATCTTGAAGATAGTGAGACAACCCCAAAGACCTGTCTTGGTTTAGTGCTCGAGTTACTGGCCACTACCACTTGCACAAGCTATTCAAACTCACTGTCTGAATCATTTTGGTTTCTTGAGTCTCAACTACAAGCTGAAAGACATCGATCAGCTGTGCTGTGACAAGAAGCGGAAGGACTGCCAAAGTCCCTGGAGCATTCAGATGCATACTTTCTGGTGCAACAGCAAGCGTTGGAGGATTTTAGTGCCAAATAGGACAAAGCTAATAAGCTTGCTAAGCTTATTGCCAGCATGGTGGATACCCAGGATAACATTTCTTGAGCTCTTCTGAAGTTGTTTCAGTCATGCTCTTGTTTTGCTGCCACGTTTATTTGCACTGGTGGTCAATTTTGACGGCCAGTGTATGTAATATGCTGCTTTGTTCCCTATATTTGCACTGGTGGCGAACTTTGATGCCCAGCGGATGTAATATGTGTAATAGCAGTAATAGGCTAGCGTTAATTGCTTGCTTATTTATTTCCTTATTGTCTGGTTTGTTTGTAGTCACTGCAGTTCTTTTTCTGTGTTTTTCTAGTGGCCACAATAGCCTATTTTTGGTAACTAGGCCAAAATAATCATGGCAACACATGGACTGTTGTAACCATGTGCCTCCTGCGGGCCGTATGATCCATGGGCCTTCTACGGGTCGTAGGATCCATTGGCCTTCTATACGGGCCATAGGATACATGGGCCTTCTATGGGACGTAGGATCCATGGGCCTTCTATCTGTCGTACAATCCATGGGCCTTCTACCAGCCGTATGATCCATGGGCCTTATACAGGCTGTAGGATCCATGGGCCTTCTACGGGGCGTATCATCATTTCGCCAATCATGGGCCGTACTATTCATGGACCATAACGGGCCGTTAATAGGCCGTATTTGATAGCTCTATGAAAACAGCCCAATGCTTTTTGACTTGAGTACGGCCCAGCATATTAACGGGCCACAAATGGGCCGACTGGAACGACGGGTTGAATTTGGCCCACAAGCAGAAAATGACAGTAATGGGCCGTAAGTAGATGAATGCTAGAAATGAGCCCAAGAATAAATGGGCCCTGAGAAGGCCGAAAGATAACTTGGGCTGGAAACGGCTTCATGTAATAATGGGTCGTTAATGGGTATAAAGTGATACACTGTTCATTATGGGCCAGTTTCACCACAGGCCTTTAATGGGCCAAGAATTACAAAGGGCCTTGTACGGGCCGAAAGACGTCATGGGCCATACATGGGCCGGAAGTTAAAATGGGTTGGAATCATATTGGACGGCCCAGATGACGCTACTGGGCCTAATTAGGAGAGGTCGTAACGGGCCCTATGTTAGCGGGCTATAAATGGGATATATGCGAATAGGCCGTTAACAGTCTTTCCCTGGGCCGGCCCGCCACCTTTTGACCAAGTCAAACGGGTCGGCCTTTTCACTAGAATGGGCCTCTGTTGGGACGTGCCACGTGTCGACGTATCATAGGCGCCTTGGGTGCAATGAGTGGATGACATCTGTCCCAACGGTGAGCCGACACATGTTTCCTCCAGCCAATGACGATTTTACACATGGAAAATCCACATTGGTCGGGGCTGTTAACGGGTTATCGGATCCAAAACCGGACCCGATAGCTTAACGGCGTTCCATTACGGTGGATGCCACTTGTCGGTCACCCTTGATGAAAGCACTTCTGTGACGGGCGATTTATCGTCATGGAAGTGGAAACTTTGTGAGGATAATTTTGGTAATGTCATGGAACACTTCTACGACAGCACAGGTATGACTATCTTGATTCTGTCATAAAATCGTCATGGATGTACATGCATGACAAAAACCGTGACCTACTGTGACAAACACGTATCATCGCGGAAGTGTATTTTTTTGTAGTGTTACCTGCCGTTCCAACTAAATTTGTACATGCCAAACTCCAAACCTTGAAATGAAATTCTATTTTGTGTTCTCGAATTGCTCGTATATCAACTAGGGCTGTCTATATCTTCCATGCTAGGTGGTTTATTCTCATGATGAGTGGACTCCGCTCATCATTCACGAGGAAAGGGCCGGTAACCAAGATGCCCAGTCCCATGCTCAAATCAAATCAAAATAATTGCAAATAGAACTCCCCCAGGATTGTTGTTAGTTGGACGGTACCGGTTGTTTCGGTCCAGCCACGGAACGTGCTCGTTGGTGGAGGGGGAGTATAAATTTTACCATTCTGTTTGGGAACCGCCTATAATGTATGTAGCATGGAAGATATCTAGATCTCTTGGTTGTTGTGTTGACAATGAAAGTATGCCGCTCAAAATATTATTTATCTCTATTTCAAAACTCGAGCTCTGGCACCTCTGCAATCCCTGCTTCCCTCTGTGAAGGGACTATCTATTTACTTTTATGTTGAGTCATCATCCTCTTATTAAAAAGCACCAGTTGGAGAGCACCGCTATCACTTGCATGCATTGTTATTAATTTACATTGAGTATGACTGTGACGGGATCTCTTTTGCCATGAATTACAATGTCTAGTCAGTCCTTGATCTTCAGGGGTGCTCTGCATTTATGTTTTGCAGTCTCAGAAAGGGCTAGCGAGATACCATCTTGTTATATCATATTATGATTGTCTTTAGAAAGTGTTGTCATCCTAGATTTATTATCATTGCTCGCTAGTTGATTATGCCATTCATATGAGTAAACATGAGACCTAAATGTTATTGTGAATGTGGTTAGTTCATAATCTTTAATGAAAACTTGAACGCGGCCTTTCCATATTTGCAATGACAAGATCAAACAAAGTTTGTAAAAAAAATTCTTTATCACTTTCAGTTAGTCAACTGAATTGCTTGAGGACAAGCAAAGGTTTAAGCTTGGGGGATTTGATACGTCTCCAATGTATCTACTTTTCCAAACACTTTTTTCCTTGTTTTGGACTCTAACTTGCATGATTTGAATGGAACTAACCCGAACTGCTGTTGTTTTTAGCAGAATTGCCATGGTGTTATTTTTTTGCAGAAATAAAAGTTCTCGGAATGACCTGAAACTCCACGAAGTCACGTGTTAGAATAAATAAAAAATATTGGTGAACGAATCAACATAGGGGAACCCACGCCTTGTCCACGAGGGTGCAGGGCGCGCCCCTGCCTCGTGGGTCCCCTGGACCTCCACCGACCTCAATTCACATCCGGGGAGAAAAAATGAGAGAGAAGGATTCATCGCGTTTTATGATATGGAGCCGCCGCCAAGCCCTAATCTTCCTTGGGAGGGATGATGTGGAGTCCATTCGGGGCTCCAAAGAGGGGAATCCATCGCCATCGTCATCATCAACCATCCTCCATCACCAATTCCACGATGCTCACTGCCATGTGTGAGTAATTCCATCGTAGGTGTCGGCGTTCTGGGAATGGGGGTGCCCAGACTTGCCTGCCTGTGGCCTGCGGCGTGGCTCGAGTGGTGGCCCAGCACGGCCCATCTTCATCAGCGCAAGACTCAAGACCCTCACGAGGGGCCAAGCCTCGCGGGGCGGACGATGCTAGGCTTCCTTAGGAATGGCCTCACCAGGCAGGCTCGCGAGGAGGCGGAGAGATCAAGGCAGGGTACCTTGCGAGGTGCTCGTGACGCAAGCCGTGACGATCAGGACCAGGCAGGTGCCGGCCTGCGTAGTGTCCTTGTTTCCTCTTTGGTGCAAAGGGGGCAAGCACAGGCGTGGAGTACCGAGGCATCAGGCAAAGGTTGCCATTTCGGTGCAACAAGACCAAGACCAGCAGAGCGGCAGGACGGAGGTCACCGTGGAGCCCAAGACGGCGTCATCGCCAGTGCCTTTGGCAGCCGAAGACCAACTTTAGTCAGGATAACTTGTACTAGATGTTCCCCTTAAAAATGGCCGTTTGTTGGCGCCCTTCCCGCTCAATATTTGGGAAGAGGACCTGGGCCTCTATATATAGGGATAGCCACCACAGTAGAAGGGAGAGGATCAAGTTCTCATTAGATCGAGAGGCGACCAAACTCATCCAAGCAGTTCATCGCACCAGCTCAAGAACACCTCTCGCGAGGCAGTTCATCCTTTGTACTGTTCATCATCAGCCCCTGAGGCAATCCACCATGCCACACACTGGAGTAGGGTATTACACCACAACGGTGGCCCGAACCAGTATAAATCTTGTGTCCCTCGTGTTGTTCATTGTTTAGCTTAGATTCGCGCGAGGCGATCGGACGTGGAGTGGTAGGGGGAAGATCTTCGTGCGGACCCCAGAGTTCGAACCTTAAGGGTCTGCCGGAACACAACATCCGACATTTGGCACGCCAGGTAGGGGTGCGCCGGAATCTTTCTTCCACTGTCTTGCATTCGATCTCCCGTCGTGTCCATGGGTGACGCTCGCCGGGCTCGCGCCGAGCATCGGGCTGCTCTCACCGCCTGCGTCGCCCAGACGGCTCCCGTTGGCAGGTGTCCCCATCGTTCCCCCTCGCCTGCCGCCAACACCACCACCGGCCCGGTGGGGAACGAGCAGCAGGCCTCGTCGCTGCATCCTTCGGTGCGGCGGGAAGGCCGCACCGCCACCCCATCGCTGACTCCCGCTAGTTCATCGTCCCACGCCCGTCGCGCCCCCACGGACGCGCATGCCGCGTTGCTCCTGGTGCGTGAGCTCCTGCACTACCGTCCCGTCGACAACCTCTACAAGGAGTGGCTCGCTCGCATCACCGAGCTCGTCAGCGCCACAGGGGGCTCCTCTGCGCCGTCCCTCTCGCTGCCTCGCCATCCGTCCTGCGCAGGAGGTGCAGATCAGGAGGCACCTCCGCCACCTGCTCCCCAAGAAGGTGCCCTGGCCCCAAGGCGCGCAGCCCCAGGATGGGATCCACCGCGTCCAGCACCCGCGCGACAAGAAAGGAGCTGCCAAGAAATCCCTCGTCCCCAAGTAGGTGCATGCGTGCTCCCGGCACCGGCACGCCATGACAGCATCCCTGCGCCAGCATGTCAAGACCCCGCGCTGCTCCAGGCAGCGTCGCGCGGGAATCCCCCGGAGCAAGCCCCGCATCAGCAGAGAGCTCTGGTGGCCACCGCAGGCTGCCGCGCCTTCACCGCCGAGCTACGCAGTGTCGCCTGGCCCGGCAAGTTCAAACCTGACCTGCCTCCTCGTACGACGGCACTGCCGACCCCGCGGAGTTCCTGCAGCTCTACGAGCTGGGCATGCTACCAATGGGGACAAAAAGGTCATGGCGAACTGGTTTCCCATGGCACTCAAGGGCGACGCCCGCACCTGGCTTGTAAACCTGCCCCCTGGGATGATCTCCTCCTGGGACGAGATGCGCACTCGCTTCATCGCCATCTTTCAGGGCACTCTTGACGCACCGCATCAACCAGCAGCCCGGAGAGATGTTGCGGAAGTACATCCAGCGCTTCAACAACGCCCGTCTCAAGATTCCCAGGGTAACCGAGGAGGCCATCATCTCGGCGTTCTCTGATGGCGTCCGCGACGTCAAGATGAAGGAGCTGGCAATCCACGAAGATCTGTGCACGTCATTGGAGTTGTTCAACCTGGCGACCAAGTGCGCCAGGGCTGAGGAGGGACGCCTCTCCCTTCTCGAGCTCCCAGCAGCAGACCCAAAAGAGAAGAAAGCCTAGGCCAAGGATGTGAAGCGCAAGGGAGGAGCTGTGCTTGCGGCAGAGCCGGACATGAAGCATGGAAGGGACAAGCCGGAGTCGTCCAAGGGCAGCCGGTACTGCGTGTACCACGACCTCCATACCCACAACACCAACGAATGGCAAGAGCTCAGGGCTGTGCGAGAAGGCCATGTCGGTCGATGCCCCGAGCACAACGATCGGGGCTACGGCCGAGGCAGAGGAAGAGGTGGAGGATTATGGGACGACTGTGGCCCTCGCCAAGGGTGGCGTGACCGGCCTCGCGAGGACCGCTGGCAGGGCTAGCCTCGCGAGGGGGCTTGGAGGGATCAGCCACGTGAGGATCGCCCGCAAGGCAACGCAGGGCTTCCTCCTTTGCCACCACCGCCAAGAAGAAATGACGACCATCATCAGGACGAGGGGGCTGGGGGCTTCCAGGAGCTGCGTGCAATCGCTTGCATCTTGGGCGGTGCCTAGGCCCCAGCCTCTCAGCGCACCTTCAAGCAGTTTGCTCGCGAAATGAACGCAGTCCTCCCCAAGCTTGAGGCCACGCGCCCTCTCAGGTGGTCTGCGTGCGCCACCATGTTTAGCTCAGCGGATCAGCTCAAGTGTGCGGCAACGGCCGGTATCCTCCCGATGCTTTGTTCCCCAGTCATCAACAATGTGCAAGTTACCAGGACCCTCATCGATGGCGGGGCAGGACTCAACATCCTGTCCGTCGAGATGTTCAACAATCTTCAAGTGCCATACGATCAAGTTCAACCAACCAAGCCTTTCTCAGGAGTCACTGATGGTTCCACTGTCCCGATAGGGCAGGTCCGCCTCCTTGTCACCTTTGGGCAGCGCAAGAACTATCATACTAATCTCATTGACTTCGATGTCGCCCACATCCTCTAGCCATACAATGCCATCCTCGGGTACCCTGCTCTGGCCAAGTTCATGGCAGTGACACACCATGGCTACAACGTCCTCAAGATGCCAGGAAGTGGCGAAGTCATCACGGTCCCCTGTGAAGAGAAGGATGTGGTGTGCTCTCTCGAGCATGCCTTCCAAGCTGCGTCAATCGAGGACCCAGACAGCAAGAGTGGAAACCTTCCTGAAGCAGCCCTCGAGAAGAAGAAGACGTCACCTGGCTCAAGGCCTCAGGAGGCAGGCACCTCCGGAGGCGCCACATTCGGGCATGCGCCCATCCAAGGAATGCCACCCTCCGTCGGATAGGGAGTCGCGCCCGGCGCCCTCCTCGGGCAAGGCTCGGGGGCTCTCTACTGGGGAGCCACTGACTTTGCCAAGATCACGAGGGAGGCGCTCGGGCACCACTTGGAGGCGTGCTTCGTGGCACGTTTCCCTCAGGAAGGCGTAAGGCAAGGAGGGCCCAACCCTCAGCAGTTCATCACCAAGGTCGCTCAGGAATTGCAGGAATCGAGAGTCATGCGCAGCAACCGTCGCCTGCCAGTGTAGCTCCCCATCCAGGCGAGGATGACGGGCTGTGCGTTTGCATCGACTACCCGGGGCTCAATCGAGTCGCGTCTCAGGAGTGCTTTTGGCCTTCGCGCGTAGGAGTTGCGAGGGTCCACCACACAACTACGTTCGCATGCCCTTCGGCCTGCCAAACGGGGCTGCTGCCCACCAGCGCCTGATGACGAACATTCTGGAAGCTCAGGTGGCCAAGCATCGTGCACTCCTGGAGGAAATGGAGATGGATCTTGCCGAGCCGCCCGGACCTCCCGAGCATCCCGAGGCTCAAAGCTCCAAGGGCTCGTAAGGGTCGGCTTCTTCACCATGCACCGCTAGCTACTCCGACACTCGCTCTGCAATGGTATCAGGTGACTTCTCTCAAGTTTCGTTTCAGCTGGGAGCGCCCTCAGGGCTGCATCATTCCTAGGTCGCGTGGGTCTGTCCCCGCGGCATGTATCCGTTTTGCTTATGTCTTCAGCTTACCTTGTTGGGGGCGCCCCTCGGGCTGCATCATCCCCAAGTCGCTTGGGCCTAACCCAGTGGCGTGTGCCTTTCTCTGCATCTACCTAAGTTGATTTGCTTATTTATACTTAACCTGCTTGAGATAATCGCCTGCTCGATTGACACCTACCTTTGGAGCCGCTCGCTCTGGCACGGCGCTTGCGCATGGGTCCGTCCCTGCAACGTCGACAAATCTGAGTGGTCAAGCTCTGGCCGCGGCAGCCCCGCAAAGCGCTACCTCACCAGCCCCTCAGTGCCTCAATCACTCCCTCGGAGCAACCAATGGCTGGCTGGCAACCGTAAAGGTACTCCTTGTTTTCCTCGTGCTGGTGTACAGGATCCACCTAAGGGATAGTATGAGGGGCGTGGTGAGCTCTCTCTCTCTCTCCTGTGCGATCCGCTCGCACATTCAAAGGGGTGCGCCTGAGCATCACGACTCAGGGGCTCTTACTGGCTCTCCAGCCCTCACCCCCTGGCCTTGACCCACGGCATCGCGACCTGTCATACCAGCGGCGGCTGAGCTCGCTCGAGTGCCGGGACCTGAGGACATAGAGCATGAAGGAAAGTGCGGGGAATAGGGGAGAAGCTCAAGAGTACCCAACCCAGTGACACCCTAGCTGCCGGCGTGCGGGCCAGGCACCTTGCCGAATAACGACTCCAAGCTAACGAGATAAGTCACGCCCCTGCAAAAGCTAAATCAACACGACGCTAAACCCTCGCCTAGTGCGGCCCTGTCGCGGCAACGTTGCCTTCCTTTCTTGCCCAGCGGAGGCTTCTTGAGTGCTAAAGGGGACCTCCCGAGCATCGCACCTCGGGGGCTCTTACTGGACCTTGGGCCGCTCACCTCCTGGCCTTGACCACGGCATCGCGACCTGGCATACCAGCGACGGCTGAAGCCTGCCTGGGGACCGGGACCTGTCAGCGTAGAACACCAAGCCCTCGCGAGGATGGAAAGGGGGAGCCGAGCGGAAACAGGGCAAGCATCTCGCTTCCATTCATAATAAGTATAATATTCACAAAAGACATGGCAGACGCCTTACATACCCCTGCGGGTTGGTTCTTTGATTCCTCGCAGGGAACAAAATGTGCTAATCCTAAGGAATACTAACTACACGCGTTGTTGAGGATATAACTACTAAGTGTAAACCGCCCCGGAGGGGCCGGTTCATGTTCATCCATATTGAAGCCCGTGAAGATAAAAGAAGATGGCGCTCTACTAGTAAAGCTTAGAGGCCCAGAGCCCAAAGGCGGTTTAGGGCCCATAGATGTAAACCGCCATAGTCGGGTAACTTGTATTGTAAGATAGGGAAAGGAAGAGACCGAGCCGGACACTTGTATGAGCCGGCCTCGAAACTCTGTAAATCGGCCGGGCGTCAACCTGTGTATATAAAGGGACGACCCGGCGGTGGTTCAGGAACAAGAGATAACAACTCGAGACCCAGGGAAAGTGTATTCGCTCCCTGGTCATGGAAACCCCAATCATCCCATCAGAACTAGACGTAGGCTTTTACCTTCATCGTAAGGGGGCCAAACTAGTATAAAACTCTCGTGTCCCTTGTCCGGTTTAACCCCTTTAAGCTAATCATGCTGCGATGGCTCCACGACTAATTCCTTCTGCTAGGACATCTGACGTGTTAATTCCACGATAGTTGAAGCCCACCGTGGGGCTCTCGCACGATGGTTTCGAGTTCTTAAAGGGCAAATTTGAAGGACTCAAAGTGTACGCGGTTGGCCGGATGACCAAGAGTCATCGCGGCAAGCTCTACATCGACGATGCAGGCTGGGGCCCCGAGGCCAGCTCAATCGCATACGGGTACCGGGTCCCCTTTGGTGGAATTCACGTTCTCATCGGCAAGATCAGCGAACCGGGCCCTGAGCCGGACGTCTCCACCGACCTCGTCGAAACGGCTCAGCGTGCAAGTCCTGCCCGGGTTTAGCCTACCATGAAGCATGCATTCATAGGGTTCATCCATGGTGCGGAGTCTGAACCGGTGTCCGGCAGTGGGACGACCATCTACTCAGATGGCGAAGCATCCACTGGCGAAATTGAGTCACCATACCAATTGCAAGATGGCCGGGTTGGCGGATATTCCGATGGCGACAATATTTCGAGCCCCTTTGAACGGCCAAACCGGGTTGCAATCTTCATGGTCGGCACGCAACCCACCGTGCAATGTTCATCTACAACATCAATGATCTCTGAATCGGCAGCCGCGGCAGGAGGCCCGGTGCGCCGGCCAGCTCAAGTTCTTGCCGGTTTGCTGGATGTCTTGACGGCATTGTTGACCACATCAGTCACCCCAGAGACCCAAGTTTAGCATAATGCGGATGTTACAAAGCTAAAGGATCAGATAACTCAGGCCAAGGCGGACTTGGCAGCTGAGGAGGCCAGGATGGCTGAAGAACGGGCCGCTTTAGATGCCCAATCACAACAGATCCTAGCACAGAATTATCGGCTTATGTTGGAACAGAACACGTCAAACAAAGTAATGAGAAGGAAGTACTGGTCTCGTCTGCCACGGATTTACGAGGGCATGAATCTCTTCAATACGCCAGGAGCCGGACCTAGTAATCTTGCAGCGGTAAACTGGACCGGGGCACCTGGAGCGGTGCCGGATCAACCACGGATGATTGATCCACCTCGAAGGACGGACAACCCGCCGCAATATGTAACAATGCCACAAGGCACTTCTCTAGCCCTTTGGATAATATGATTGCTGCAGCGTCATGTTTGGCAGCTATTCTGATGGAGGCTGACTCACTAGCGGCGGTTGAGATACGACGGGCCAGGGATCTTCAAACCGCTGTTGTGCAGCAGCAGGCTTACTCCTACAGCCGAGACAGAATACATTCAACGGACCGGATTGCCAAAGGGTCCGCGTAAAGGGCCCGGATTGTCAAAGGGTCCGCGTGAAGGATCATCCGCCCCGGGTTGACAATCCGGGCCACCTAGCTTTGGTGGTTGCACCGCAGGTTGGAAGTTATAATTTTACTAAGGTACTCATGGACGGAGGGAGCGGTATCAATATCTTGTATTACGAAACCTACCAGCATATGGGGTTGACAGATAAGAACCTTAGACCGTCAAATACCGTTTTTCACGGTGTGGTGCCTTGTAAATCGGCTTACCCAGTTGGTAAGATAGCTCTGGAGGTAGTTTTTGGAGATGATCATGATTCAAGATCAGAGACGGTGACCTTTGAAGTGGTCAAGATCAGAAGTCGGTACCATGCCTTGTTTGGATGGCCGGTTTATGCTATATTCATGGCAAGGCCGTGTTATGTTTATCTACAGCTCAAGATGCTGGGCCATAAGGGGACCATCACGGTTCATGGCAGCCGTAAGATTGCGCTGGAGTGCGAGAAAGGTGATGCGGCTTATGCTGAATCGGTTTGTGCAACGGAGGAGTTGAAGTTCTATAAGGACAATGTTGATCCGGTAGATATGACTTCTCTAAAGAAGCCAACTACAGAGCATGATCCGGCTTTGAAGTTTAAATCGGCTGATGAAACTAAATTGGTTGATTTTGTTCCTAGCGATTCATCCAAGCAGTTCAGCATCAGTGTCAACTTGGATCCGAAATAGGAAAGAGCGCTCATCGAGTTCATCCGTGAGAACCGGGACATCTTTGCATGGAAACCTTCTGACATGCCAGGTGTACCGAGGGGACTCGCTGAGCACATTCTTAATATTGATCCAAAGTTCAAACCAGTCAAACAGTTTCTTCGCCATTTTAATGAAGAGCGGCGCAAGGCCATTAGTGAAGAGGTAGCCCATCTATTGGCAGCAGCGTTTATTTTGGAAGTGTTTCACCTAGAGTGGTTGGCTAATTCGGTGCGGATGTGTGTGGATTACACAGATTTGAACGAAGCCTGCCTAGCTGATCCCTTTGCCCTCCCTCTTATTGATCAAATCATTGATGCTACGGCGAGTTGTGAGCATTTGAGTTTCTTGGATGCTTATTCTGGTTATCATCAGATCAAGATGGCAGTTAAGGACCAGGAGAAGACAACTTTCATCACTCCATTTTGAGCCTTCTGTTATGTGTCTATGCCCTTTGGGCTCAAGAGTGCCCAGGCAACTTATCAGCACTCTGTGCAGAATTATCTTCATAATCAGATTGGGCGCAATGTTCATGCCTATGTGGATGATATTATGGTGAAGTCCAGGAAAGCAGAGACACTCACCACTGATTTGCAAGAAACCTTTGATAATGTATGAGTTTATAAAATAATGCTCAATCCGGCTAAGTGTGTCTTTGGTGTTCCGGCAGGCAAGCTCCTAGGGTTTCTGGTATCTAACAGGGGTATTGAGGCTAATCCGGAAAAGATTAAAGCTATTACGTCCCTCGCTAAACCAGCGTGTATCAATGATGTTCAATGTCTGGCAGGTCGTATTGCGGCTTTGAGCCGGTTTATCAGTAGATTGGGAGAAAAGGCGATTCCCTTGTATCAGATGTTGAAGAAGACAGACAATTTTGTCTGGAATGATGCTGCTGATGCGGCGTTTGAGGACTTAAAGAAGCAGTTGGCTGAACCGCCGATTCTTGCTGCTCTAGTTGATAAGGATCCACTGCTGTTATATGTGGCTGCTAATGCCCGGGCTGTCAGTGTAGCTATTGTGGTGGAGCGCAAGGAGGCTGGGAAGGAGCACCCGGTTCAAAGGCCGGTTTATTATATCAGCGAAGTGCTCGTTGAGTCAAAGCAAAGATAACCGCATTGGCAGAAGCTGGTATATGGGGTTTTCATGGCAAGTCGAAAGCTTAAACAGTACTTTCAAGGTCATCCCATCAAAGTGGTTAGTTCTGCTCCTTTGGGGGATATCATCCAGAACAGGGAGGCAACTGGCCGGGTTGCTAAGTGGGCTATTGAGCTTGGACCACACGGTTTGAAGTATATGCCTCGAACAACTATCAAGTCCCAGGCTCTTGTCGATTTCATCAATGATTGGACAGAGTTGCAGGCACCGGAAGACAAACCGGACAATACATACTGGACTATTCACTTTGATGGGTCCAGGCAATTGGTGGGCTCGGGGGCTGGAGTTGTCCTTACTTCCCCTCGAGGTGATAAAATTAATTATGTTCTTCGCTTAATGTTCCCTTGTACTAACACTGTAGCTGAGTATGAAGCCTTGCTCCATGGTCTTCGAGTGGCTAAGGAAATGAACTTAAGCCGTGTATGATGCTTTGGAGACTCGGATCTGGTAGCCCAGCAAGTTTCAGGTACTTGGGATTCCAAGGATCCACTCATGGCGGCTTACCGACGAGAGGTTGATATTATTGCTGGCCACTTCAAGGGTTATCAAGTGGAGTAAATTGATCGGCGCAAAAATGAGGCAACTGATGGTTTAAGCCGGCTGGGGTCTCAGCGTAAACCGGTGCCACCCAATACCTTTCTGGATGTCTTACACAACCTGTTAGTTCAGTTGCCTACAGAGGAGGACCTTGCTATTCTTGATCCGGAGGCACAGTTGGTGGCCGCTTTACATGTTATTCCAGATTGGACGGTTCCATACTTGGCGTATATGAACCGGGGCAAGTTGCCAGAGGATGCAGTCTTGGCCCGACAAATAGTCCAGCGATCCAAGTCCATGGTGGTTCACAATGGCGAGTTACACCGTTGCGGCGTCTCTGGTGTGTTCCAGCACTGTGTTTCTCCTGAAGAAGGCCGTGAGATTCTACGAGAAATCCACGAAGGAGACTGTGGTCATCACGCCGGTTCAAAATCCTTGGTTGCTAAAGCTTTTCATCATGGTTTCTATTGGCTGACGGCTCATCCTGATGCTGAGGACTTGGTAAGGCGGTGCGACAGTTGTCAGAAATTCTCACGACGAGCTCATGTTCCGGCTCAGGAGCTACGGATGATTCCCATCACCTGGCCGTTTGCTACTTGGGGGCTTGACATGGTAGGGCCTTTCAAGCGATCCAAAGATAAGAAGACCCACCTGTTGGTGGCGGTTGACAAGTTTACTAAATGGGTTGAAGCGGAGACAGTAAGCAAGTGTGGCGTAGCCACGACGGTTCAATTCATCAAAAAGGTGATCTTCTGTTTCGGTTTTCCACACAGCATTATCACAGATAATGGCACGAACCTCTCCAAAGGCAAGATGGAGGAATTTTGTCAACGAGAGCACATCCGGCTTGATGTGGCATCGGTGGCTCACCCCCAATCTAATGGTTAGGCTGAGAGAGCCAATCAGGAAATCTTGAAGGGCATCAAGCCCCGGCTTACGGTTCCTTTGAAGAGGACGCTGGGTTGTTGGGTGGAGGAGTTACCATCTGTGCTATGGAGCATAAACACCACCCCAAACCGATCTACAGGTTATACACCTTTCATCATGGTTTACGGGGTAGAGGCAGTACTACCAAGTGATATTCGTCATGACTTGCCCCGGGTTGCCAATTATGTTGAAGCGGACAATGAGCAAGCACGTCAAGAAGCACTGGACCTGTTAGATGAAAACGGGACATGGCGTTGGCTCGTTCGGCGGTTTATCAGCAAGACCTGCAGCGTTATCACAGCCGCCGGGTTAGAACAAGAACCTTTCAAGAAGGCGACTTAGTGCTCCGGCTCATCCAGGATCAGACCGATATGCATAAGTTATCCCGACCTTGGGAAGGGCCCTTTGTGGTCACCAAGAATCTGCACAACGGATCGTACTACCTCATCGACGTTCGCGAGCACAAAGACTCAAGCAAATAGGAGGAGGAGACCCGTTAGCCGTGGAATATCGCTCTTCTACGGCCTTACTACACCTGAGCCATAGGCTCTCATTATGTACATATTTTGACAATGTATATATTATGGTCCATATAATAAACCGGCATCCTTGCTACAAGCAGGGCCTCTGCCGTTTCTTCCAATATTTCTTGATTACAAGGGGGCTTCTACTTACAAAGGGACGTCTTGTTTGTCGGTTAAACCGGCTATCATGCCACAATAAAGCTTGGGAGCTTCACACCTAAGGGGCCAAAGAGAGTATTGTTGCTAAAAGCACAACTCAAACATAGGCACCCACTGAGCACAGCTCACAAAGTTACTTGGGGGCTCTTTGTACAAAGCAACAAAGAGTTTGAAAGGACTCTTGTAATTGGGTATCGACCCACGGCTTGGAAGCCTGGTGTATTCACCTAAAACCCTGGGTTAACCTGCCTTCATCAAGTAAGCCACTCCTATCCAGGTAATCCTGGCATGACCCGCCGAACGTTTGACAAGTTACTCTTATACTGTCCCTGAACTTGTCAAAGTTAAAACGATGATTGGTTAGTTGGAGGCCCATCTTAAAAGGCTTTGTTAAATGGTTTAACTCAGCGGCCTGGCAGCCCACGAAAAGCCTCGTAACCTGGCATGGCTTATTACGCACCAGCACAATGCGGTGGCGGTTCAGGAACAAGAGACAACAACTCGAGACCCAGGCAAAGCGTATTCCCTCCCTGGTCATCGAAACCACAATAATCCCATCACAACTAGACGTATGCTTTTACCTTCATCGTAAGGGGCCGAACTAGTATAAAACTCTCGTGTCCCTTGTCCGGTTTAACCCCTTTAAGCTAATCACGATGTGATGGCTCCATGACTAAGTCCTTCTACTAGGACATCTGACGTGTTAATTCCATCACACGCGCCTCCATAGGAGACGCCATCATCAACAGTGGGCCACCAAGCGCCGGCACCAACCCCATCCAGATCAGCAGCGTCGGCGGCCGGATGCAGCTGCCCTCCTCCAAGCGCGATGCGAGCTTGGAGGCTCGTAGCTGTCGTCGCTCACCTCCGGAGTCTCGAGAAGCTCGGGAGAGTCGCTGGACCCTCCGGCTTCTCCGTTGCTACTAGAGGAGCTGCTGGGGAAGCGGTTGGCAGGCCTGGCCCTCGCCACTTCGATGCCCCGGCCGTCTTCCTTGGGGCAGCACTCCAGTCGGCGTCCTTCCGCGTCGAAGACCTTGAAGAACATCAAGGAGGTGCCATCGTATTTAAGATGAATTATGAGGGCGCCCCCTGTTCGGCAGACCTGGGCAATCTCGCCCTAGCCCCGGGTCATGTAGACCTTGCCCAGAGCGACAACCTCGACCTCCGCTCCAGTCGCAAGGGTGCTGCAGTCAGTATGCTGCAGCCAGTGCTCCAGAGGCCCCCTCGGCGGCATCTCGAAGGCAAAGGAGGGAGGAAGGCGGATCCAAAAGCGTGGAGGCATAGCGGCGTGAAGCACAAGCTCGCGAGAAGAGCCCTCGGCATGGACTCCAGGGGTGACGGCGCGCACCGTGACCCGTCGGCGTCGCCGGAGGTGCCGCTCGGCGCTTTCTTCTCTGGGGCCCTCGGCCCGGGCATACAAGGGTAGCGGAAACCCAGGCGGCGGCCGCTCGTACCAGGGCCTCGACGTCTCCTACCATGCGACCACGTCGCGGCGGCCGGGGACCGGCTGCTTCTTCGGCGGAAGCGGGTTGGGACCCTCTCGGGGGGCCTTCCCCTTCTCTTCCGTAGAAAACCGGCGGATCGACACCATTGGCGTAAAGTGGAGCAAGGGCGAGGAAGAAGGAGTGAAGCAGAAAGAGATGGACTATGGGGGCTCTCGCCCGTGCGTACTTATAGTCCGAAGGAGGCCAACCGTCGGCATCCACGATCGCAGGTAATCATGACCCATTTCTGCATGCAAGGACTTGTCAAGTCGAGCAGTTGCCGAGGCAGCGTGGGGAAGCGGAGGCACCCACGTCCAATCAACCGCCAAGCGGCGCCCAAGGCCGCAGGCTGATGGGGCCCGCGGCGCTCCACACTTTCCCTTTCGCTTCTCCGCTAAGCCAAGTCCGAGCGTGCCTTGGGCCTGGGGGCTACTGTCGGCGTTCTGGGAACGGGGGTCCCCAGACTTGCCTGCTTGCAGCCTACGACGTGGCTCGAGTGGTGGCCCAGCACGGTCCATCTTCATCAGCGCAAGACTCAAGACCCTCGTGAAGTGCCAAGCCTCACAGGGCGGACGACGCTAGGCTTCCTCAGGAACGGCCTCGCCAGGCAGGCTCGCAAGGAGGCGGAGAGATCAGGGCAGGATACCTCGCGAGGTGCTCGTGACGCAAGCCGTGACGACCGAGACCAGGCAGGTGCCGACCTGCACAGTGTCCTTGTTTCCTCTTTGGTGCAAAGGGGGCAAGCTTAGGCATGGAGTACCGAGGCATCAGGCAAAGGTTGCCATTTTGGTGCAACAAGACCAAGACCAGTAGAGTGGCAGGACGGAGGTCACCGTGGAGCCCAAGACGGCGTCATCGCCAGTGCCTTTGGCAGCCGAAGACCAACTTTAGTCAGCATAACTTGTACTAGATGTTCCCCTTCAAAATGGCCGTTGTTGGCGCCCTTCCCGCTCAATATTTGGGAAGAGGAACAGGGCCTCTATATATAGGGATAGCCACCACAGTAGAAGGGAGAGGATCGAGTTCTCATTTGATCGAGAGGCGACCGAACTCATCCAAGTAGTTCATTGCACCAGCTCAAGAACACCTCTCGCGAGGCAGTTCATCCTTTGTACTGTTCATCATTAGCCCCTGAGGCAATCCACCATGCCACACACTAGAGTAGGGTATTACACCACAATGGTGGCCCGAACCAGTATAAATCTTGTGTCCCTCGTGTTGTTCATCGTTTAGCTTAGATTCTCGCGAGGCGATCGGGCGTGGAGTGGTAGGGGGAAGATCTTTGTGTGCACCCCAGAGTTCGAACCTTAAGGGTCTGCCAGAACCCAACATCCGACAGTAGGCTTGCTGTACGGTGATGGGTTGGATGAGATTTACCGTGTAATCGAGTTAGTTTTGTTAGGGTTTGATCCCTAGTATCCATTATGTTCTAAGATTGATGTTGCTATGACTTTGCCATGCTTAATGCTTGTCACTAGAGCCCGAGTGCCATGATTTCAGATCTGAACCTATTATGTTTTCATGAATATATGTGAGTTCTTGATCCTATCTTGCAAGTTATAGTGACCTACTGTGTGTTATGATCCGGCAAACCCCGCGGTGACAATAGTCGGGACACTTCCCGGTGATGACCGTAGTTTGAGGAGTTCGTGTATTCACTAAGTGCTAATGCTTTGGTCTGGTACTCTATGAAAAGGAGGCCTTAATATCCCTTAGTTTCCAATAGGACCCCACTGCCATGGGAGGGTAGGACAAAAGATGTCATGCAAGTTATTTTCCATAAGCACGTATGACTATATCCGGAATACATGCCTACATTATATTGATGAACTGGAGCTAGTTCTGTGTCACCCTATGTTATAACTGTTGCATGAGGAATAATACATCCGACAAAATTATCCATCATTGATCCATTGCTTACGAGCTTTTCACATATTGATCTTTCCTTAGTTACTTCTCCATTGCCACTGTTACGATTGCTACAAAACTGCTACTGTTACTTTTGCCCCCGTTACTGTTACTTCCATACTACTTTGCTACTAAATACTTTGTTGCATATATTAAGTCTTTCAGGTGTGGTTGAATTGACAACTCAGCTGCTAATACTTGAGAATATTCATTGGCTCCCCTTGTCTCGAATCAATAAATTTGGGTTGAATACTCTACCCTCGAAAACTGTTGCGATCCCCTATATTTGTGGGTTATCAAGAAGCAACTCCACCACCAACCCCTCCGACACTCTCGCTATGTCTCTCTCCCAACCTTATTCCTCTCCTACACATATGCATGGATGCTGATCGATCTCCCTCAATACATAAGGTAGGTCTCTCTCTTCCTCCACACATATACCAGCCATTGTACATGTATAGTTAGGTCTCTACCCTACCCCACACCCCACACACACCAATAGTCGAGCGCTGTAGGTAGGTATCCATGCCACAGAGACAAACTGCACCTGTCCCCTCTCACGTTCCAGTAGGCCAGCTACCCTAATTCTTTGACATGGGCACACACAAATTCGATTGCACTCTTTATCGAGCACACGCACACACACATCATCCCTCTCTTTGATTCTATGGATACGTCACGCTGATGATACCTCCACTCTCTTCTCATGGATCGCCCTCTCTATATATGATATATCTAGGCCTCTGTTTCACACACATTGCATATGTTACATTTTTTATTGAAATATTATGGACACATATTCCCTGTATATCTCTCACGCCCCCCCCCCCAAAACACTCACGAACCCACACACTATATCTCTCTACGTTTGTATCTCTCTTACACAAATCCACCTAGGTGGTGTACATACACGAAGAGATAGGTGCACGTACTCATGCTTCGTGCCCAGACACACCAGCACGAGTACATGATGGAGCTCATTTCTGTATGAAATGGCAACCCACGTGCTAATTTGAGCGCGTGTAGTGGTTGTTTACCTATGGAGGTCGTGTACCACACGTGCACAAAACAAAGTTCGACTTGATGCATTGGCGTGTTATTTTTAAATAAAGTTATATCACTCAATGGCACGTACAGATAATATAAACGATTTGTATGGAAAAAAAGGTAGTCCGCTCCACTATATAGAATGGAGCCTGCCTGCCGGGGTTTGTCTCTCTTCAGAGTATCTAACACAAGGCGGCGGTGGCCTCTCTGTCTCTCTCTCTCTCACTGTTGGTCACTGATCCGGCCGCATCCCGTTCGCCGGTAGAAAGGGAGGATGTGCATCATTTCTCCCTTCGACGGTGCCGAGGCAGCACGTCCTGTTCTGCGGTACCTGTCGTTCTCTCTAACCAAGCTCCGATGCGGTAGGGCCTACGCCACTTGCTTGCTGCCGCAGTATGGCCAGATCCCGCCCGCCGCCGCCCTCCTAGTTACATCCTGACGACCCCTGGGTATCCCCTCCCGCTTTGCTCCATTACCCATCTTCCCACATCGCTGCATGTGGTTCTTCCCTAGTTCCTTGCCCAAAACATAGCCCGTTCGGTATACTTTACATATTGCAATCTTGTCCTCACACCGTTTGAGATAAACACAACCGTGTTGTTATCTTCCCTTAGGACAAGGAATATGCTTGTTTTTCATCGTCATATGTGTCATCAACTGTTATTGGCCAGCTTCTCCTTTCTACTTATTTTATGCAAACACGGCTATCCATTTCACCTCGTTGCTATTGTGACCTTTTGGTGAACTGCAGAAATCACTTTTTTCTTAAGAGTGTTTTGTGCAGTTGTACTAAAATGTCACACAGGCAACGTCTCTACATTTTAGTGCGACTGCACAAAGGGAGATTGGTTTTGCTCTATCCACCTCATCCAACTCTGAGCCTAATCTTCTCCAACTATTTGCTTAATCTTCTCCAACTAGTTAGTCTTAAGAGAGACTTCAAAGGTGACCGGCTTCTGTTTGTGTGTTTATTGTTTCATCGATAGTCCTCTATTATTGTAATCACACTTAATATCTTTGGAATAGGGACGCTCAGCTCTATTTTAGTGGAACTACACAAAATGATCAGAATGTTGCATGCTCCTGACAGCTACTTTTTTCCCAACGTGCCTTGTTGATTTAGACAGAGCTAGGGGGAAGTTGCTGCCAATGAAAGCATGGATCAATTATAATTTAACACATTCTCACAATTTTGTCTTCAGTTGTGATGTAAATATTAGCTATGATCTACTAATGATTGAGATGCATTAGCAAGGAAGTTAGTTTTTATTTTTTCCAAAAGAGCATCGATGGCAAGACACACAAAACAAAAGCTCAAAGCTCAAAGCATTGTACAATTTCATGTCGCTGGAAAATTATTCGTATAATGCGTCAATTATGTAAACAAATCTTGGAAGCTTGATAGCATTGCCAGAAGTCTCTTCTGCATCCGGGTCCATGTGCCATGCACAAAATTATACTTCCTCCGTTCCTAAATATTTATTTTTTTACAAATTTCAAATGGACATATTTTAGAGTGTAGATTCCCTCATTTTGCTTCGTATGTAGTCACTCGTTGAAATCTATAGAAAGACAAATATTTAAGAACGGAGGGAGTAGTAACCGCATGGGAGACTCAGCCCGGTCGTTGCGCCGCAATAATAGTGAGTAATGAGCCGTCAAATCATAAGCCCCACCTTTCCCACTATAAGTTGATCGGAAGAAGCAACCATCAATACGCTCATTTTTTAATCCGCTCATACTACTCCCTCTGTCACTGTTTATAGAACGCGCTTCAACAATCTCTAGGACCAAGGCGACTAGCGATCGGCCTGAAAAATAGCATTCGTAGTTATAGCACGGCGTCTATTACTAGAGGAAATAATGCGTACACACATGCATGCAGTGCTTCCACCTCGGGTACACACATGCATGCACTTACTCCATTCCGTGTACATACCTACATTGAGAGAAAATTGTGATCTTGATTGCAGTTACCATGCCCTAATTAATTGAGCATTAAATCAAATGCGTCTGAAATCTCTCTGGTGGTGGAAATGCATGGAGAGAAACGCATGAGAATGAAGCGCGCCTTGTAAACTGTGATAGAGGGAGTTGTATGAAGGTGCAAAACCAAGTACGCGTATGGCCAGTCGGTCAATGCACTTCCTCTTGGCATATCATTGACATGTGGGACTGGAGTGTGAGCAAACCGATCTCAATTGACGGCAAAATGGCCAACTGCCATTCCTTGAGAGAGACGAGGAGCCAAAACACACAGACGGGCTCGCACGGAGGACAAGATATATTTGAGCATGGTTGATCGATATCAACATTACATGTTCGATGTTTTTAAGAAGTACTATTGGGCTACCGTTTTCCACACTTCTCCCAAATAAATGTGTACTTTATCAGAGATTAAAACAAAATAAGAGTATAGACGCTCCACCATGTGGTTCCTAGTACCTGTATACTAGTAGTAGTACTACTCGTACTACTAAACCTTGCGCTTGGCTCTTCGCCTCTTCGGGAAGTCGAACAATGATGGTACTACAATGTATTCCTTTGGCAATCTGACACTAAATTAAATGAACTGTTGCACGTCCTCCGCCTGGGCAAGGGTAGGTTGCATTATCCAAAAGCTTCTCGACGTCCCGAAAGCCACTAGGCTTGAGGTAGACGGAGAGGCCGTAAGCGAGCTTCACCTTGTCCCGCAGGCTTCTCCTCATTCTACGAGTTGACAGGACACACAAAAAAGTTGTGCTAGTCCATACTCCCTCCTTTCCGGTTAATATGGCTTAATCTTTTTTGCGGGTAAATGAGAGAGCTTTATTCATATATAAGAATTCTTAGGACGATCAGCCAAGAGACTGGTCACCAGGAAGCGAGGTACGCCACAAAAAAGAAGAAGGAAGCGAGGTATTTCATCAAGCCAGCTCTCAGTCACATTCAAAGTGCACTAAGAACGGTTTGCACAAAGATGCGCCGCAAGGTTTGCTGACCTGTTTACATACTGAATAACAAAAAAAGAGAAAAAAATACTGAGCGCTCCTATTTCTAACAGGATCGGAGCCAGAATTAAGTGAGAATTGTGGTGAGTGGTCCATGAAATCAACTTCCATTATCACATGCGAGAACCCTCCACCATCGAGTTCCTAGTAGTACATACCTTTATAGTAGTACTAGTAGTACTACGCACTAGTACTCGGAGCAGTAAACTTTGCGCTTGGCTGTTTGCCTCTTTGGGAAGTCGAAAAATAACGGTACTATTATAGTGTATGCTTCTGGCAGTCTGACAGTGAATTAACTGTTGCACGTCCACCACCTGAGTGAGGGAGAGCTTGCATTAGTCAAAAGTTTCTCCTTGTCATGTGAGCCATCGAGTGCAAGCTTCTCCCGTCCTGCATGCTTCTCCTCGTTCGGCAAGTTGACGGGATACTACAAAGTAATGCTAGTCCATACTGCCTCCTTTCTGGTTAATATGGCTTAATTTGAAACGAGATAAATACACTGTCTGTCAATGTATATTTGTAAAAATACGGTTAGTGAACTTCATAATATTCTCAATGGTCAATATATATATTTTTTGGTGTTTATACGATCACTAGCTCACCCTGGATGAGTATGTGTGTGCATGCACGTGTAGGTTGAGCACTTGGGCGTGACCATGTGTGTTTCATCGTGTGCTCGGACATGCATGCATTACAGCGTCGCGCGCGTTTTTGCGTCCATGTGTACGTGTGACTATTGCATGCATGCACGAGGTTGTAGTCCTTCACATTCACATGTTCATAAGTCAATGCTTTGTCAAAACGTTGCATGTAAGGTTTAATCATTCGTTGTTCACGCATGCATTCCTGATATGAATACGTTGGTAAAGACAATTTCTTGTGGAAAACAAGCCCATGAATTGAGTACAAATGGGACCAATAAGCCAGGACGGAGGGAGTACTAGTAGGCTGGTTGTAATGGAGAGTATCATGTACTAGTATCATGCATATGATACTATTGTATGATACTACATCTATCATGCCTAGTATCATATGTTGGTACCATAGATGACTACATTTATTACCATCCATGACACAAAGTAGCACATCATTTAATATGATACAGTATCATGATATGATACTCAACCATCTCTTTCTTTAGTTAATTCTACGCCACCTCATCAACATTGCTTAGTTGGCATGCATGATACTGCTTATGATACTCCCATGACGGGTAGCCGTAGTGAACCAGAAGGAGGGAGTAGGTACTAGTAGTACTATATAACAACGTGCAGTAACAAAATTCCTCTATGCGCATCCTATCTACGTGTCATGCAAGAAAATAGAGATAAGTAGAAGTGAGACTCAGGAACAGTCATACACGAATTGGGAGTACATATAGGGGCCACTCAGGAGCAGTCAAATCACACGGTAAGTTAGTCGAAAGAAGCAACCATCATTTCACTCTTCAATGACACGTACACATATAAAATGGTTGATATGGACAGAAAAAGAAAACCGCTCCACTATATATACACTAGCATGAGCCTAAGCTACAAGCCTGCTTGCTTGGGTTGCTCTCTTCACAAGCATAGAACGATGGTGGCCACACTGCTGGTCACAGATCCGGCCTGATCCCGCCGCTGGGGGAAGGGGACGATGTTCTGCGTAGACGCGGTCAACAGCGGCAACGGAGAAAACCCACTGTCGGTGCGGCCCGATCGGGGGTCCCCGTGGTATGGGTTGATGCCGCCTCCCCACCGCCCTTCTAGCTACAACTCGACGTCCTAGGTACAACTTCCTTTTGGAGCTGGCTTGCTCCACTGCCGGAGCTCCCCACGTAGCTCCATCTCCATGTGGATCTTTCTCGACTTCGACCGGCTACTATTTGTGATGAGTCTATGTCTCATGAACTAGTGCGAGTACTATTATTTTAATCACACTTCTTCAGTATCTTTGCCAATAGGGATGCTCAGCTCGATTTTAGTGGAACTGCGCAAAAGCATCGTATGATCCGAGGGTGCCACCCGTCTTTCCTTCGACAGGTTCTACCTAGCCAGGAAATTAAATCTTGTTTAGGGTTTTGGGTGTAAGTCGTAGTGACCCCATCAGTAGTTTTTTTTATCATCGGGTGCTGGGATGCCTCTGGCTGGGTCGCCAAGTAGGCGCTCGAGCTAGTCGGCCACACCATCCTCTACAAGCCTCGCACCACGATCAAGTCCCAGGCCTTCGCTGACTCCCTCGTCGACTGGACCAAGACCCAGTACCTACCGTCGCCTAAGGACTCAACGCGCTGGCGCATGCACTTCGATGGCTCCAAGATGCGTCTCGGCCTAGGGGTCGGCATCGTGCTGTCCTCCCCATAGGGCGACCGACTCCGCTATGCGCTCCAGATCCACTTTGCCGCCTCCAACAACGTCGCCGAGTATGAAGCCCTTGTGCATGGCCTCCGGCTTGCCAAGGAACTCGGCATCCGGCGCATCCTGTGCTACGGCGACACGGATCTGGTGGTGCAACAGTGCTCCGGCGAGTGGGACGCCCGCGACTCCAACATGGCAAGCTATCGCTTCCTCGTCTAGAAGCTGTCCGGATCTTTCGAGGGCTGCAAGTTCCTCCACGTCCCGTGCAGAGAATGAGGCACCCGACACGCTCGCCAAGATCGCCTCGTCCCGGCAGTCCATCTCGTCCGGCGTCTCCCTCGAGCACCTGCCCAAGCCGTCCGTCAAACCGTCTCCACACTCCGAGTCCATCCACGTCCCGAACGACCCGGCCGCGCCTCAACCCGGCCCGGGGACTTCCGAACCCGGCCCGAGGACTGCCAAACCTAGCCCGGGGATGGCCAGACCCGGCCGGGGACTGCCGAACTCGGCTCGGAGACCGAAGCCAGCAGCCCGGCCAACATCGCCCTCGACCCGGCCGTCGCCATCCCCGACCCGGGGGCTGCTCAGCCCGGCTTGGGGGCTACCGACCCAGAACCCACCCTGGTGGCCGTCTTCGCCGTGGTGAAGGCCCCATCTTGGGCCCTACCCATCTCAGAGTTCCTGGAGAACAGCGTCCTCCCATGGACAAGACCGAGGCCCGGCAGGTGCAACCTCGGGCGTCCGCCTACAACATCATCAACAACGAGCTCGTCAAACACAGCTCCACCGGCGTGTGCCAGCGCTGCGTCGAGCAGGACCAAGGCATCGACGTCCTCCTCGACCTACACTAGGGCGAATGCGGGCACCACGCCGCGTCACGATCCCTGGTGGCCAAGGCTTTCCACCATGGTTTCTACTGGCCTACGGCCCTCCAAGACACCGAGTCACTCGTCCTCAAGTGCGAGGGATGCCAGCGCTTCAGCAAGCGCAGTCACCAGCCAGCGTCAGCACTCCGCACCATTCCAATCGCCTGGCCCTTCGCGGTCTGGGGACTCGACATGGTGGGACCCTTCAAAACCGCCCAAGGCGACATGACGCATTTGCTGGTGGCGGTGGACATGTTCACCAAGTGGAGCGAAGCACGGCCAGTCAAGAAACTGGATGGGCCAACAGCCGTACGGTTCATCAAAGACATCGCAGTACGCTACGACATGCCGAACAACATCATCATGGACAACGGCACCAACTTCGCCAAGGGCGCGCTCGCGCAATACTACTCCGTCTCCGGCATCCGCCTCAACCTGGCATCCGTTGCACACCTGCAGTCCAACGGACAGGTCGAGCTGGCCAACGGCCTCATCCTATCCGGCATCAAGTCGCGGTTCATCGAGCTTCTCATCCGCTCACCCGGCAGCTGGCACGACGACATGTCGGTCGTCCTCTAGAGTCTCTGAAGTATGCCAAACCGGTTGACCGGGTTTACCCCGTTCTTCCTCGTCTATGGGGCCGAAGCCGTCATCCCGACCGACGTCGAGTTCAACTCGCCCCGTGTCGTGATGTACACTGAAGCCGAAGACAAAGAAGCCCGCGAAGACAGCGTCGACCTACTTGAAGAAGCCCACCTCCTAGCGCTCAGCCGTTCGGCCATCTACCAGCAAGACCTGAGGCACTACCACAACAAGAGATCAAGCCCCTTGCATTACGCAACGACGACCTCGTCCTCCGACTCGTCCAAGAGCAAGCCGGCCAGCACAAGCTGTCCCCTCCATGGGAGGGCCCGTTCATCGCCAGCAGGGCCTTGTGCGATCGCAATGCCTACTACCTCATCGACGCACGCAAGTCAAACAAGCGCAAGAGAGACACCGCCGGCGAAGAAACGACCCAGCCGTGGAATGCGGAACTCCTCCGCCCGTTTTACAGTTAGCCGTACGAATGTATGTATCGTTGCCTTTTGTAAACGTATGAAACTATGGGGTCCCCGGTCGACGCTCAGGGGCTGCCCTTTTCCGACCAAGTTATTGTGTCTCCTACTTTTATGCATCACTGTGGTCTTGAACCCGGACACCGGTCTGACTCGCTTGACCCGGGGGCTCGGGGCCTGGCCAGCTTGGTCGCCACCCGCCGCCTTCCTTGGTGATTCCTGACGCGCTAAGGACGCGCGGCCCCCCACTTTGCCCTAGGCCCCAGAACCGGCTTCGGCTGTCGGCTGGCAAGCACAACGGGCCAAAGCTCCAGCACACCTAAAACACTAAGTCAAAGGCCGTCGGGTCAACCAACCTGGCCCGTCACTTTGAAAATAGCAGCACGACCGGCTGCTCGCCAACTGGCTCTACCAGATTGCCACCAGCCGGCCCAGTGGGTGTTTCGCTCGCGCTCAACATTTCGAAAACCTAAGTATTGCACGCTCCTCTCAAAAAACCGAACTCCTTGTCACGGACCGGAGCCTCGGCCGTTAGACTCCCAGGGGGAGGTTCGAGAAAGGAAAAATGCAAGAAATCGGTTCAAAAAATGAAAAGCAAAATCACAGACATTCACAAAAATATACACATCACGGAATATTTAAGAACAGGCCCACGGCCAGAGTTCATTACACCCAGAAACCCCCAGTGGGTGGGTGGACATGCTACCTAACAGCAAATTCTACTAAGTCATAAACATGACAGCCTCAGGCGTCTCCAGCGTCGGGTCACGATGTTGACGGCTCCCCCATGGCGGCCTCCGGGTCTGCCAAAGTACCGGTGTCCTCCTCGGCACCCCCGTCGTGGTAGACGTACTTCTCCTCGGAGCTGCCCTCCAGGTCATGCAGAAGCAGGCCGTAGTCGTTGCCAGCCACGACTCCGCCATCTTGCGCCCGCTCCATGTGGAACTCGTCATGGAGGGCGAACCCGGCAATGTAGCTGGCCCAGGAAGCAATCCGGCCAGCCTACTCCTGCACTTGCTGCTCCGAGCCTGCCCGTTGGCCCATCAACATGTCCAGCTACAGGTCCGGGTGCCAAGACAGTGCGAACCGGAGCGCCATCTCGGCGCCGGCACAGGCGGCGGAGACGCGCCACTCATCGAGTCGATCTAGCTCCATCTCCAGCCAGCGCGCCAGCCGCGTGAAGCTGCTCGGCGCAATGGAGCCCGGCCACAGAGCCGCTATCATCGCCGTGCTGGCCTGGGACAGCCACCCCATCCGATCACCCAAGACCCGCAGGCGAGCCTCGGCGGCTGTCATGATATCCGGGAAGGTCCACGCCACCTGCGGGTGGGTTCTGGAGCCAACGACCCCCAAAGGATCGCGCTGGAAGTAGACGGCCTCCTCTGCCAGCTAATGCGTCTCCGGGAAGGCCCCTATCAGAAAGCAAAGCAAGTCAGAAAAAAGACATCAAGGACAAGAAGCCGGATCCCAACCCGGCGGAACTCAAGAAAAGCAGTTACTGAAGAAGGATTCTTCTAGGTGTTGCGCTTCGAGCAACGTACCGTGCCGCTCCCGATCAATGGTGTGGTTGCGCTCCTGGAGCACCTTCTCCAAGTCGGCCACCTTGGCAAGGGCCGCCTTCAGCTCGGCGTCCATGTCCTCAGCCGCCTTGTTGGACGCTTCGCGGCGGTGGGCCTCCTCCTGGCGGGCCTCCTCCACCGCGGTCACCTACCCCTTCAGGCGCTCCACCTCGGCCTGAAGCTAGCCCTTGTCGTCGGCCAACTTGTCGCGTTGCTGTTCCACCTCGGCCTGGGCTCGCTATGCCTCCACAAACTTGGCGGCCTCCGCCTTGGGGTGCTCCACCTCGGCCTCGAGGCGGCTCTTGTCGCTCGCCAACTGCTCCTGCTACCGGCTTGCTTCGTCAAGCGACCGCCAGGCTGCCGCCGCCTCCACCTTCGTCTGCGCCACCTCGGCTCCAAGGTGGCAGGCATCGGCGACAAGCCGGACGTAGTGATTGCCGACCCGAAGAAGCCGGGACTGCCAAGATAACACCTCGGCCGCAAAAATAAGATTCAAAGAAGAACAACAAGATTTAAGATTTGACCCAACTGTTACACAGTTGGCCTGAATCTCGGGGGCTACACCCAGTGGGTGCGCTAGTGCACCCCCACTAGAAAAGAGCACGAAGATACCTGCGGCAACATGGAGCTCCTCCTCCTTGGCGACGAGCTGCTCCTTGAGCTCCCGATACTTGCCTAGGAGGTGGTTGAAGGCGCTGACCCGGTAGGTGTCCAGTTGCTGTAAAAAGCAGCGATGAATACAAAGACGACATTCCAAAGATTCGACCCAACTACTACGTAGTTGGCCCGAACCTCGGGGGCAACACCCAGTGGGTGCGCTAGCGTGCCCCCACAAAGAAGAAGCTGCAAAGGGAGAAATATCAGAAGGCGCAAAGGGAGCTTACCAGCACGGCGCGCTCCAGCTCCCGCGTCCGCTCCACCTTGGACTGGGCAAAGGCCTCGATCCAGTCCGTCCACCCGCACAGACGGCGGCTGACGGCATTGCTACCTCTTGAGCACTACGTTGGTTTTCCCTTGAAGAGGAAAGAATGATGCAGCAAAGTAGCTTAAGTATTTCCCTTAGTTTTTGAGAACCAAGGTATCAATACAGTAATAGGCTCCTCAAAAGTCCGACGCACCTACACAAAATCACAAGAACCTCACAACCAACGCGATAAAGGGGTTGTCAATCCCTTCACGGTAACTTGCGAGAGTGAGATCTGATAGAGATAATAAGATAAGATAAATATTTTTGGTACTTCTATGATATAGATTGGAAAATAAAAGATACAAATAAAAGTAGATGGGAAACTTATATGATAAAAGATAGACCCGGGGGCCATAGGTTTCACTAGTGCCTTCTCTCAAGATAGCATAAGTATTACAGTGGGTGAACAAATTACTGTCGAGCAATTGATAGAAAAGCTCATAGTTATGAGATTATCTAGGCATGATCATGTATATAGGCATCACGTCCGTGACAAGTAGATCGAAACGATTCTGCATCTATTGCTATTACTCCACACATCGACCGACTCCTGCCTGCATCTAGAGTATTAAGTTCATGAAGAACAAAGTAACACATTAAGAAAGATGACATGATGTAGAGGGATAAACTCAAGCAATATGATATAAACCCCATATTTTTATCCTCGATGGCAACAATACAATATGTGCCTTGGTGCCCCTGCTGTCACTGGGAAAGGACACCGCAAGATTGAACCCAAAGCTAAGCACTTCTCCTATTGCAAGAAAGATCAATCTAGTAGGCCAAACCAAACTGATAATTCAAAGAGACTTGCAAAGATAACAAATCATACATAAAAGAATTTAGAGAAGATTCAATTATTACTCATAGATAAACTTGATCATAAACCCCACAATTCATCAGATCTCGACAAACACACCACAAAAAGAGTTACATCGAATAGACCTCCAAGAAGATCGAGGAGAACTTTGTATTGCGATTCAAAGAGAGAGAAGAAGCCATCTAGCTAATTAATATGGACCCGAAGGTCTGTGGTAAACTACTCACAACTCATCGGAGAGGCCTTGGAGATGATGTAGAGGCCCTCCGCGGTCGATTCCCCCTCCGGTGTAGCACCGGCGAAGGCTCCAAGATGGGATCTCGCAGATACAGAAGGTTGCGGCGGTGTAAATAATTTTTTGTGGTGTTCCTGGATATTTTCGGGGTACGTGGATATATATATAGGAGGAAGAAGTAGGTCGGTTGACACTCGAGGGGCCCACAAGGGTCGGGGGGGCGCGCCGGGCACCCTCGTGTCCGCCTCTTTTGTTGCTTGACATCCACTCGAAGTCCCCTGGATTGTGTTTGTTCCAAAAAGATCGCTCCCGAAGGTTTCATTCCGTTTGGACTCCGTTTGATATTCCTTTTCTTCGAAACACTAAAATAGGCAGAAAAACAGCAATTCGGGTTGTGCCTCCGGTTAGTAGGTGAGTCCCAAAAATGATATAAAAGTGTAAAGTATAGCCCATAAACATCCAAAACGGGTAATATAATAGCATGGAGCAATAAAAAATTATAGATACGTTGGAGCCATATCAAGCATCCCGAAGCTTAATTCCTGCTCGTCCTCGAGTAGGTAAATGAGAAAAGCAGAATTTTTGATGTGGAATGCTACCTAGCATATTTGTCAATGTAATTTTCTTTATTGTGGCATGAATGTTCATATCCAAATGATTCAAAATAAAAGTTCATATTGACATAAGAAATAGTAATACTTCAAGCATACTAACTAAGTAATCATGTCTTCTCAAAATAACATGGCATTAGAAGGTTCATCCCTACAAAATCATATAGTTAGGCTATGTTTCATTTTCATCACACAAAATACTCCCATCAAGAACAACCCTGGTTTCAGCCAAGCAATTGGTTCATACTTTTTAGTGCGCTTCAGCTTTTTTCAACTCTCACGCAATACATGAGCGTGAGCCATGGATATAGCACTATGGGTGGAATAGAATATGATGATGGAGGTTGTGTGGAGAAGACAAAAAAGGAGAAAGTCTCACATTGACGAGGCTAATCAACGGGTTATGGAGATGCCCATCAATTGATGTCAATATGAGGAGTAGGGATTGCCATGTAACGGATGCACTAGAGCTATAAATGTATGAAAGCTCAAAAAAAACTAAGTGGGTGTGCATCCAACTTGCTTGCTCACGAAGACCTGGGGCATTTTGAGGAAGCCCATCGTAGAAATATACAAGACAGGTTCTATAATGAAAAACTCCCACTAGTATATGAAAGTGACAACATAAGAGACTTTCTATATGAAGAACATGGTGCTACTTTGAAGCACAAGTGTGGAAAAGGATAGTAACATTGCCCCCCTTTTTTATTTCTTTATACATATATATATATATATATATATATTGGGGGCCTTTCTTTTTTTTATTTGGGAACAATGCTCTAATAATGGTGATCATCACACTTCTATTTATTTACAACTCATGAATTACAACTCAAAACTAGAACAAGATATGACTCTATATGAATGCCTCCGGCGGTGTACCGGGATGGTCAATGAATCAAGAGTGACATGTATGAAAAATTATGCATGGTGGCTTTGCCACAAATACGATGTCAACTACATGATCATGCATGGCAATATGACAATGATGATGTGTGTCATGATAAACAGAAAGGTGGAAAGTTGCGTGGCAATATATCTCAGAATGGCTATTGAAATGCCATAATAGGTAGCTATGGTGGCTGTTTTGAAGAAGATATAAGGAGGTTTATGTGTGATAGAGCGTATCGTATCACGGGGTTTGGATGCACCGGCGAAGTTTGCACCAACTCTCAAGATGAGAAAGGGAAATGCACGATACTGAAGAGGCTAGCAATGATGGAAAGGTAAAAGTGTGTATAATCCATGGACTCACATTAGTTATAAAGAATGCATATACTTATTGCAAATGTTTTATTAGACCTCAAAGCAAAGTACTACTACATATGCTCCTAGGGGGGAGGTTGGTAGGAGTTAACCATTGCGCGCCCCCGACCTCCACACAAGGGATGGCAATGAAAAGAGCACTCCATGCAATAAATTTGTTACACAACTTTTACCATACGTGCATGCTACGGAACTTACCAACTTCAACACAAGTATTCTTTAAATTAACAATCACCCAACTAGCATGACTCTAATATCACAACCTCTATATCTCAAAACAATTATCAAGCATCAAATTGATCATAGCATCTAATTCACTTCCTATGATAGTTTTTATTATACCCAACTTGGATGCACATCATTCTAGGACCAATTTTATAACCATAGCAAATACCATGTTGTTCTAACAGACTCTCAAAATAATATAAGTGAAGCATGAGAGATCAACAATTTCTACAAAATCAAGCCACCGCCGTGCTCTAAAAAGTATAAGTGAAGCACTAGAGCAAAAACTATCTAGCTCAAAAGATATAAGTGAAGCACATAGTGTATTCTAATAAATTCCAATCATGTGGGTCTCTTCCAAAAGGTGTGTACAGCAAGGATGATTGTGGTATCTAAAAATCAAAGACTAATATCATACAAGACGCTCCAAGCAAAACACATATCATGTGGCGAATAAAAATATAGCTCCAAGTTACTGATAGACGAAGACGAAAGAGGGGATGCCTTCCGGGGCATCCCCAAGCTTAGGCTTTTGGTTATCCTTGAATATCTTGGGCTGCCATGGGCATTCCCAAGCTTAGGCTCTTGCCACTCCTTATTCCATAGTCCATGAAATCTTTACCCAAAACATGAAAACTTCACAACACAAAACTCAACAGGAAATCTCATGAGCTCCGTTAGTGCAAGAAAGAAAAACCACCACATAAGATACTGTAATGAACTCATTCTTTATTTATATTGGTGTTAAACCTAATGTATTCCAACTTCTCTATGGTTCATACCCCCCGATACTAGCCATAGAAGCATCAAAATAAGCAAACAACAAACGAAAAACAAAATATGTCAAAAATAGAACAGACTGTAGCAATCTGTAACTTCTGAATACTTCTGGAACTCTAAAAATCCTACCAAAATAGAAAGTCCTGGGCAATTTGTATATTGATCTACAGCAAAAAAATCAACGCAAAAGCACATTTCTGTGATTTACTAAAATATTTTCGTGCGCGCAAAAGTTTCTGTTTTTCAACAGAATCAAATTAACTATCACCGTAGGTTATCCTATAGGTTCTACTTGGCAAAAACACTAACTAAAACATGTAAACACATCTAAACAGAAGCTAGATGAAAATTTTATTACTAAACATAAGCAAAAAGCAAGGAACTAAAATAAAATTGGTTTGCCTCCCAACAAGCGCTATCGTTTAACGCCCCTAGCTAGGCATAAAAGCGAGGATAGATCTAAGTAGTGTCATCTTTAATTTTCAGTTTTTTAGCGAAGTCATGATCGAATCCGGGAGGTTCTTTACGTTTCCCTCAATACTCGGAAATTTTTAGATCTAAAGAATCCAACCGCTTATTGCAAAGAGTAATCAACATATTCATGCGGTGAAGATTTCCACTAACACCCTTAAGAGGTTCAAGAGACTTTTGTAAGATTTTTGTTACTTCGCAAATCTTTTCGAACACTTGTGTTTCTTCTTGGGTAGGATGTGGCCCCCCTTTTTGAGGTAGTGTTCCCACTATTCCCTCTATAATTTCATGCGCAATACTGGGATCAATTTCAATAAAATTTCCTTTGGCAATGCAATCCAAGAGTTGTCTATGGGACATATTTAGCCCAACATAAAAATTGCAAAGTAAAATTCTAAAATTCACCTCTAGGGTGCAATTACGATAAGATTCCATCATCCTATACCAAGCATCTTTTAAGTTTTCTCCTTGACTTTGCTTGAAGTGAAGACTTCAAACTCGGGAGACATAGGAGCAGATAAGGGACTAGCCATGATGACGAGATAAACGATCTAACACACGAGCACACAAAAGGCAAGCTAGAGAGACAAGATTGGGAAAGAGAGGGTGAATAAAACGGGAAAGGTGAAGTGGGGTAGAGGAAAACGAGAGGCAAATGGCAAATAATGTAATGCGACGGAGATGAGTTTGTGATGGGTACTTGGTATGTCTTGACTTGAGAGAAGACCTCCCCGGCAACGGCGCCATAAATCCTTCTTGCTACCTCTTGAGCACTGCGTTGGTTTTCCCTTGAAGAGGAAAGGGTGATGCAGCAAAGTAGCATAAGTATTTCCCTCAGTTTTTGAGAACCAAGGTATCAATCCAGTAGGAGGCTACTCAAAAGTCCCACGCACCTACACAAACAAACGAGAACCTCGCAGCCAACGCGATTAAGGGGTTGTCAATCCCATCACGGTAACTTGCGAAAGTGAGATCTCATAGAGATAATAAGATAAGATAAATATTTTTGGTATTTTTATGATATAGATTGGAAAATAAAAGATGCAAATAAAAGTAGATGGGAAACTTATATAATAAAAGATAGATCCGGGGGCCATAGGTTTCACTAGTGGCTTCTCTCAAGATAGCATAAGTATTACGGCAGGTGAACAAATTACTGTCGAGAAATTGATAGAAAAGCGCATAGTTATGAGATTATCTAGGCATGATCATGTATATAGGCATCACGTCCATGACAAGTAGACTGAAACGATTCTGCATCTACTACTATTACTCCACACATCGACCGACTCCTGCCTACATCTAGAGTACTAAGTTCATGAAGAACAGAGTAACGCATTAAGAAAGATGACATGATGTAGAGGGATAAACTCAAGCAATATGATATAAACCCCATATTTTTATCCTCGATGGCAACAATACAGTACGTGCCTTGCTGCCCCTGCTGTCACTGGGAAAGGACACCGCAAGATTGAACCCAAAGCTAAGCACTTCTCCTATTGCAAAAAAGATCAATCTAGTAGGCCAAACCAAACTGATAATTCAAAGAGACTTGCAAAGAAAAAAATCATACATAAAAGAATTTAGAGAAGATTCAATTATTACTCATAGATAAACTTGATCATAAACCCACAATTCATCGGATCTCCACAAACACACCGCAAAAAGAGTTACATCGAATAGATCTCCAAGAAGATCGAGGAGAACTTTGTATTGAGATTCAAAGAGAGAGAAGAAGCCATCTAGCTAATAACTATGGACCCGAAGGTCTGTGGTAAACTACTCACAACTCATCGGAGAGGCCTTGGAGATGATGTAGAGGCCCTCCATGGTCGATTCCCCCTCCGACGGAGCGCCGGCGAAGGCTCCAAATGGAATCTCGCGGATACAGAAGGTTGCGGCGGTGGAAATAATTTTTCGTGGTGCTCCTGGATGTTTTCGGGATACGTGGATATATATATAGGAGGAAGAAGTAGGTCGGCTGACGCTCGAGGGGCCCATGAGGGTGGGGGCGCGCCCACCCCCAAGGGCGCACCGGGCACCCTCGTGGTCGCCTCGTTTGTTGCTTGACGTCCACTCCAAGTCCTATGGATTGTGTTTGTTCCAAAAAGATCGCTCCCGAAGGTTTCATTCCGTTTGGACTCCATTTGGTATTCCTTTTCTTCGAAACATTGAAATAGGCAGAAAAACAGCAATTCGGGTTGTGCCTCCGGTTAGTAGGTTAGTCCCAAAAATGATATAAAAGTGTAAAGTAAAGACCATAAACATCCAAAACGGGTAATATAATAGCATGGAACAATAAAAAATTATAGATACGTTGGAGACATATCAAGCATCCCCAAGCTTAATTCCTGCTCGTCCTCGAGTAGGTAAATGATAAAAACAGAATCTTTGATGTGGAATGCTACCTAGCATATTTCTCAATGTAACTTTCTTTATTGTGGCATGAATGTTCCGATCCAAATGATTCAAAATAAAAGTTCATATTGACGTAAGAAATAGTAATACTTCAAGCATACTAACTAAGCAATCATGTCTTCTCAAAATAACATGGCATTAGAAGGTTCGTCCCTACAAAATCATATAGTTAGGCTATGTTTCATTTTCATCACACAAAATCCTCCCATCAAGAACAACCGCGCTTCAGCTTTTTTCAACTCTCACGCAATACATGAGCGTGAGCCATGGATATAGCACTATGGGTGGAGTAGAATATGATGATGGAGGTTGTGTGGAGAAGACAAAAAAGGAGAAAGTCTCACATTGACGAGGCTAATCAACGGGCTAGGGAGATGCCCATCAATTGATGTCAACATGAGGACTAGGGATTGCCATGCAACGGATGTGCTAGAGCTATAAATGTATGAAATCTCAAAAAAAACTAAGTGGGTGTGCATCCAACTTGCTTGTTCACGAAGACCTGGGGCATTTTGAGGAAGCCCATCATAGGAATATAAAAGCCAAGTTCTATATTGAAAAATTCCCACTAGTATATGAAAGTGACAACATAAGAGACTTTCTATATGAAGCACATGGTGCTACTTTGAAGCATAAGTGTGGAAAAGGATAGTAACATTGCCCCCTTTTTTATTTCTTTATATATATATATATATATATTGGGGGCCTTTCTTTTTTTTCTTTGGCCTTTCCTTTTTTTCTTTGGCCTTTCTTTTTCTGGCCTTTCTTTTTTTATTTGGGGACAATGTTCTAATAATGGATATCATCACACTTCTATTTATTTACAACTCATGAGTTACAACTCAAAACTAGAACAAGATATGATTCTATATGAATGCCTCCGGCGGTGTACCGGGATGGGCAATGAATCAAGAGTGACATGTATGAAAAATTATGCATGGTGGCTTTGCCACAAATACGATGTCAACTACATGATCCTGCATGGCAATATGACAATGATGATGTGTGTCATGATAAATGGAACGGTGGAAAGTTGCATGGCAATATATCTCGGAATGGCTATGGAAATGCCATAATAGGTAGGTATGGTGGCTGTTTTGAGGAAGATATAAGGAGGTTTATGTGTGATAGAGCGTATCGTATCACGGGATTTGGATGCACCGGCGAAGTTTGCACCAACTCTCAAGGTGAGAAAGAGCAATGCCCGGTACCGAAGAGGCTAGCAATGATGGAAAGGTCAAAGTGCGTATAATACATGGACTCACATTAGTCATAAAGAACTCATATACTTATTGCAAAAGCTTTATTAGCCCTCGAAGCAAAGTACTACTATGTATGCTCCTAGGGGGAGGTTGGTAGGAGTTAACCATCGCCCGCCCCCTACCTCCACACAAGGGAAGGCAAGCAAAAGAGCACTCCATGCAATAAATTTGTTACACAACTTTTACCATACGTGCATGCTATGGGACTTGCCAAATTTTACACAAGTATCCTTTAAATTCACAATCACCCAACTAGCATGACTCTAATATCACCACCTCTATATCTCAAAACAATTATCAAGCATCAAATTGATCATAGCATCCAATTCACTTCCTATGATAGTTTTTATTATACCCAACTTGGATGCCCATCATTCTAGGACCAATTTTATAACCATAGCAAATACCATGCTGTTCTAAAAGACTCCCAAAATAATATAAGTGAAGCATGAGAGTTCAACAATTTCTACAAAATCAAGCCACCGGCATGCTCTAAAAAGTATAAGTGAAGCACTAGAGCGAAAACTATCTAGCTCAAAAGATAAAAGTGAAGCACATAGAGTATTCTAATAAATTCCAATCATGTGGGTCTCTCCCAAAAGGTGTGTACAGCAAGGATGATTGTGGTAATCTAAAAATCAAAGACTAATATAATACAAGACGCTCCAAGAAAAACACATATCATATGGCAAATAAAAATATAACTCCAAGTAAAGTTACTGATAGACGAAGACGAGAGAGGGGATTGAGGGAGTCCTGGATTAGGGGGATCCGGACAACCGGACTATATACATCGTCCGGACTATTGGAGCGTGAAGATACAAGAGTCAAGACTCCGTCCCGTGTATTTGGATGGGACTCGCCTTTGCGTGGAAGACAAGCTTGGCGATTCGGATATTGTATTTCCTTCCTTGTAACCGACTCTGTGTAAACCCTAGCCCTCTCCGGTGTCTATATAAACCGGAGAGGTTGGTCCTTAGAAGGCCGATCACAATTACAATCATAATCATCATAGGCTAGCTCCTAAGGTTTAGCCTCTACGATCTCGTGGTAGATCTACTCTTGTACTACTCATATCCTCAATATTAATCAAGCAGGAATTAGGGTTTTACCTCCTTCAAGAGGGCCCGAACCTGGGTAAACATTGTGTCCCTTGCTTCCTGTTACCATCAACATAAGACGCACAGATCTGGACCCTCTACCCGATATCCGCTGGTTTTGACACCGACATTTGTGCTTTCATTGAGAGTTCCTCTGTGTCGTTGCTGCAAGGCTCAATAGCACCTTCAATCGTCAACAACATGGTCCAGGGTGAAACTTTTCTCCCGGACAGATCTTTGTGTTCGACGGCTTTGCACTGTGGGATAATTTGCTTGGCCATCTGGAGCAGATTGACAACTACGCTCCTGGCCACCAGGTCAGGTTCGGAAACCTGAACTACATGACCGATATCCGCGGAGAGTTGATCTTCGACGGAATCTGGCCTGTGACAGGAGTGCCGGGCAGTCACGATGAGCACAGCCTAGACCTGCTATCGGACAGTGCTCGGGATATTACCCCTGCAGTGGACCCGGACCTAAATCCGGAGCAGACAGCGTGGCCCAAGGACGGGTGGATGGACCCCACCCCGCAGGCCACACACTCATCAGCGATAGAGCCGAACACCGGCCTCACTTCTAAGGAAGCCTGTGACTCCAGACCCTCGGACTCGTGTCCGGTTGGAGGTTCCAGTCCGCGCGCTCCCGAGCCCGCTGAGCCTGGTTGGGCTCCGGTAATGGAGTTTACCACTGCAGATATCTTCCAGCACTCGCCCTTTGGCGACATGCTGAACTCATTAAAGTCTCTCTTTTTGTTCGGAGGCTCTTGGCCGAACTATGTCCGACTCGAGTGGAAAGCAGGCGACGAAGGAATTCGCTGCCCACCCACCACCCACTTTATTGCCAGGGTCGATGATGTAACAGACGTGCTTGACTTCGACTCCAAAGACATCGACGGTATGGACGATGATGCAGGAGAAGTACAGGAACCACCGCTCACAGGGCGGTGGGTAGCCACCTCCTCATATGATATATATATGGTGGACACTCCGAAGGAAACCAATGGCGATGAGGCAACGGAGGATAACCCCTCGGGGAGAAAAACAAAGCATGGGCGTTGTCGGCGCCGCTCCATGCCCCGCCACAGCAATATCGGCTCAGGAGACGAAAACAATCCGGATGGTGCCGAAGAGGAATACAACCTCGACCATCCTGCCTTCGAGCAAGCCGAACAGGCGATGGACGGATATCCGGAGGAGGCAACTACATGCCCCCCTCTGAAGATGAGATTAGCCTCGGCAATTCCGAATGCGGTGTTCCTGAGGATCCAGTGGAGCAAGTTCGCTTCAAGCGACGGCTCATGGCCACGGCAAGGAGCCTACAAAGGAAGCAACAGCAGCTCAAAGCTGACCAAGATTTTCTCGTGGACAGATGGACCAAGGTCATGGCCACCGAAAAATACAAACTCGACCACCCCGACAAAGGGCACACACAGCATAATCCGCTACCCCAACCTAAGCAAGAGAACCCAAGGCGCGTACCCCGACGTCAACACACCACAACGGTCCAAGACAATACGAAGGATACCCGAAGAGGCATCGTCAAGCCTTGGTGCAATTGTCATAAACGTCAAGTCAGGGAAGTTGGTGCCAAATCCAGCAACTCCCAGTCTAGTCAGCGGACAAAGAACAGCTCAAGCCTATGCGGCCCGAGCAACATACTCGATCAACCATTTGAAATTCATGGTACTCCTAGAAGAAAGGCCAAGCACACCAATAGAGAATGTCGGATCCTCAAAACAAGGAGGCCGGCCGTGTGCCGGAAACAATGAGGGGAGGAGTCCAACAATGGCAAAGTCAAAAGATCCTCCAGATCACAAAAGTACGGCCAATCCCCCCGATCACATCAACCACAACAATTCAATTGCAGTACCTCTAGACCTAGCAGTCCAGGGGCTCCATCTCACATAAAACCCCCGCGGGTATGAACCCACAAATAACATCTTCTAAAAGATGCCAGTTGCAAAGGCCAAGTTTTATTGGGCCACCACTCTAAAGGTTGTCTTCGGATCACCAAAGAAAAAAAATGCCACGCCAAAGAATAATTCTTCGGCACCTTCCCCTCATACGGTAATTTACCATATGCTAACGGGATGAACCACGTTGACTAGATTCCACGTGGTAAACCATTAGGCCAACACCGTGTGATATAATCACACCTATGGGCAAGGCCGAACCCCGCCCTTAGAACGGTAATAATACAGCTGCCGGAGTAGCGAGTCGTGCATGCCTATCAAAAATTTGATATGAAAGCCAACTATCCGAACACCCACAGAGGAGTCCGCGCTACTTCACGGTATAACGGCTGGGTTAACCAGGGTCCGATCAGGAACCCTCGGACCAACCGCAAGAGGACGTTTAGCTGCCTCCAAGTATTTGCCTTTACAAACTAACTTTGACGTAGAACAGGATTGGCGACGTGGAATCGGCCCGGACACACAAGGGCAGGAACATGCATGTGAACCCCACCCAAAGAAGGCAGTCTGGATTCACTTCAGATCCACTCACAAGCCCCCTCCAGTCAGGCCATCACAGGTTCCGCCAAAAACACCTCTTTTCATAATCATAAAATCGTACTCATATGCATAGACATATAATACGACTACAATGCGTAGACTTAAATAACACTTACCGGCCGTCGTTTCTCATCGACGCCTCTTTGTCAAAAATGGCAGCCACGCCTCGTGTTACGCCCGATTATGCTAGGGGCTTCACAGTATGGCAATAAAGTCCGACCACCTTTTCGGTCGCTCGGCACCCCGAACTTATAGCACTATATGCATCAGCTCCGAATCATGTCTTGGGTCATTGGTTGGGTTTGCCCGGCTCCCATGTTTTGGTACCATACATTTCGCCCCATCGGCTAAGGTAGCGCTGGGAGAACTACTGCGATTGTGTCCCGGTTTTGCCGGACGAGCACCTCAGTAGAGAAAGCCGAAAACTGACTGTCATGATACAGTGAGAGCTGGTCAGCTGTTCGAGAGGTTGTAAAATCCTTAAAGATTTATTCCACATAACGCCATTATAAATGCAGACTGCGACGGATCGGTCTTCCGATCAGGCGCCAATAGAGCCCCTAGTTTGGCCTTCCGAACACTAGGGGCTGCGCCGACCATACTCGAATTCCTATGGCTAAGTGAGAGCGGTAGAGCCCTATAGTCCGATTGCCTGGTTCGTGGTGAGGAACACCTCCTTAAAAGGACCTAGCCATGGGATAAAGAGTGTTCAGGTATGTCCCGAACACCCCCGTATTTCTTTCGTGGGGGCAGAAGCCGACGACTGGCCAACTCTCAGGATTTACATACACTAAACAGCCACACAGGAAGAACAAATGTTCAAACAAAAGAGGCAATAAATAATAAAAGTGCCATTATCCCATATTACAAAGAACGACACGAATGCCCTCAGGGAAATATAATATCTTTGGTACACTTATCCGCCATGAGGCGGGCTCCCTTCAGTACACCTTCATAGTACAGCTCGGGCTTGCGGTGCTCCTTACCCTTTGGAGGCCCCTCAGTCATCAACTCTCCGCGTCAAGCTTCCCCCGATGCACTTTTGCACGGACAAACGCCATGCGTGCACCCTCTATACAGACCGATCGCTTAACAGCATCAAGCCGAGGATAGGCGCCCACAATCCGCTTCACGAGTCCAAAGTAACTGCTTGGAATTGGCTCCGCGGGCCACAGCCGGACAACCAAGTCCTTCATGGCTAGTTCGGCCGCCTGGTGCAGTTCGACCAGCTGCTTTAGCTGATCGATAAAGGGCACCGGATAGTTCGGCGCCAAATATTGCGACCAGAAATCCCTCTCTGCAGACTTCTTCTCCTCGGTCCGGTAGAATTGGGCGGCATCTGATATGCTGCGAGGCAGATCCGCAAACGCCCCTGGAAAAACAAGAACTCAGCTTGTCGCTTAGAGTTCTTCTCACTATCATGTAAAAATGGCCATGAATACAAAAGGCCTTACCAGCCGCAACCTTCTGGGCCTCCTGAATGTCCCGCACAGCACCTCGGGCTTCTTACCGAGCATCTTCCGTGGCTTGGAGAGCTTGGGCGAGTTCGGATTCTTTCCCTATTAGACTCTGCTCCAAGCACTCGCTTTTCTTCACATCCTCCTGGAGCTCTCGCTTAGCTGTGATGACCCTGGCCTCGTGTTTCTCACGAAGCGCCTGTTCGGCGGCAGCCTTATCGTTGGCGTTAGCCACAGCCTTCTTTAGTGCCTCATATTCGGCACTCGCTCCTAGAGCATACAATACAAATACTTTTCACTAGGCACAATTACTCATTCGTGCCAAATTCAAGACAATGTTTCAACATACCTTGCTTGTCCTCCAATTGCTTCTTCACACGGCCAAGTTCCTCCTCGGCCCGTTCCAGGCTCTGCTTTAGTCCGGACACTTCCTCATTATGAGCGGCCATCTTCTCTGCAGACGCCTGTTTTCACACAAAGGGGTATACGTCATTAACAAAGGCTCCAGCACAAGCGGATGATTTGATCCCTTGTTTGGCTTTTTCTCTCTCTTTCGCCGGACAATGCATCAGGGGCTACTACTCATATTATGACAAAGGTTTCTTAGAAAACATACCTCAAAGGCCTTTATAAGGCCAAGGCAGGACTCATTCAGCCCTCTCTCGATGGACTGAATCTTTTCAATCACCGCACCCATGAGGGTCCGATGTTCATCGACGATAGACGCGCTCCTTAACACCATCGATAGGCCACCCGGCAGCTCTGCTTGGACAGAGGTTGCTGGCAGAGTAGGCAAGCCTCCCCCCGTCAAAGGTCGCTGCTCGCCCGATCCTGGAGCCTTAAAAGTCTCCAGGACCGTATCCGGCTATGGTTCGAACCCGAGATCGCCCCCGCCGTCGAGACGCTTGGAGGCCATTGCTCCCTTGTGTCCGGCTCCAGAGATATGCCACCCCTGGTCCGGGTCCCATTGAGACGACACCTCAGTGTCGCGCCTGGACTTTGGGGAGGGGCCTTTGGAGCCGCCCCGCTCGCCAAGGCGTCTGAGCTCAGCGAATCCTCCGATGAGGACTGTTTGGCGCGAGATCTCGCCGGGCTGTACGAAATATGGCGACAGTTAAAACTACTATACCCAAACAACCCCGGGCGCATATGCGTGTTCGGATTTCATATACTTACGACTTTTCTAGGGGCTGGTCCCTGGGATCCCACTCCGGGCCACTGTCGGCAGCCGTGGTGGATGCCTCTGGGAGGGAACCTTTCCCCCTCTTGGGCGATTCGGTCTCCAGTGATGTGGAGGCCGTCCTTTTCTTCCCACCTTCTGCAAGAGGCTCGTCCTCCTCCGCTTCCTCCTCTTCGTCTTCGGAAGAAGGATGGTCGCTGGAGTCTTCAGATTTTGCATCCAAATTATCGCGACGACGAAGGCCACTCTGGGTCTTTTTGACCGTCTTGGAGGCCTCTTTCCTTTGCGCCTCATAAGGCGCTGGGACCAGCATCTTCGTCAGAAGAGGTCCGTCCGGTTCCTCCGGCAGCGGGGCCGGACAATGTATCCGCTCCACCTTCTTTATCCATCCCTGGGGTTATGATAAAGCATGATTAAAATGTCTCCCTCGGGACACAGCATAGCAATAATTTACCGGGCTTGCAGAACGGGCTAATTGATACCCACGGTCCTCAGAGGAGCCCGGCCATGATTTCCCGGACTTAAAGAGCACTTTCCAGATATCCTTGTGGGAGGAATCATAGAGCTCCCGAAGGGTCTGGTGCTCAGTTGGGTCGTACTCCCGCAAATTGCAGGCTCGACACTGGCAAGGGAGAACCAGGCGAACTAACATCACTTGGACTACGTCGACGAGTTTGACATTCTTGTCGACCACACTCTGGACGCGCGTCTGGAGCAATGTCAGCTCATCGGACGAGGACCAGTTCGGGCCCTTCTTGGGCCAGGACGTGAGCCGCAGTGGGGCTCCGGATTTGAACTCGGGAGCCGCAACCCACTTTTTGCCGCGAGGTTCGGTGATGTAGAACCACTTCTGCTGCCACTCCTTGACGGAGTCGTCGAGGGCGCCCGTCGGCCAAACGACCTTGGGCATCTTACTCACCATGGAGCCGCCGCACTCGGCATGCTCGCCACTCACCACCTTGGGCTTCACATTGAAAATCTTCAGCCACAGGCCGAAGTGAGGCGAAATTCGTAGAAAAGCCTCACACACGACGATGAAAGTCGAGATATTGAGGAAAGAATTGGGGGAAAGATCATGAAAATCAATCCCATAGTAATACATGACTCCACGAACAAATGGGTGAAGGGGAAACTCGAGCCTGCGGACAAAATGGGAAAGGAACACGACTCTCTCGTGAGGCTCCGCAGTAGGGACGACCTGTCCCACCGGTGGGAGACGGTGGCCGATCTTCTTGGCCAGATACCCGGCCTCTCGGAGCCTCTCGATATCCTTCTCCTGGACGGTAGAGACCATCCATCTGCCTCCTGCTCCAGATCCGGACATCTTTGGAAAACCTCTCTTCGATGGAAAGAAGAATGCCTGGGCGTTAGGTCTCGAACAGAGGGGAATGGGCTACCGGAAGGAGAAGGCGTGGGTAAATAGGAAGAGATCTTATCTCTTTATAGAGACGGTTAAAGCTTTTTGCGCCTCCCCACTTGCCTGGTTGAACCCGCTCACTCCCCACTCGCCGCGATTAGCGGTGCGGTTGGATTATCCATACCCATATTGATGAGAATCCCACAATAAGGGGACGCGATCTCTGCTATGGCGAAACGTGCAGAAGAAACCACCTCGCGATATGCGCTATGGCTGGTTGTGGGGAAAACGGTTCGAATAATGACCCGACCGTAATGACATGTCACGTGGTCAGCAGATTATGTTTGTGAAATATCATTTTCTCTATGGTGGTATGTGAAGATCATTTTGCAGATCCGGACATGGTCTACGTGTTTGATAATTACCTTGGAGTATTCGGAGATGGAACCCGCCTTGCAATGCCGAAGACAAGAATGCGCACCGGACTCATTGTCATTGAAGCATGTTTCAGGGGCTACTGAGGGAGTCCTGGATTAGGGGATCCGAACAGCCGTACTATATACATCATCCGGACTATTGGAGCGTGAAGATACAAGACTCAAGACTCCGTCCCGTGTCCTGATGGGACTCTCCTTTGCGTGGAAGACAAGCTTGGCGATCCGGATATTGTATTTCCTTCCTTGTAACCGACTCCGTGTAAACCCTAGCCCTCTCCGGTGTCTACATAAACCGGATAGGTTGGTCCTTAGAAGTCCGATCACATTTACAATCATAATCATCATAGGCTAGCTCCTAAGGTTTAGCCTCTACGATCTCGTGGTAGATCTACTCTTGTACTACTCATATCCTCAATATTAATCAAGCAGGAAGTAGGGTTTTACCTCCATAAAAAGGGCCCGAACCTGGGTGAACATTGTGTCCCTTGCTTCCTGTTACCATCAGCCGAAGACGCACAGATCGGGACCCCCTACCCGAGATCCGCCAGTTTTGACACCGACAGGGATGCCTACGGGGCATCCCCAACCTTAGGCTTTTGGTTATCCTTGAATATCTTAGGGTGCCATGGGCATTCCAAAGCTTAGGCTCTTGCCACTTATTATTCCATAGTCCATCAAATCTTTACCCAAAACTTGAAAACTTCACAACACAAAACTCAACAGGAAATCTCATGAGCTCCGTTAGTGCAAGAAAGAAAAACCACCACATAAGGTATTGTAATGAACTCATTCTTTATTTATATTGGTGTTAAACCTACTTTATTCCAACTTCTATATGGTTCATACCCCCGATACTAGCCATAGAAGCATCCAAATAAGCAAACAACACACGAAAAACAAAATCTGTCAAAAACAGAACTGTCTGTTGCAATCTGTAACTTTCGAATACTTCTGGAACACTAAAAATCCTACCAAAATAGAAAGTCCTGGTAAATTTGTCTATTGATCTACAGCAAAAAGAATCAACACAAAAGCATGTTTATTTGATTTACAAAAATATTTTCGTACGTGCAAAAGTTTCTATTCTTCAGCAGAATCAAATTAACTATCACCGTAAGTTATCCTATAGGTTCTACTTGGCACAAACACTAATTAAAACATGAAAACACATCTAAACAGAAGTTAGATGAAAAATTTATTACTAACCAGAAGCAAAAAAGCAAGGAACTAAAATAAAATTGGGTTGCTTCCCAACAAGCGCTATCATTTAACGCCCCTAGCTCAACATAAAAGCGAGGATAGATCTAAGTAGTGTCATCTTTAATTTTCAGTTTTTTAACGGAGTCATGCTCGAATCCGAGAGGTTCTTTACGTTTCCCTTCATACTCGGAAATTTTTAGATCTAAATAATCCAACCGCTTATTGCAAAGAGTAATCAACATATTCATGCGGTGAAGATTTCTGCTAACACTCTTAAGAGGTTCAAGAGACTTTTGTAAGATTTTTGTTACTTCGCAAATCTTTTCAAACACTTGTGTTTCTTCTTGGGTAGGATGTGGCCCCCCTTTTTGAGGTAGTGTTCCCACTATTCCCTCTATAATTTCATGCGTAATATTAGGATAAATTTCAATAAAATTTCCTTTGGCAATGCAATCCAAGAGTTGTCTATGGGACATATTTAGCCCAACATAAAAATTGCGAAGTTAAATTTTAAAATTCACCTACAATTACGATAAGATGCCATCATCCTATACCAAGCATCTTTTAAGTTTTCTCCTTGATTTTGCTTGAAGTGAATAACTTCAAACTTGGGAGACATAGGAGCGGATAAGGGACTAGCCATGACGACGAGATAAACAATCTAACACACGAGCACACAAAAGGGAAGCTAGAGAGAGAAGATTGGGAAAGAGAGGGTGTATAAAACGGCAAAGGTGAAGTGGGGGAGAGGAAAACGAGAGGCAAATGGAAAATAATGTAATGTGAGGGAGATGAGTTTGTGATGGTTACTTGGTATGTGTTGACTTGAGCGAAGACCTCCCGGGAAACGGCGCCAGAAATCCTTCTTGCTACCTCTTGAGCACTGCGCTGGTTTTCCCTTGATGAGGAAAGGGTGATGCAGCAAAGTAGCGTAAGTATTTCCCTCAGTTTTTGAGAACCAAGGTATCGATCCAGTAGGAGGCTCCTCAAAAGTCCCACGCATCTACACAAACAAACAAGAACCTCGCAACCAACGTAATAAAGGGGTTGTCAATCCCTTCACGGTAACTTGCAAAAGTGAGATCTGATAGAGACAATAAGATAAGATAAATATTTTTGGTATTTTTATGATATAGATTGGAAAATAAAAGATGCAAATAAAAGTAGATGGGACACTTATATATTAAAATATAGACCCGAGGGCCATAGGTTTCACTAGTGGCTTCTCTCAAGATAGCATAAGTATTACGGTGGGTGAACAAATTACTGTCGAGCAATTGATTGAAAAGTGCATAGTTATGAGATTATCTAGGCATGATCATGTATATAGGCATCATGTCCATGACAAGTAGACCGAAATGATTCTGCATCTACTACTATTACTCCACACATCGACCGACTCCTGCCTGCATCTAGAGTATTAGGTTCATGAAGAACAAAGTAACGCATTAAGAAATATGACATAATGTAGAGGGATAAACTCAAGCAATATGATATAAACCCCATATTTTTATCCTCTATGGCAACAATACAATACGTGCCTTGCTGCCCCTGCTGTCACTGGGAAAGGACACCGCAAGATTGAACCCAAAGCTAACACTTCTCCTATTGCAAGAAAGATCAATCTAGTAGGCCAAACCAAACTGATAATTCAAAGAGACTTGCAAAGATAACAAATCATACATAAAAGAATTTAGAGAGATTATTATTACTCATAGATAAACTTGATCATAAACTCACAATTCATCGGATCTTGACAAACACACCGCAAAAACAGTTACATCAAATAGACCTCCAAGAAGATCGAGGAGAACATTGTATTGAGATTCAAAGAGAGAGAAGAAGCCATCTAGCTAATAACTATGGACCCAAAGGTCTGCGGTAAACTACTCACAACTCATCAGAGAGGCCATGGAGATGATGTAGAGGCCCTCCATGGTAGATTCCTCCTCCGACGGAGTGCCGACGAAGGCTCCAACATAGGATCTCGCGGATACAGAAAGGTTGCGGCGGTGGAAATAGTTTTTTGGTGTGCTCCTGGATTTTTTCGGGGTACGTGGATATATATAGGAGGAAGAAGTAGGTCGGTTGACGCTCAAGGGGCCCACGATGGTGGGGGGCGCGCCCACCCCCAGGGGGCGCGCTGGGCACCCTCGTGGCCGCCTCGTTTGTTGCTTGACGACAACTCTAAGTCCCCTGGATTATGTTTGTTCCAAAAAGATCGCTCCCGAATGTTACATTACGTTTGGACTCCGTTTGATATTCCTTTTCTTTGAAACACTGAAATAGGCAAAAAACAGCAATTCGGGCTGGGCCTCCGGTTAGTAGGTTAGTCCTAAAAATGATATAGAAGTGTAAAGTAAAGCCCATAAACATCCAAAAAGGGTAATATAATAGCATAGAACAATCAAAAATTATAGATACATTGGAGACGTATCAGGCATCCATCGCCGCCTCCTCCTGGGTCTGAGGCCCGAAGACCACGGTGGCCCCGCCCCGTGCCGGCTGTGACACGGCAGTCCGACGTCCCCCTGGCCTGGGCACCTGGCATGCTCTCCGCCGGCCGCTCCCACCGCGGTCAGCGCCTCCTCTGACACCCTCTCCGGCACCGCTACCGACCCGGCCGACGGGGCGGCCTGCGATGCCACCGTCGGCTCGATAGCCGGGTGGCCTTCGGCGCTCCCCCGACGCCTGCGGTGTCCCCTACGGCGCCATTCGTGGTGCCTCCTCCAAGACGACATCGCCGCCACCTCCGTCGACCCCCGCCCGCTCGACAGCTTCGACCTGCAGTGGGGTGTCAACCTCAACCTCCACGACCTCCCGGTCGAGGTCCACCACCTCAGTCCACGGCCTCCGGCATCTCTCGCCACGTCGGCTCCTCGCCGGCTCGTGCCCATGTCACCGCAGCATCCATCCAGGCCCGGACCGATGCCGCCTCCACCTCCGCCTCGGCCCTGTTCCGGTCCCGCCAGGCCAAGCCTTCGGTGTCGGTCGGGTCCAGGCCGAGATCCGGATCTGCCAGCTCCTCTTCCTCGTCCTGGTCGATGGTGCCGGACCGGCTCCTTCGGAACACGGCGTCCTCGGCGCCCGCAGCGTCGGCCGCCGCCCTCGCTAGCGCGATCAGCGACCTGAAGTCCAAGGCAAAATGAATAACGAGCTAGGCCGACTCGGCCACTCGGATGCAAGCAAGAAGAAAACTCACCCCGACAGAACTAGGACGGTGGGCCTTGATGGCCTCTCCTGCGCAGCACCGCGACTCCTCTTGGCGGTCGGCCTTGCACCTCCAGCCGGGTTTGCCGCGCGCTTCACGGCCAGAGGCTGTGGCGCGACGCTGTCCTTCCCATGCGGCCGGCTCGGCGTCGGCCCTCCCCATGATGACCCGGCTCCGCCCGCGTTGCTGCCTCCTCCGCCCAACGCCACTGCATCAACGGTCTGCATTAGTATCGTCCGTGCCGCGTCACGCCCAACAACTTAAGGAACATGTAAAAGAAAGCAAAAGCAAGACTTACCCGCTCGGTGCCCAACGCCAGCATCGGCGGCCTCCTCCTCCCCTCCGCCGTGGGCCGCGGGCTCCATCGACACTGCCTACACCACCTGCGATGGTGCCCGGGCGTAAGGGTGTCAGATGGCATTCAGAAGCACCTCCCGCGTCGTGTCGGGATAGATGAGAAGATGCGCAGCAGTGAAATATGAAGACCAGAGACTCACCAGGGGTGCCGGATTCGAGTGGTTGTACGGCGGCTTGCCGAACCGCCAGTCGTCCCTGAACGCGGCCTTAGAGATGCCGTTAACCCAGCGTGCAATCTGGTCCGCCGCCAGGCACGTGGCCGCCAGGCGGTTTGGTTCCTGAAGGCCGGTCATCTTGCTGATGAGGCAGCTGCGCCGCTGCAGCAGAAGAACCCAGCGCATGATGAAGGCGGCAATAATGTTGGTGCCATTGACCCCTCCCGCGCCTTCACCACAGACACCCGCTCGCAGGATTGAGAATCTCCTGCGACGGGTGCCTGGGGTAGTAACCCCAATTCATCTTCGCCAGCAGCGGCGTGATGGCAAAGGCCGACAGGTTGATGCGGTCCGCGCCAAGATTGCGGACGTAGAAGAAGGAGTTCTGCCATTTCTTTCCAGAATACTCCAACGGTATCTTGGGGCAATCAGCGTCCGACCGCTTCGAGATCACGGTGGCCCCGCAGTCAGGGAACTCCCCGGCCGTCGGCCCCTGCTGCTTCAAGGAGAAGAAGCACGCACAGAGTTCGATTGAGGGCTCGACCCCCAGGTACCCCTCGCAGAGGGTGACGAAGCCCGACAGTTGGACGGCGGGGCGAGCGCCAAGATGATGGGGCTGGAGCCCAAGAACTCTAGGAAGGTGCGGAAGAAGGCTGTCACGCCCAAGATGCGATCCTATCCTAAAGGAACACGAAGGTCCCACCAAGGATAGAAGCGCATCTTGAAGACGCTTTTGCAAGGTGGATATCATTACATCAACATTACATAATAGATGGGGATACATACAAAAGGCATACAATGCCACATGAATACAACATCATCTTACATAAGAGCACCATCTGACTACGGATGAAACACAAACAGGAACTCAAACGACATCCACCCTGCTAGCCCAGGCTGCCGACCTGGAAGCTATCCCCTGATCGAAGAAGAAGCAGAAGAAGAACTCCAAACAAGCAAACATCGCTCTCACGTCATGATCATCGCATAACCTGTACCTGCAACTGTTGTTGTAGTAATCTGTGAGCCACGAGGACTCAGCAATCCCATTACCATGGGTATCAAGACTAGCAAAGCTTAAAGGGAAAGGAAGGGGTAAAGTGGTGAGGTTGCAGCAGCGACTAAGCAAGTATGGTGGCTAACATACGCAAATGAGAGCGACAAGAGAAGCAACGGAACGGTCGTGAAGCTAGCAATGTTCAAGAGGTGATCCTCAACTCCTACTTACGTCAAACATAACCCAAAACCATGTTCACTTTCCGGACTCCGCCGAAAAGAGACCATCACGGCTACACACACGGTTGATGCGTTTTAATTCGGATCTGGTGTCAAGTTATCTACAACCGGACATTAACAAATTCCCATCTGCCACATAACCGCGGGCATGACTTTTGAAAGTCTAAAACCCTGCAGGGGTGTCCCAACATAGCCCATGATAAGCTCTCGCGATCAACGAAGGATACTCCTTCTCCCAGGAAGACCCCATCAGTCTCGGAATCCCGGTTTACAAGACATTTCGACAATGGTAAAACAAGACCAGCAAGACCGCCCGATGCGCCGACAATCCCGATAGGAGCTGCACATATCTCATTCTCAGGGCACACCGGATGAGCAAGACGTCGGGTTGGCATAGACCCTGGTTGCCCAGGGGGCGCCGGACATCACTCGGTTCGGACCAGCACTTAGAGAAGCACTGGCCCGGGGAGGGGGGCTAAAATAAAGATGACCCTCAATAGAGCGACTCCCAAGGGAAAAGTAGGTGGTGGTGAGGCAAATGGTAAAACCAAGGTTGGGCCTTGCTGGAGGAGTTTTATTCAAAGCAAACTGTCAAGGGGGTCCCATAAACCACCCAACCACGTAAGGAACGCAAAATCCGGGAACATAACACCGGTATGACGGAAACTAGGGCGGCAAGAGTGGAACAAAACACCAGGCATGAGGCCGAGCCTTCCACCCTTTACCAAGTATATAGATGCATTAATAATATAAGAGATATTTTGATATCCCAACATAACCCTGTCCACCATGGAGCAATCTTCAACTTCACCTGCAACTAACAACGCTATAAGAGGGGCTGAGCAAAGCGGTAACATAGCCAAACAACGGTTTGCTAGGAAGGGTGTCAAAGGTTAGAGGTTCATGGCAATTTGGGAGGCTTGAAGAACAAGTTATAGGAAGCGCAGCAAAGCGATAGAACGAAGCAACTAGCATAGCAATGATAGTAGTGAGATCCAAGGTGATGGTCATCTTGCCTGAAATCCCGCTAGGAAGAAGAACGAGTCCATGAAGAAGACGAACGGATGAAGCCGAACCAAGCGTAGACGAACGAATCCTCACGATCGCAACGAAACAGGAACTATCAATAAGAAGCACACAACATAGTAAACACACCACACATATACATGACATGATGCACACTCAAGTATGATGCATGACAAAGCTAGATGAGGCTACTCATGGCAAGAGATGTTGCAAACAAGAACAACACATCAAGGGAAGTTTAAATGAGGCCGGAAACAACGTATAACAATTCCGGTAAGTCCTCATATGCAAATTTCGAAATTGGTCCATATCTGAATAAACCTTATGTTCAAGTTATTAAACAACAATTTATGATGCACCAAGATGATCTACACGAGATTCTAGTCAAGTTACATATAAAGTTCATTTAGTTCGGAGCTACGACCTAGAAGATATGAGCAAAACAAGGATGCAACAAGGGAATATGAAACTACATGCAATTCTAAGCAAGTTTCATGTAGAGCACACTCAAAACGGAGCAACGGATCAACACATACACACAATACAAGTTTAAAGGACAAGTTGTCCAAAACAGCAACTAGGCATCTTGCAAGCATCAAATCAATAAGCTAAATCACCTCAACATAAGAACAAAAGGCATGGGCATGAAGTACAGGTAAAGCATGACAAAACCTGAACACTGAGCTATCTCTAAAAAACACTAGAACATGCTCAAAAGGACATGGCAAGATTGCAAATAGTAACAGTTTCAGACTTAGCAGAAATAACATCAGGTTGCAATGTTTAGAGCTATCAAACAACATGTTACAGGAAGATATCATGGCAAACCAAGGCATGGCATGCTAGTACTAAAGACAAAGAACAAAACTCCCTTACTGAACTAATTCCCAAGATCAACATAAAAGATGGAATCATCCATGCAAACATGGCAAATGATATGACAGATTCATACATGGCAGGAACAACAATAAGTAGTCATGTTGGTGAGCTTGTACCACTCACCACAGAGCAATAAATGGCATGGCAAGGAAACCAACAGTAAGAAGACATGTCTATGAAGCTAGCATGGCAAGAGCAAGTCCATAGGGTGCATGGATCACTAGAAAAGCTCATGGCAAAACTGAACTTAATGTTAACAGGCTAACAGCAACATTATTTAGCATGTTTGGAGCAAGATAACAACAAGTTACAACAAGCTATAAATGCAACCAGGGGCATAAATGGATAGAGCATGACATGTATAACAAAACAACCTTATTGGAAATATCCAGATTATGCATAGAATGACTTGTAGCAGCAGGTTAACATAGCATCATGATATAGAAGATTCAGCCTAGCAAAACAGTAATAGCAAGTACCCTACTTCACGAGCTCGACGCACTCACTACAAGGCTCACAAAAATACATGGATTGCACCACTGTAAAGATGGCATGACATAGTTCAAAACACATGTAGACATCAAGCTCATAGAATGCACACACAAAATGCAACAAAAAAGACAAATCAACAAGTTATAACAATTTCAGCAGGTTAACATCATATAGCACTCTTGCAACGATGATTAGGGTATCAGGATGATCTTAAAAAAAGCATGGCAGAATGGAATAAAATGAAGAGCATCTTATGGTGAACATTTTGATATATTACACGCACAAAACGGAGCAATATGCATGGAGTTATGATGCGATGAATAGTGCACCAGAATATACAAATTTAAGGGACTTAGCAGTATTTTCCCAAAAAAACAGATCGGGCGCGAGATGCTAAAAGACGCACGGGGCGGGATTAGGGGTTCTCACCACGTGGGCTGAGGCCCAGGTTGGAGGATCTGGGCCAGGGCGAGGCGAGGCTGGGCGCGGTGCACGCGGGACGCGCAGCTACTCTGCTCGTCCCGAGCAGGTACATGGCGGCGACGGTGGAGGGCCACTCCGGCGACGGCGACGAGCGCGGAGGGGTCCGATCCGGTGGTGGGGACGGCAGATCCGGCCGCGGCGGATCCATTCTGGCCGGATCCGGCGGTGGAGGCCATGGCGATGCTGCAGCAGCGAGTTCCTCCGGCGGTGGTTCTCTGGCGGAGCGGGGTTCGGGAACGACGGGCGGCAGCGCGCTGCAGTGCTGCTCCGGTGAGCGGCGGCCGAAGCTCGAAGGCGGCGGGGTCGGTGAGCTGCGGCGCGATGGACGGCGGTGCAGAACGGGAGGCGCGGGCGAGCCGGCAGCTCGAGCGACGGCGATGCGAGCGAGAGCCAAGCGGCGCTCGGGCCCTGGATGGGCTCGGGCGGGCCTCAGATGGGCTCCCAGGGCCGCGGTAGCTGGGGGCGCTGGAGGAGCACGGGAAGGGCGACATGGAAGATGGGGATAGGGCAGGAGCGGCGCTGAGTGGCAGCGCAGCCACTCAGACGGCGCCATGTGGTGAGGTGGAGGTGGAGGGCGCCGGAAAACGAGGAGGAGGAGGCTGGGTCTGGCTGGAGGCTCGGTTTTCGAGGTGGATGTGACGGCTGGAGGTTAGGGGGAGGGTTAGGGGCCAGGAAATGGCCAAAATGGACTAGGGGGTGTCCATATATAGCAGGAGGGCTAGGGTTAGGGGGGTTTAGGACCCTCGGATCGGGATCGAGCGGCTCCGGACAGAGGGGGAACTAGGTGGACTGCGGTGGGCTGTGCTAGAAAGGCCAAGGGCTGCGGGATAGAAGAGAGAGAGGCCCAGCGGCAGTTTCGAAGACCGAAACATCCGACAAAGGTACCGGCAGTGGTACCGCTATATGTTCAACGGTTGGGCTAACAAACGAGCTCCGAATGCGACGAAAGTTGATAGGCGGTCTACCTACACTATAATAAGAGAGCACACCAACTTTCAACCCATTCCGAGAACATTTTTATGCCACTTATAAAATAATATTTCGGAGGTGCCGCGGGCGCGGGCGAGTGTGGTCTGGACTCTGAACGGACAACCGAAAGAACCGGGAGAACCCGAACGGATGCAAGTTTTGAAAAAACATGCAGATGAAATGCAGATGATGAGATGGCAAAATGCAACACGCAAGCAAATGACATGGCAACAACGACGCATAGCTGGAAGACACCTGGCGCATCGGATCCAGGGCGTTACAAAGGCGCTCGCCGGAAGCCCAAACCCGCGCTTGAAGTGCGGGAAGAAGACCACGCGCTCCGTGTCCTGGGGCAGCGGCCTCTGCTCGCCCTGTAGCAGGCGCACGGCCACCTCCGTTTCCTGCGGCAAGCGTCGGCTAGTGCGGAGGTAGGAGATATCATTGGCAGTGATTGTCGAGCCAATCCATGAGCTCGACGGTAGCGCCATCGATGGAGATGAAAGGAAAGAAGGAAGATGGATGGCGATAGAGCTCTGCTTAAAGCGGAGGGCATAGCAGCGCGGTGGTCGCAAGAAGCAGAGGAAGGACGAAGAGGCAGGGGAGCGCAAGTGAAAATGATGTCCGCCGCCCCCCTCGCCCCTATTTATAAGCCCCGGTTTGAACATGGGGGAGTGGGATCATTTGGGCTCGCCTTTCCCACTTCCCCGCAATAAGTGTGCACGTATAGGCGCAAAAACTACATGGGGAAGAGCAACCGACTTGCAGACACCGCAATAAATCCGTGCAGATGGGCCAAGGGCACGCGGCGGCGGGCCCCAACACATCGCATGTCCCGTCACGTGTGTTCCCTGTCAGGCCCCTCCGACTTCTAGGCGCCACATGGCCCCCGCGTGAAGCCTGAGGGATTGCCCCAAGATTCGATGGACTCTCCGGTTTCCCGCCGCCACCGGGATGCCGCGATCCGGTTTCCAAAAATCGGCACACAGTGGGAGTTGCCGGACTCGGCGGTCGCAGGTTTCGCCTCTTCAAGGGGGAAACTGCGAAGGCCCTCCCATCCAAAGACGGCGGACCTTCACAGCTTCGGGGACTACTGTAGGGGGGATGAACCCCGGGCAGGCAACGAAACCCGGATCCTATTCAAAAAGAACGGGGACAGCATCGCCCCTCAAGCCGGCCCGCGCTTGGCCGGGTCGCTCGACCCGGCCAGGCCCCTCGACCCGGCCAAGCTCTCCGACCCGGCCAAACTCCTCGACTCGGCCTCGACAACCAGCACAAGGTAGCCAAACCCGGCACACCAAGACTTCCCCAACAAGCCAGCTCCACCCTTGGCGTGTTCCTCAACCTAGCCACGGGTCAGCTCCCGTCCCATCCAAGTCGTACAATGGGACGAGTCTTCATCCACCGATGACCGAGGCAACAGTGCCCTGCCCATGCCTCTGGTCAGCCGGGGCGTGGCAACAGTGCCCCTCACCTACCCGCTGACCAGGGCCGGCGTGGCAATAGTGCCCCCATTGTCATCCCTGAAGCCAGCAAGCAGTGACTTGACGAAGCGCCACTATCCCTGACTCAACTCGACCACTCCCTTACGATCGACAAGACGGCGAACAGTTCCCCAAGGCACGTGGGGCCTGCACCTAGGGGAACCTGGTGAACCACAGGCACCCGGCGGGTCCCAGCCCCGGGTCCCCAGACACTGACGACCCGGCCCTACGGCCTCATAGCATTACCATTGTACCCCTAGGGATTGGCCTATAAAACCCCCTAGGAGCCCTCACGCATACGGGCAGGCAGTAAGCACTCAGGAAATAGCCAACCGATCAGTAGAACACACCTAGGGAGAAGGAGCAACCTAAGCCTTGGCCAGTCTTCTTATAATCCCCAAGTGCAGGGAATCATCGTAGCAATTCCCAAAGGTGGAAGTGATAAGTATGGAGTGTCGAACCCACAAGGAGCTAAAGGTAAGATCAATATTTTCTCAAGCCCTATCTGCCACTGATACGACTCTACGTGCACCGAACGTTTGCTTCCAACTAGAAACAAGAAATAAAACTGTGTTGTGGGTATAAAGAGGATAACTTTGCATGATATCGGAGAGCTAAAATATGAAAGTAGGTGCTGTTATCATAAATTTAGAATATATTACTAAATATTATAAATGACGAGTGTGGAATAATGGTGGATCGGAGTGCGGAATTGTCCTAGGCAATTGTTAACAAGATCGGTAGTCGTCATTGCAATTTCATAGGAGGGAGAGGCATAAGCTAACATACTTTCTCTACTTGGATCATATGCACTTATGATTGGAACTCTAGAAAGCATCCACAACTACTAAAGATCATTAAGGTAAAACCCAACCATAGCATTAAAGCATCAAGTCCCCTTTATCCCATACGCAACAACCCTCTTACTCGGGTTTGTGTTTCAGTCACTCACGCAACCCACTATAAGCGAATCATGAACGTATTGCAAGACCCTACAGCGGGAATCCCTCACGCTTGCGCGACACGGAGGGCACCATAGGACAGCACCAAAATAAAACATACAACTCGTACCAATCTAGACCATCAATCAACCCAAAGACAAAAGATATCTACTCAAAACATCATAGGATGGCAACACATCATTGGATCATAATATGTGGCATAAAGCACCATGTCCAAGTAGGAATTACAGCAGGGTGCGGGAGAGTGGACCGCGTAAAAGAGATGAGGATGGTGATGATGATGGTGATGTTGATGAAGACGATCACCGCGACGATGATTCCCCTCCCGATGGCACTCCAGTGCCACCAAGAGAGAGGAGGAGAGGTTCTCCCCCTTGTGCTTCCTCCTCCATGGCTTTCCCCCTCTGGTCCTTGGCCTTCATGGAGATGATGGCCCCTCTGAGATCCTCCTCCATGGCCTCCGGTGATGATGGCCCCCTCCGACAGGGTGCCGGAGAGAGCCTAGATTGATTTCTCGTGGCTACAGAGGCTTGCGGCGGCGGAACTTCTGATCTACGTTATTTCCCTAAGGTTTCTGTATTTATAGGAATTTTTGGCATAGGTTTCACGTCAGGGGGGTCTCCGGGCTGTCCACGAGATAGGGGGGCGCCCTAGGGGGGTGGGCGCGCCCCCCACCCTCATGGGCAGCCCGGGACTCTTCTGGCCCAACTCCGATGCTCCGTGGTCTTCTTTTGGTCCATAGAAAATCATCAAAAATTGGCACGTCAATTGGACTCCATTTGGTATTCCTTTTCTGTAAAACTCAAAAACAAGGAGAAAACAGAAACTGGCCCCGGGCTCTAGGTTGATAGGTTAGTCCCAAAAATCATATAAAATGGCATATAAATGCATATAAAGCATCATAGATGGATAATATAATAGCATGAATACTTCATAAATTATAGATAAGTTGGAGACGTATCAGCATCCCCAGGCTTAATTCCTGCTCGTCCTCGAGTAGGTAAATGATAAAAGAAATAATTTATGAAGTGTGAATGCTAGCAGGTGCACAAGTTTGATCAATGATAATTTCAATCACCTTTTCTAGCATCAATAAGTGTCATAATAGTACCTTATCTCATAAAACTTTGCATGATCAAGTAACAATCTATTCACAATGTCAAGTATGGTTCAGAAACTTCATTGAGAACTAACAAACTATAATCTCAGTCATTGAAGCAATTGCAATTTATCATAACATCGGAAAGAGTCAAGAATAGAGCTTTTCAGCAAGTCCACATACTTAACAATCATATAGTCTTCTACAATTACTAACACTCAAGCAATACTTATGGTTATGGAGTTTCAATCGGACACTGAGAAAGATAGGGGCTTATAATTTCGCCTCCCAACGTATTCACCTTTAGGTGATGCCAACAATAATAGCTCATGCTAACTTACATCCAATTGGATATATATATCAGGATCTTTCCAACACGAGGTGCTTGCCACAGGATAAAATGAAAAAGGGAAAGGTGAGGATCACCTTGACTCTTGCATAATATAAAAGACATAAAGTAAAAGATAGGCCCTTCGCAGAGGGAAGCAGAGGTTGTCATGCGCTTTTATGGTTTGATGCACAAAATCTTAATGCAAAAGAACGTCACTTTATATTGCCACTTGTATATGGACCTTTATTATGCAGTCCGTCGCTTTTATTGCTTCCATAACAAGATCGTATAAAGCTTATTTTCTTCACACTAATAGATCATACATATTTAGAGAGCAATTTTTATTGCTTGCACCGATGACAACTTACTTGAAGGATCTTACTCAATCCATAGGTAGGTATGGTGGACTCTTATGGCAAAACTTGGTTCAAAGATATTTGGAAACACAAGTAGTATCTCTACTTGGTGCAAGGAATTTGGCTAGCATGAGGGGGAAAGGCAAGCTCAACATGTTAGGAAGATCCATGAAAATATACTTTAACTAAGATTTGAGAAAACATAAACCATTACGTTGTCTTCCTTGTCCAACATCAACTCTTTAGCATGTCATACTTAAGGAGTGCTCACAATCATAAAAGATGTCCAAGATAGTATATTGATATGTGAAACTTCTCTTTCTTTATTACTTCCTATTAATTGCAACGATGACCAAAACTATGTTTGTCAACTCTCAACAACTTTTATGCCTCATACTCTTTATATGTGAAGTCATTAATATCCATGTTATAAGCATATGAAACATATAAAAATTCAGATTTATGACATTCAATTCATTCCCCCATTTACTCATAGGATATACATGAAGCACATGAGTAAATGACAAACTACTCCAAAAGATATGAGTGAAGGACACTGAGTAGTCAAATAATTAACTAGCAATGGGAGGGTTCCTTTTTTATTCAATATTTCAGATCCAATGATTTTACTCAAACATAAAGTAAAATTGAAAATACGCTCCAAGCAAAACACATATCATGTGACGAATAAAAATATAGCTTCGAGTAAGGTATACCGATAGTTTTGAAGACGAAAGAGGGGACGCCTTCCGGGGCATCCCCAAGCTTAGGCGCTTGAGTCTTCCTTGAATATTACCTTGGGGTGCCTTGGGCATCCCCAATCTTAGGGTCTTTCCACTCCTTATTCTCCTCCTATCGATATCTCACCCAAAACTTGAAAACTTCAACCACACAAAACTTAATGGAACTTCGTGAGATAGGTTAGTATGATAAAGAGTAAACCATTCACTTTGGTGCTGTAAAAGACAAGGTTCATAATTGTTTTCACACAATCCCTACTGTACCATATTATTTCCACAATTTATATTGCGAAATATAAGCCATATAAACTAGAAACAAGCAAACTATGCAATGAAAACAGAATCTGTCAGAAACAGAACAGTCTGTAATGATCTGAACAATAACCATACTTCTGGTACTCCAAAAATTATGAAATAAATTGATGGAAGTGAAGAATTTGTCTATTAATCTTCTGCAAAAATAATCAACTCAAAATCTCTCTGCTGTAAAAAATGACAGCTAATCTCGTGAGGGCAAAGTTTCAGTTTTTTACAGCAAGATCACATTAACTCTCACCCAAGTCTTCCCAAAGGTCTTACTTGGCACTTTATTGAAACAAAAGCTATAGAACATGATTAATACAGTAGCTTAATCATGTAGACACACAAAAACAGTAAGGGTAAATATTGGGTTATCTCCCAACAAGCGCTTTTCTTTAATGCCTTTCAGCTAGGCATGCTGATTTCAATGATGCTCACATAAAAGATAAGAGTTGAAACATAAAAAGAGCATCATGAAGAATATGACTAGCGCATTTAAATCTAACCCACTTCCTATGCATAGGGATTTTGTTAGCACACAATTTATAGGAACAAGAATCAACTAGCATAGGAAGGCAAAACAAGTTTAACTTCAAAACTTTAAGCACATAGAGAGGAAACTTGATATTATGGCAACTCCTACAAGCATATATTCCTCCCTCATAATAGTTTTCAGTAGCATCATGGATAAAAACTTTGTTCTCATACTCAATTGGAACCTCTTCCGAAATAGTGGAATACTAACTAAAGTTGACACTCTTCCAAATCCACTTTCATAAATATCACACTAAGATTCAACACCCTCCAAGATAGTGGGATCACTAATTCCTAAAGTTGACACTCTTCCAAACCCACTTTAATTTATAGTATGATTCATACTCCAAAATATATAAGTGAAGTTCATGGAGCATTCTACAACTAATATAGACTAACCAATGTCCAAGCTCAAAATATATAAGTGATGCACACGAAGCATTCTATAAAACCACACTCAAACGATTTAAGTGAAGCACAAAGAGAAATTCTATAAGATCATACTTAAGATATATAAGTGAAGCACATGAAGTATTCTATAAATCAATGGAGAGATATCTCATACTAGCATGATTCTCAAAGAAAAATAAAAACACAAAGGACACAAATCATGTGAACAAAACAAAAATCAAGGTATACCGATATTTGTCGAACAAGAAAGATGGGATGCCAACCGGGGCATCCCCAAGCTTAGATGCTTGGGTATCCTTTAAAATATTTACATGGGGTGCCTTGGGCATCCCCAAGCTTGAACTCTTGACTCTATTTATTCTTCTCACATCGGTAACTCCTCGTTCTTCAAACACTTCATTCACAAAAACTTAAACAAAAACTTTGTGAGATCTGTTAGTGTAATAAAGCAAACTACCACTTTAAGGTACTGTAATTAACTTATTATTTATATATATTGGTGTTAAACCTACTGTGTTCCAACTTCTCTATGGTTCATACCCTTACATACTAGCCATAGATGCATCAAAATAAGCAAACAACACACGAAAAACAGAATCTGTCAAGAACAGGACAGTCTGTAGTAATCTGGAAGTTTAGTAAACTTATGTAACTCCAACAATTATAAAAAAAATTTGAAAATTTGAAAATTTTGTACAGAAGTAATGTGCAAAAAGTTTCAGACACATTTGACTTTTCAGTAAAAAATTTAAATTCATGCACTACAGCCAAAGTTTCTGTTTTTGTTCTGCACATAGTAAGCAAGCAATCTTATCATACTAAAACCAAAGCATGGCACATTATTTTTATAATACAAAGGATATATACAAGGGGATAATTATTTAAATAGAAACTTCCATGGAAAACTCTACATTGTTTCCGTGAGCATGAACACAAGTGCTCAAGGTCGACCCTCACTTCTTCAATGCATAACTTTCCAATCACTTCTCTTTTTGAAAAACTTTTTTAGGCATGAGAGGCAAGTAAATAATTTTTGGTATTTTAATTATTTTAAAAAAAAATTGTATGTTTCACCCACAACTAAACAGAAACAAAAAGGAAAAACAAAATCTACTTAGTGAAGAAAGCAAACAAGCACACACGAGAATATCAACCCCACGCTATTGCTCCCCGGCAACGGCGCCAGAAAAGAGCTTGATAATCCCCAAGTGCAGGGAATCATCATAGCAATTCCCAAAGGTGGCAGTGATAAGTATGGAGTGTTGAACCCACAAGGAGCTAAAGGTAAGATCAATATTCTCTCAAGCCCTATCTGCCACTGATACGACTCTACGTGCACCGAATGTTTGCTTCCAACTAGAAACAAGAAATAAAACTGTGTTGTGGGTATAAAGAGGATAAGTTTGCATGATATCGGAGAGCTAACATATGAAAGTAGGTGCTGTTATCATAAAGTTAGAATATATTACTAAATATTATAAATAGCGAGTGTGGAATATGGTGGATCGGTGTGCGGAATTGTCCTAGGGAATTGTTAACAAGATCGGTAGTCGTCATTGCAATTTCGTATGAGGGAGAGGCATAATCTAACATACTTTCTCTACTTGGATCATATGCACTTATGATTGGAACTCTAGCAAGCATCCGCAACTAATAAAGATCATTAAGGTAAAACCCAACCATAGCATTAAAGCATGAAGTCCCCTTTATCCCATACGCAACAACCCCCTTACTCGGGTTTGTGTTTCAGTCACTCACGCAACCCACTATAAGCGAATCATGAACGTATTGCAACACCCTATAGCGGGAATCCCTCACGCTTGCGCGACACGGAGGGCACCATAGGACATCACCAAAATAAAACATACAACTCGTACCAATCTAGACCATCAATCAACCCAAAGACAAAAGATATCTACTCAAAACATCATAGGATGGCAACACATCACTGGATCATAATATGTGGTATAAAGCACCATGTTCAAGTAGGGATTACAGCGGGTTGCGGGAGAGTGGACCACGTAAAAGAGATGAGGATGGTGATGATGATGGTGATGTTGATGAAGACAATCACCGCGGGGATGATTCCCCTCCCGATGGCACTCCGGTGCCACCAAGAGAGAGGAGGAGAGGTTCTCGCTCTTGTGCTTCCTTCTCCATGGCTTTACCCCTCTAGTCCTTGGCCTTCATGGCGATGAGGTCCCCTCCGAGAACCTCCTCCATGGCGTCCGGTGATGATGGCCCCCTCCGGCAGGGTGCCGGGGAAGCCTAGATTGATTTCTCGTTGCTACAGAGGCTTGCGGTGGCGGAACTTCCGATCTAGGTTATTTCCCGAAGGTTTCTATATTTATAGGAATTTTTGGCATAGGTTTCACGTCAGGGGGGTCTCCGGGCTGTCCACGAGATAGGGGGCGCGCCCTAGGGGGTGGGCGTGCCCCCACCCTCGTGGGCAGCCTGGGACTCTTCTGGCCCAACTCCGATGCTTCGTGGTCTTCTTTTGGTCCATAAAAAATCATCAAAAATTGGCACGTCAATTGGACTCCAATTGGTATTCCTTTTCTGTAAAACTCAAAAACAAGGAGAAAAAAGAAATTGGCCCTGGGCTCTAGGTTGATAGGTTAGTCCCAAAAATCATATAAAATGGCATATAAATGCATATAAAACATCATAGATGGATAATATAATAGCATGAATACTTCATAAATTATAGATACATTGGAGACGTATCATCTTCCTTCTTCCTCCATACAGCTCTAGGAGCAACCTTGTACTATTGCATATCAACCTCACTTGGCAGGACTAGGGGTGTTATCTCTCCGGAGAGCCCCGAACCTGGGTATGTCTTGCATCCCGCGCTCGCTCATGCCAACCTTGCTTCTGGAGCCCACCAGTGCCCTCGAGCCTCCTCCTCTCTTTAGCCATCCCATGGCATCTGCCGTGGGCCCACCACGACAGGTAATGAGCACATGGTGCACTTTTCGAAGAAACAGTTCCAAGTGAATGGTCCTAATGTTAATGAAAATCTCCGACAATGGAAGTTTTCAACTACCTCTACCTACTGTTAAAAAGAAATATGAAATGCTTATTATGGGGACATTCATATCCCCATTGAGGTAAATTAGTGATTTACGAAAGTTCTTTAGTTTCATGCTAATAAGACTTGATCAACCTTATAAATTGATCATTTTTTAGAGGTATGAAGTTGATTAATTTAGTAAGCACTACCTGTCGGTGGGAAATGACACCTATGGGATCACGAGGATCCCTTCTGCGGTTGCGGGGCGCGGGATTGTGAGAAGAGCAGGATTAGTAACCAGCACAAGGATCGTTTACCCAGGTTCAGGCCGCGAGGAACACGTAAACCCTAGTCCTGCTTTGGTGGATGTATTGAGTGTTTCTGAGCTCTTGAACTAGCTACAGTGGCTGCATGGTTCAAAAAAGGCGAATCCCTCTCCAGCATGCCATGGGCCTCCTTTTATAGGCGAAAGGGGCTGCCACGGTGGCACACAGGAGGTGGAAAGGCCTATAGTGCTATGAGCTTATCGCTCATATTACAGGACAAGGCGCATTTAATGCGTAGCTTAGGTGTCCTCTTGCTTTATCGGGGACGGGAGCGAGGCTCGTCCCGTCCGTCGCCGCTTGTTCTCGCTCCGGCACGCGCCCTGGCCAGCGATGCATGCGGCACCATGTAGGCAGGCAAGCAGCTGAGGTGGCGCGGTGGTGGAGCCTTCACGAAGATCTTCATGCCGCCATGCAGGCGTGTGCTGAGTTGGCCTGGAAGCTGCATGTTGCCACACAGGTCCCTGCCCAGCTGGTTGGGCTGGCAGCTGCATGTGAAGGGTGGTGGAGACTTGGTTGGTGTGGGCCTGACAGTAGCCCCACTGACGCCCTTGGCAAGGGTCTTGTCGGGTGGCCCGGAAAGGGTCTTGTCGGGTGGCCCGGCAAGGGTCTTGCCGTGGCACGCTATTGTCCTCGGCAAGGATCTTGCCGGGGGTCTTGTGGGTTTCCTCGGCAAGGATCTTGTCGAGGATCGTTGCCTTCCAATCCCCATCTAATCTTGAATATTCTTTGTCTTCACAAAGATCTGCATGCCACCATGGAGGTGCCTCCCGAGTCCTGGCCCAACGTGGTTGATGATGTTGGGGACCGTGGGTTCGAGGGTGGCCCACTCCGCTGGTGTGGGCGAGCTGGCCTGGCAAGGGGCTTGCCGGGGCTGCTGAGGCTGCCCCGGCAAGGGTTTTGCCAGGGGAACCTGCTTCGTCCATCTGCTCTCTATGGTCTTGGTCTTTGTGGTTGCACTGATCATCTTGTGCCTTCGGCTTCTCTCCGGCTCCCCCTCCTTTGCCCTACTATGTGCGGCCGTGGCGCGTGGCTCTGATTTCCTGTCTCCGCCCTGCTCAAGTGTGTCCGTGGGCGCGACTCTGACTGCCCATGCACAAATAAAGGATACAAAAGAGCGCTCCTATTTTAGTACACCGGCAGGAGCCCCCGGGCCTGGTCCACACATAAGCGCGACACGTTGTTGGGCCAGGCCCAGACCGGTTCGCAGGCAGGCAGGGCGGTTTTTACCGCGGTATCTTTCCGTCTGCCGCGCTTCCCCACAACCTGCGTTGAATGCGTGACGTGGAGGTCATGTGCAAGTGATCGAAGCATGCTTGCGTCATCTTGCGGTGAACAGTAAAGAGGCGGCTTGTGTGTCCCTTCGAGACCGCGGGGCCACCGCTCATTTACTGTCCTTACCTGGGAACCGTCGCTCCACGCGTCCCATTACCCCGTCTCCCGCGCCAAGTATGTCGCATGCACAATGCAGAGCGAATGACCGGCCTGCGGGATACGGGAAGACGTGCGTGTGTGGCTTGATTCCCATGCGCCTTCAATTGGGCGGGGAGGGTGGTCAACAGCCTCACCGGTGTCACCTTTAGTGAGCCGGATTGGCCGAGAGGGGCGGCCGAGCCCTGCCCCCATCTCTTTATAAGGAGGGGAGAGGGAGGAATGGCGCCTCGCAGTACCTCACCATCCGCCTCTCCCCATCCCTGCTCCTTCCTCTCTTCTACCATGGCGAGAGGGCGCGGTGATGCTTCATCGGTGGCGGCGAGGGTCTCTGCTCGACAACGCGTCGCTCCTCCCCAAGAACTCATAGCGGCAGAGCCGGCCGTTAGAGGGAGGGGGAGGGGGTGAGGTCGAGGCCTTCGCGATGCTCGAGGAAGAGGAGGAGGGGGCGGCAGATCAGCCTCGCCTCTGCCAGCGGCCCCTCCCCCGGTGGAGGGCCACGTCGGGGATAACCCTTACGAGTTCTTCATCAGGCTGCGCCAGCCGCCGCACCATCATCTTCGCCTTCCGATCCCATTTGCGCGGAACATGGAGCTGGACCCGCCGCAGGCGCTGCGGCTGCATATGAGGGGCTGTGGGAACAGCAGCACATGGGCCAACGTCGAGTTCCCCGCCCCTCACGCCATGTATCTTCACCGAGGGTGGAAGACTTTTGCCCGCATCCACAGCCTGATGGAGGGGCTCACTCTCCATTTCAAATTAATGGAGAGTGTCCTCCTCTCCGTCAAGGTCTTTGGGAACTTTGGGACTCGCATCAGGTGCTGCGTGGAGAGCTCCTCCGACGACGGAAACTCTTCCTCAAGCAAGAGTGACGAGGAGGACGACGGGGCAGATGACGGGGATGAGTCCGACTAGGCATCGAATGCCCCGCGCTTGGGCGGGTGCGGCAGCAGCAGCATCTGCACCTGGCCGCTCCTCGAGTGGAACCTACTGGGGGAGGGGCCAACTCCTTGAACTTCTCGGTGTTATCTCCTTGGGCGGCTGGCATTGGGAGGTTGCGGAAGAGGAAGAGGGTGAGCGGCAAGGCCGTCAAGTCAGAGTACGCGGGCACCGATGCCTTCATCGCGTATTGACGTCCTACCGCCTCGTCTTTGAGCTCTTCCCTCGGCACCGTCATCACCAGCCAGCCTTTGGACGGCAACAGAGATGTTCTCTTGGTGCTTTCTGCCGCTCGTAGCTCGCCTAGGCGCCCCTTTGCCCCTTTTCGCTTCCTTGACCTGCCTCCTGAGGAGAGGGACAAGAAAGGGATTACGGGCATCTTATCTCTTTTTAGGCTGTAAGCCTTCGGGCCTTCATTAAATTTAGAACTTGTAATCCTCTTGCTCATGTTTTCACTCCGTATGAACTGTACCTGTACGGGATGTTTTTAATGAAAAGGGATGTTTGCCGGGTTTTTTGTTCGTGGGTGAAACCCGCGACAAGGACCGAATCCTCATTATTATTTAAGATAAATATTTTTCGCCCAGCAACAGGCCTTGCCGTCCCCCCACTTTGCTCGACCTTTCTCGAGCCCTTGGTGGAGGCAGGGATGAAGAGGGCTTAGGCTCCTCGTTCCATTTCCTTGTTGCCGCGACTACAACCAAATACGGACCCAGGAGATAATCCTTGGGTACAGAAAAAGGGGAGCACGGTATCCTAGAAATAAGACAAGGTTTCACATATCCCAGTTCCATATCGAAATGTATGATAGAGGATAAAAGACTTATCTGGATATGCAGCCCCCGGCAACCTTGGCTTGCCGCGGTTGGATCATTGTACTTGCAGCCCCCGGCAACTTTGGTTTGCCGGGGTTGGGACGCCCGTCCGTTCCCTTTCTTCCAAATAGCTCGACGGAAGTGCTCATGTGCCCTGCAAACCAAAGAGGACAGAAAAGAACAGAGAGACGCGTACTTGACCTCTAAGCTAGGGGTTAGCCGCCGCTAAGCACTATCAACCCTAACCGAGGAAGAGACTTGACCTAGCATGCATGCTATAACTTAGGGCGCCAGCGCTTCATTTATTTATGCTTCGGGTCTGCGCCTGGCTTTGTACAAAGGGTTACATGCCTTGCCGGCAAGGCTTGTACAAAAGATGGCTTGCTGGGAGGCCCGGCGGCCGCACCTTATGGGTAAAACTTGCGAAGATGCTCGATGTTCCAGGAGTTGCTCACTGGAATGGCACCTTCGGTCTCCAAGCGAACTGCGCCGGGCCTGGTGACTCGTGTTACCGGGTAAGGGCCTTCCCACTTTGGCGTCAACTTGTTGGAATTCTCGGCCGACTGAACATGCAGAAGAACAAGGTCGCCTTCCTCAAAGCTCCGGGCATGAACTTTGCGGCTATGGTAGCGGCGCAAGGCTTGCTGGTAGTGTGCTGCTCTCACAGCCGCCCGGAGACGATCTTCCTCAAGGAGCGTTGCGTCATCTTGCCGCAGTCGCTCTTGCTCAAGCTCATCATAAGCGAGCACTCGAGGTGACCCGTATATGAGTTCCATGGGGAGAACTGCTTCTGCCCCGTAGACCAGGCCAAAGGGTGTCTGATCGGTGGCTCGATTTGGCATCGTTCTGATCGACCAAAGAACCATCGGTAACTTGTCAATCCAGCGCCTTCCACTCTTGCGCAGCCTGTCAAAAGCCTTCATTCTTAAGCCTCGCATAACTTCAGCATTTGGTCTCTCTGCTTGGCCGTTGCTTCGCGGGTGTGCCACGGAAGCAAAACAGACCTTGCTGCCGAGATCCTCAATGTACTGCATGAAGGCATGGCTTGTGAACTGTGTGCTGTTGTCGGTGATGATCCTCTTGGGTACCCGAAAACGGCAAACTAGCCCCTTGAAGAACTTGATGGTTGACTGCATTGTCACCTTCCTCACCGCTTCCACCTCTGGCCACTTTGTGAACTTGTCGGTTGCAACGTACAAGTACTCAAAGCCCCCGACGGCACGAGGGAAAGGGCCCAATATGTCGAGCCCCCAGACCGAGAAGGGTCAGGAGAGGGGGATGGTTTGAAGGGCTTGAGCTGGTTGATGAAGCTTCTTTGAATGGAACTAGCACGCTTCACACTTGGTTACTAGTGCAGTCGCATCCTGGAGGGCAGTGGGCCAGAAGAAACCTTGCCGAAAAGCCTTGCCAGCAAGGGCCCTCGACCCTATGTGGGAGCCACATATGCCTCCATGTATCTCTGCCAACAGCTCTAGTCCTTCCTCCCGGGAGATGCACTTTAACTTCACCCCATTCGGTCTTTTTTTTCTATAAGACGTTGTCAACGAATTGGTACAGAGTAGACCGGTGGGCTACTCTCTCTGCCTCTTCCTGCTCCTCGGGAAGCTCTCCTTTTTGGAGGAATCGGACGGTGTGCTGCGCCCATGCCGGAGCCTGCGGTTCGACGGCAAGGACCAAAGGCATCTCTTCTGCCACGGGAGCGGCCGTCTCTACGGCCATGGCCTAAGGCCCTGCCAGAGTCGGTTGCCCCGTGGCAGGATCGACATCCACGGCAACACCTTCGCCAGCGGCTCCGGGGAGCTCGGTGGGGAAGTACTTGCCGGGGCCTAGCTTCCTCCGCTTGTTCTGCCCTGTTGATGGTTCGACGGATGGTTGAGTTAACTGAAGCACAAAAGTACCTGGTTCCATGGGTAGCTTGAGGGAAGCACGCTTTGACAGGTAGTCGGCGATGTCATTTTCCGTCCGAGGGACATGATCTGCTTGTATACCGTCAAAGCGCTCCTCTAGTTTCCTCACTTCGTCCACGTAAGCTTCCATCAACGGGCTTTGATAATCTTTGTTAATCTGCCTGACGACGAGCTGTGAATCACCCCTGATGATGAGCTTTTTGACTCCGTGGTCCACTGCGATCCTGAGACCGGCAAGCAAGCCCTCGTACACGGTGGTGTTGTTAGTTGACATCTCCCGGGGAAAGCGCATTTGGATGACATACTTGAGGTGCTCTCCGGTGGTGCGACAAGCAGCACACCAGCATCGGCGCCTTGCAGCGAAAAAGCCCCATCAAAGTACATGATCCAGTCGCGGCTCGTTTCCTTGCCAGGGAGAGTGGTCTCCTATACCTCTTCGTCGGGCGTCGAGGTCCATTCTGCAACGAACTCTGCAAAGACTCTCCTGTGAATCGTCCAGGTGCTTTCGAACTTTAAACCGAAACTCGACAACTCCAAGGCCCATTCCACGATCCTCCCCGTTGCATCTGGGTTATGCAGTATCCGTTGCAACGAGAGGCGGGTGACCACGGTGATCTCGTGCGATTGGAAGTAATGACGCAGCTTCCTCGAGCCCATAAGGAGGCCGAAGAGAAATTTTTGCACACCTAAGTACCTCAACCTAACCCCCTGGAAGAGGGAGCTGATGAAGTAGACTGGGTGCTGCACCATTTTCTTCTTCTGTGCCACTTCACCCAGTCGCGTGGGCCCTGTCGCACTGGCGTCAGCCACTGCTGGGGACTCAGTCTTGCCGGGACCGAGCCCTGCCGGGGAGGGTTTAGGCTCGCCATCCGTTGACTCCGCCGCTGTCGCTGCCTCTTCGTCGACCTCTCTCTATACCACTAGTGTGGTGCTAACCACCTGATTCGTTGCCGCTAGGTACAGCAGCAACGGTTCTTGTGGTTTGGGCGCAACCGGCACTGGGGTAGAGGAGAGCTACTTCTTCAGATCCTGCAGCGCTGCCCCGGCCTCCGGGGTCCACTCCATCGGGCCCATCTTCTTCAAGATCTTGAAAAAAGGAAGGGCACGCTCTGCAGACTTAGAGATGAATCTGCTCATGGTGGCAACGCAGCCAGTGAGCCGACGCACGTCTTTGATCCGTTTGGGTGTCCCAATCTGCTTGATGGCCTTGATCTTATGTGGGTTTGCCTCAATCCCGCACTGCGACACAAAGAACCCAAGAAGCTTGCCGGACGGGACACCGAAGACACACTTCTCGGGGTTCAACTTGAGGTTGATCTTGCGCAGGTTCGCGAATGTTTCCTCCAGATCTTGCACAAGTGTTGCTTTGTCCTTGGTTTTGACCACTATGTTATCCATATAAGCTTCCATATTTCTATGTAGCTGGGGCTCAAAACCAATTTGGACAGCTCTTGCAAAGGTTGAGCCAACACTCTTCAACCCGAAAGGCATCCGTAAAAAGCAATACGTACCACATGGGGTGATGAACGCTGTCTTCTCCTCGTCTTCTTTCATCATGAAGGTCTGGTGGTACCCTGAGTAGGCGTTGAGGAATGATAACAGGTCACACCCAGCTGTGGAGTCAACAATCTGGTTGATGGGCGGTAACGGGAAGGGATCCTTTGGACAAGCTTTATTGATGTCTGTGTAATCAATACACAGTATCCACTTCCCGTTTGCCTTGCGCACCACTACCGGGTTAGCCAACCACATCTGGTGGAGCACCCCCCCCCCCTTACCAAGCCTGCCGCCTCTAGTTTTCTGATCTCCTCCGTGATGAACTCCTGCCTCTGCAGAGCCTGCTTCCTGACCTTCTGCTTGACGGGCCGTGCATGAGGATAGACAACAAGATGGTGCTCAATCACTTCCCTGGGAACGCCGCGGATGTCGGAGGCTTGCCATGCAAACACATCGACATTCGCCCGCAGGAAAGTGACGAGATCGCTTTCCTATTTGCTGTTGAGGGTGGAGGTTATGGTAAAAGCTCCCCCCGTGCCATCCTCCTTGACGGGCACCTTCTTGGTCTCCGGTGGTGCAGCTCTGGACTTCTTGCTCTTGCCGGTGGAGCTCTCTGGCATGTCCTCAACGGGAGCGCAACACCCCGAAGAGGTGTGCTTGTCGGAGTGGGTGCGAGGGGTCTCGCCGGTCTTTTTCCCTCTCGGGGCTCCATCGGGAGGAGCAGGTGCCTTGGCAACAGCTGCTACAACTGCTTCCCGGTAGAGTTGGTCGGCGCAAATCAACACGTCTTTCTTGTTGGAGGGGACGGTGATGATGTTCATCGGCCCGGGCATCGTCAGCGTGTTGTAGGCGTAAGGTGAAGCCGCCATGAACTTGGCTAGTGCCGGGCGGCCAAGGATCCCGTATTAGGGCAAGGGGATCTCGGCTACATCAAAGACAATCATCACCGTCCTATGGTTCAGCTCGCCTCCGAACGTCACGGGCAGTGTGACCTTTCCCTTCGGCTGGCTACTCCCCGGGTTGACCCCTTGGAACGTGACCGTCTCCTCGAGGTCTCCATCAGGGATCTGCAGCCTCTTGATCACAACAAGCGAGATCAAGTTTAGACCGGCCCCGCCATCAACCAGCATCTACGTCACCTTGAGGTTGCGGATTGTTGGTGAAAAAAACAACGACAAGCACCCGACCGCAGAAGTGCGGTCAGGATGGTCCTCGGTGTCGAAGATGATAGGCGTGCTGGACAACTTCAACGGCTCCCGTGCGTCGAACGACGGCTCCACCGCTGTGATCTCATGCGCCCACTGCTTAAGCTGGCGGTGGGATGTATGCAGCAAGGCGCCACCATCGACACACATAGCTTCTGTGGCTTTCTGGAACTCGTGGTCGCCGGACTCATTGTCCTCGTCATGATCATCGCCTTCCGGCTTCTTGTCGCGGCCCCGGGCGGGCCTCTCCTACTGATTGTCTTTGCCGCGGCGGCCTCCTTGGCCGCCACACTTCTTGACGGATCCCTCGGCACCCTCTTGGCCCTTCTCCTTGTCCCGCCGCTCATACTCGGCTTTTTGCTTCTCAGCGAGCAGCTCCACTTGCCGGCAGTTTTGGAGGTCATCGCCCTTGTGCGGTGGATCTTGCAATACTGCTTGTCCGAGCCCCTGGCTTATTGGCAGCCGCCAAGGCCCGGCAAGCCGCACACCTGGCAACCTCCTTGCCAGGGTCACTCACCTCGGGTTTCTTGGTGGCACCGGTATCGTCGGACTCCTCGACGGCAAGCACGGTCTTTCCCTTGCGCTTCCTGTTATGTCACCAGCTCTTCTTCGCTGGGGTGGAGGTATCATCTATGGAGTCGGTTTCCGCGCCGGCGTCTTCGCCGGGTTACTTCCTTCCCTCTTCAGCGTGAGCGCACCGATCGTCTAGAACATAAAGTTCGGCCACATCCTTGACCTTGTTCATCGCTAGCTCCTCACGAATCTTACAATTGCGCACATTCTGATGGAATGCACTAATCACGGTGGCAGGATGAACGTGGGGATGTTGTACTGCACCCGGCTGAACCTTTGGGTGTACTTGCACAAGTTTTCTCCTTCCTTCGGGGGGGTGATATGCAAATCACTCGCCTGGCCATGAGCTTGGTGGCCTCTGGTAAAGGCGCCAACAAACTCATGACACAGATCCGCCCAAGAAGAAATGGAGTCCACTGGCAAGTGCATCAACCATGACATAACATTGGGCTTGAGGGCCAACAGAAAATAGTTTGCATCACGATGGTGTAGATGCTGAGAAACCCCAACGGATGAGTCTTGCCGTTGTACTTCTCGCTAACGTCGGGCTTGAACATGCGGCGGGAGGGCCACTGGAACTGCCGCAGTTCACGGGTGAAGGCCGGACAACCCACCTCGTAGGGTAGGCAACCGTAGCCTCCCGGTGCTGGGTGGTCCGTAGTGGGCCCTGCCCGCCTGTCCGACTGGTCGCGCGCGTCACGCCGGCACTCGATGGTGGTTCGAGCGTCTTCATGAGCTCACTCTCGAAGAACTTGGCGTTGGTCGCGGTGGGTTCGCGGGTCGGACGACGCTATGGAGATATCATCACGAGTGTCTTCGTGACGGGCCGACACCTGCGGTGGCCGGTATGGAGGAGGGGAATGCACCGTGGCCGCATCGCCTCCGGCCCGACCTCCGCTGGCGTGCGGTGGCTCATCGGAGCGACGGCCTACGAGTCCCGCCGGCCGCAACTCATCGTTGTTAGCGACGCCGACGAGGCTCCGGACGGTGGCCCTCCATTCGTCAAGCTTCTCCGCAGCAGGAGGAAAGTCGAGGAGCAGCTGCGCGCGTGCTAGAGCTTCTACTGGCGTGGGCGGCAGCGAAAGCTGTGTGGACCGCGATGCGCTTCGACTTCTAACCGCATAAGAAGGAGCCCCATCACGGCCCCGCAGCCGTCCGCCACCTCCGCCAGCACCTCGGCGTGCACGCTGGCCCTCCTCATCATGTGAAGGGCGCATGGGACTCTTCCCAGGGCGGCGCCCAAGGTCACCAGTAGGGTGGCGCTGCTCATCGCGCACAACCTGCGAAGAGCGCGCCGTGGGCGCCGGTGTTGGTGTCTTGGAGGTCGCCGCGCCGCCATCTGGCGGCATGATGACGCCACTGGAGGGCCCCGCGCCGCCTGCGGGGGGCCCGACTCCGTCTCTGGAGCTCACGATGCGTGGCTCGTTGCCTGGCGTACGAATGATGCCGCTCACCAGGCCTAGACTGCCAGGGTGAAGTGGATATTCACGCGCCGTGCCACGGGTTCTCTCTACGACTGGCCCGCTACTGGTCCGCAACGGTACTGGCAGTCCGGTCCCGGACGAACCGATCGCCGTGGTCGTCTTCTTCTTAGGATCCATGGCGATGAAGAACTGCTAGGCTAACTACTAGACCAGATTCTCACAATTGCGCCCCCTACCTGGCGCGCCAAAGATGTCGGTGGGAAACGACACCTATGGGATCACGAGGATCCCTTCTACGGTTGCGGGGCACGGGATTGGGAGAAGAGCAGGATTAGTAACCAGTACAAGGATCTTTTACCCAGGTTTGGGACGCGAGTAACGCGTAAAACCCTAGTCCTACTTTGGTGGATGTATTGTGTGTTTCTGAGCTCTTGAACTAGCTACGGTGGCTGTGTGGTTCAAAAAAGCCGAATCCCTCTCCAGTACGCCATGGGTATCCTTTTATAGTCGAAAGGGGCTGCCATAGTGGCACACAAGAGGTGGAAAGGCCTACAGTGCTATAAGATTATCGCTCGTATTACAGGACAAGGAGCATTTAATGCATAGCTTAGGTGTCCTCTTGCTTTATCAGGGATGGGAGCGAGGCCCTTCCCATCCGTCGCCGCTCCTTCTCGCTCCAACACGCGCCCTGGCCAGTGATGCAAGCGGTGCCATGTAGGCAGGCAAGCAGGTGAGGTGGCGCGGTGGTGGAGCCTTCACGAAGATCTGCATGCCACCACGCAGGCATGTTCTGAGTTGGCCTGGAAGCTGCATGTTGCCACGCAGGTGCCTGCCCAGCTGGTTGGGCTGGCAGCTGCATGTGAACGGCGGTGGAGCCTTGGTTGGTGCAGGCCTGGCAGTGGCCCCGTTGACACCCTTGGCAAGGGTCTTGCCGGGTGGCCCGGCAAGGGTCTTGCGGTGGCGCGCTGTTTTCCCTGGCAAGGATCTTGCCGGTGGTCTTGCGGGTTTCCTCGGCAAGGATCTTGTCGAGGATCGTTGCCTTCCAATCCTCATCTGATCTTGAATATTCTGTGTCTTCACGAAGATCTGCATGCCACCATGGAGGTGCCTCCCGAGCCCTGGCCCAACGTGGTTGATGATGTTGGGGACTGTGGGTTCGAGGGTGGCCCACTCCACTAGTGTGGCCGAGCCGCCCCGGCAAGGGGCTTGCCGGGGCTGGTGAGGCTTCCTCGGCAAGGGTTTTGCCGGGGGAACCTACTTCGTCCATCTGCTCTCTCTGGTCTTGGTCTTTGTCGTTGCACTGATCATCTTGTGCCTTCGGCTTCTCTCCGGCTCCCCCTCATTTGCCCTGCTATGTGCGGCTGTGGCGCGTGGCTCTAATTTCCTGTCTCCGCCCTGCTCAAGTGTGGACATGGGCGTGGCTCTGACTGCCCGTGCACAAATAAGGGGTACAAAAGAGCGCCCCTATTTTAGTACACCGACACTACCTTTTGTCCCTAGCTTTTGTTTTTTGTTTTTATTAGTTAAATAAAGTGATATGCCATGTTTTGCCTATTTTCTGAGTTTGCCGTGCAATAAAAAAATGACCCAAAAAATCTCTGATGGAAAAGGCAGTGCCTAGGAGGTGCTTAGGCATGCCTAGGTGCTAAGCAATGGCGAAACGCCTCGCCTAGGGCATAAGCTGAAGTCTTGGCAGAGCAAGTAAGAAATTGTCTACCCAATGGAGAAATCATGTCATATTGCACTGAGATGCCAAAAGGACCATATTCTAATCGTTGTAGCTGGTATTTAATGTTCTTATATGCCCTAAATTAATAAAATACACATATAATAACCACATATACACCATGATAGTAAAAATGATATAACCGGCTAGGCTGCGCCTAGAGCACTTAAGCACCGCCTATGCACTACGCGAAGGCCAACCGCCTCGCTTACGCCTATCGCTTTTTCCAACCTTGCCAAAAATAAAGGTTCTCAGAATGCTCAGAAAATTAAATATGTTTTTTCTGAATATTTAAGAATTTTTGGTGCAAATAACATCAGAGGGAGGTGCACGAGGTGAGCACAACCCACCTGGGCGCGCCAGGACTTCCAAGCACGCCCTGGTGGGTTGTGGTCCCCACGTGGGCCCCCTCACTTATCTCTTCATCCCACATCACCACCTACCTCCAGAAAAAATCACCATTGCTCTCTCTCTCTCGTGTTCTTTCTCCCGAACCCGCGGATTTCGATCTCTTCGCTTGAAGCTCCATTTTCGAAACTGTTTCGGGGGATTGTTGCTTGGTATGCGACTCCTCTATTTGTCCAATTAGTTTTTACTTTAGTGATTTGTATTTTGAATAATTATTTACTCTTGGTGCTGTTGTAGATGAGCTTGCATGTTGAATTCTTAGAGTTTTATGTAGTTTGAATGCTTGCTATGGCCTCTATGCATCCCTATGAGTAGTTGCTTTCAATCGTGTGAAGTTTGGTTAACAAATTTTTGTGGCCAATTTTTTTTTCAAAAAATTGTACGTGAATATGATGAACCTCTTTGGAAGGAGTTCTTCGAGGAGGAGATCCTCGGAGGCATCTTCTAGTAGCAGCTCCGCTCATCGGTCTTATGTTGAACCAAGTGAAAGTTCCTTACGAGATGCCGCCACCAAAACATGCTTATGGCCATGCAACAATTATATGGTGCGTGTGGGCATTAAGGAAGAATTTGAGCAATATGTTCACAATGCTGGGCTCGGTCTCTACATTTCAGATAAGTGCAACCAACACCTCACTCTCACTGAATCATTTACCAAAGGATTTAAATTCCATCCCCGTGATTCTAGGGTGTCATTTAAGCTGTATGAAAATCCATTTACCATATCTCTAGAGATATTTTCCTACTGCTGTAAAATCCCATTCTGGGGTTCGCTTCATGAATCACCAAGATCTGAGTTTGAGATATTGTTGACTAGTCTTTGCTATGATGAGACTAGGGGTGTGACGCATGGTAGAATAAAGAGCATTCATTTTCCCTCAATCCAGTACTTTGCATTATTTAATGGAAAATGTATTGTAGGTAAACAAGATTTTAGTACACTTTGTGCTCCAGACTTGAGCCTCATACGCACCTTTCTCACCGGTGACGAAAGTTATAACCTTGGAGCTATTGTTGCACGTAGATTGCAACATAATGCTAGTAGTGGATATTTTTATGGTGGAATTTATGCCACACGCTTAGCAAGAGAGCTGGGTGTTTCACCTTGGCCTTATGATCCTATTTTACCCACGCAGTACTTAGATTTTGATGCTATGAAACATCATAAGATCCTTAGAGGTGAACCCCATAATTTCATTTTTAACCTTTTGTTTAATAGAAGTTCCGTTGTGGACACATATCTGCCTGCACCTGCTCTCTTTGATGTTCACAGTAGGGAAGATATTTTGTTCTTGAGAGCGAGGCCCGAGCCCATAATGTGGGAATTGTGGCCGCACGACAGGCTGAAGCATCCGCACCGAGAGCCTCTGTGAGCTATCACTCTGACCATTATGCAGGCTACTGACTGATTACCAAGTTAGGCCAAAAGCCTAAGCTTGGGGGAGTACGTATTTCCACCGACATTACATTCATGCTCACACATTTCATTTCAGTTGTCGGTGTCCACACTCTTTTACTGTATTATTCATGCTAAATTTATTTTCTCGCTTTCTTCTTGTGTGTTTGAGAAAAACTTTGAGAAAATCAAAAAGTATGTTTCCTGCTTCTTTTTGGTTTTTCTTCCTAATTTAAATTGTTGTAGTACTGAAAAGAAAACCCAAAAAGATTTCCTTGTTCTTCTTTTTCTTGTTGGGAGCTTTCCCATGTAAATAGTTTTTCTCATTTTTTTGATTTTCCCTTTTATTTTCTTGTTTAAGAAAAACCTAAAACTCCAAAAATATTTCAAATTTCTTTTCTTTCTGTTGAGTCATACCGAGGAGAAGTCCATGATGAAAATGTTGAGTGGCTCTCATATGCATTATTGTTGATCTAACAAAGAGCCCATATTACTTTGTCTTCTCCTATTGAATAAAATGTTTGTAGATTCCATCTTAGTCCATGGCACTCTTGCACTTATATTATTTTCATATCGTTCGGTCGTGCAAGTGAAAGGAAATAATGCCGATTTTTGATGAACTGGCTGTGGCAGAGAGAAACGGGTATAACTCGACTTGTTCTGTTTTTTGTAAATATGTTTAACCTAGTATCCATGATTCATCCTATTATGATCAAACATGTTTGCAATGACAATTAGAGATTATAGTTTCTCATGCCATGCTTAAGTAGCTAGGAGTAAATAATGATTTATCTTGGGTGTCAACATTGTGTTAAAATGATTGTGATGTAGTATGATGATATGGTATCCTCCTCTGAATGTTCGAGTGGCTTGACTTGGCACATGTTCATGCATGTAGTTGAATTAAAACCAACATAGCCTCTATATTTATGTTCATGGTTTTCATATCCTACCCATGCTAGTATCCAATGTTACTTATGCATAATGCATGTTCATGACCATTTTTGCTCTCTAGCTGGACGCCTCTCAACTTATTTGCTAGCCTTCACTTGTACTAAGCGGGAATTCTGCTTGTGCATCAAAAACCTGAAACCCAAGTTATTCCAGATGAGTCCACCATACCTAACTATATATGGTATTACCCTGCCATCCTAAGTAAATTTGCATGTGCCACCTCTAAAACCTTCAAATAAATATCCTTTTTGTGTGCCTGGGTTGTTTATAGAGCGACAGGAGGTAGTCAGTATCTTCCATGCTAAGCGGGTTATTCTCATGATGAGTGTTTATTCACTCGGTCCCGAATTCAAATTGTGATTAATTAAACAAAACTCCCTCGGGACTGTTGTTGGTATGGATGGCACCCGTTGTTTCGGACAAGTCGTGGAGTGTGATTGTTGGTGGAGGGGGAGCAAACCTTTACTTTTATCGCTTGGGAACCGCCACTAATGTGTTTAGCATGGAAGATACCGATAACTAATGATCGCGAAGTAAATGAGAAAGGTGCATTTCTCAAAATTTCATTTATCTCTATTTTTTTAAATAACTTGAGCTCTCGCACTGCTGCAAATCAATGCTTCCCTCTGTGAAGGGACTATCTGTTTACCTTTATGTTGTGTAATCACCTTCTCAAATAAGCGCCAGAACCTAAGAGCATTGTTGTCATGCTCATGCATTGTGTGTAGCTAATGTTGGGTGCATCATGACTGGATCTTTTCTACCATGAATTACAATGTTTAGTCGCTGCTTGAACTTTGGAGGTGCTCTGCATTTATGTTTTGCGGTCTCAGAAAGGGCTAGCGAGATACCACTATTGTCATATTATATCATGGTTGTTTTGACAACGTGTTGCTGTTTGGGATATCTTATTATTACTCGCTAGCTGATTATGTCGTTGATATGAGTTAATATATTTTTCAAGAGTAATTTTTGACATGGTTAGTTATAATCTTGGCTGAAAACCTGGGTGATGTCTAATCTTATTTATGTAAACAAGAGCAAAAGAGTTCGTAAAAGTTTTTCTTTTTCACTATCAGTCTATCAACTGAATTGCTTGAGGACAAGCAAGGGATTAAGCTTGGCGGAGTTGATACGTCTCCGTCGTATCTACTTTTCCTAACGCTTTTCCTCTTGTTTTGGACTCTAATTTGCATGATTTGAATGAAACTAACGTGGACTAACGTTGTTTTCAGTAGAACTACCATGTTATTGTTTTTGTGCAGAAATAAAAGTTCTCGGATTGGAATGAAACTTTGCAAGGAATTTTTATACAAATAAAGAGAATTTCTGGAGCCAAGAACCACCGGAGGGGGGCACCTGGGTGGGCACGATCCAGCAGGGAGCCCCCCCTCCAGATGCGCCCACGTGGGTTGTCCCCACCTAGTGGCCCCCGCAAACCCTGAAACTGACGCTATAAAATCCTATTTTCGGAGAAAAAAAACAGGGAGAAAGAATTATCACTTTTCACGAGACGAAGCCGCCGCCACCTCCTGTTCTTCATTGGGAGGCCAGATCTGGAGTCTGTTTGGGGCTCCGGAGAGGGGGGTCTTTCATCTTCCTCATCACCAACCCTTCTCCATCGCCAATTCCATGATACTCCCCAGCGGGAGTGAGAAATTCCTTCGTAGGCTCGCTGGTCGGTGAGGAGTTGGATGAGATTCATCATGTAACCGCGTTAGTTTTGTTAGGGCTTGATCCCTAGTATCCATTATGTTCTGAGATTGATGTTGCTATGACTTTGCCATGCTTAATGCTTGTCACTTTGGGCTCGGGTGCCATGATTTCAGATCTGAACCGTTTATGTTATCACCATTATATCTATGTTCTAGATCTGATCTTGCAAGTTATAGTCACCTACTATGTGTAATGATCCGGCAACCCCGAAGTGAGAATAGTCGGGACACTTCCCGGTGATGACCGTAGTTTGAGGAGTTCATGTATTCACCATGTGTTAAAGCTTTGTTCCGGTTCTCTATTAAAAGGAGGCCTTAATATCCCTTAGTTTCCAATAGGACCCCGCAGCCACGGGAGGGTAGGACAAAAGATGTCATGCAAGTTCTTTCCATAAGCATGTATGACTATTTACGGAATACATGCCTACATTATATTTATGAACTGGAGCTAGCACTACAAAAAAAGACACATCCGTGACATTTTGGGCCGAACGAAATATTTTCCTGTCATTCTTATGACACTTCCATGACGATAATTCTGACAAAACCCGGTATCATCATAGATGTGGTGGGCTCCTACCTCTATGACAAAAAATCATGACAGAAAATGGGCTTTTCGTCCTGGGCCGGCCGGAGATGCAGCTGCATGACATTCTTTGGGCCGTCCATGACGGAAAAAACCGTGGAAACGAGGGCGAGGAAAATATCGGGGTTTTCCCGGTTACAGGTGGGTGGTCGGGGCCGAGCGATGCATGTTTCTCTTGTACACGTACGCGCGTGTGTGTGAAGCATTGGGCTCTAACTGAACCCGAGCGAGGCGTTGGGCTCTAACTGAACCCGAGTGATTGCATTGCAGGCTACGCGTTACTGAACCCGAGCGATCGATCGATGGCTGTTAACTGAATCCGATCGAGCGATTCCTTCGCTACTGCTGCTAACTGAAGCCGATCGATGTTGCCTCTGGATGAACAGTGAGCGTTGCGGGGGGGTGGATGAATAGTGAACGGTGGGGGTGGATGAACAGGACCCCGTGGCATTGCCTCTGGATGAACAGGACCCCGATCGATTGAGCCGGTTGGGGCTGGATGAACAGGACCCTGTGGAGGGCTGGATGAACAGTCGACGGTGGAGGGGTGGATGAATAGTAGCCCGTGGACGGGTGGTTGAACAGGAGCCCGTGGAAAGGGTGGTTTAACAGTAGCCGGTGGAGTAGCGCGCGGTGGAGGCTGGATGAACAGGAGCCCGTGGATGAACAGTCACAGGTGGAGGCTGGAGGAGGTCGACGGTGGATGAATAGTAGCCCGTGGAGGCTGGAGGAGGTTGACAGTGGAGATGAACAGTATCCCATGGAGTCCCATTTTGCGGTACGCCACACCCCTCCCAATGAACAGGGCCCCCATTTCGACCGTAGCGCTCCAACACAAGTCCATTTTGTCCGTTTTGCGGTACGCCACCCCTCCCGATCAACAGGACCCCGTTTCGACCGTAGGAGGTCCAACACAAGTCTGTTTCCTCCACTTTGTGGTACGCCAGACCCCTCCCGATGAACAGGATCCCGTTTTGAACGTGGCCGGTCAAACACAAGGCCCTTTCCTCCGTTGTGCGGTATGTGAGGCCTCGTTTCCATTGCATGTTCCGTCCAAGCCGGTTGGCTCCCACGTGTTCTGTTGCCTCCCGATGAACACGACGCATTATGTTGCCTCCCCATGACACAACGCATTCTGTTCCCTCCCTATGAACACGATGACGATGTAGTTTCTCCGTTCCGACCCAACCATGTACACGAGCCCTGGTCATACATATGCGTGAGTAGGCGTTCGAGACCCCTCCCGTATGTACGTACGTGGCCGTATTTACTTTCTTGCACCCTGGCCGTTGTACATACGTGTACATGCTACGTGCACGCCTCTACTATGACACGTGCACGCCTCTACATCGACCAGTATGTACGTACACGTTTGCGACCAGAATGACAACGCTACGTACGCTTCGACAGGTGGGTCCCGACTGTCAGGCAATTCCTTGCGTGCGAAGATGTAGCTGCTGGGTCCCAGTAGTCAGGGCGAATCAATTTTTTTCCCGAACGCACTTCCTTGCGTGTGAAGATGTAGCTGGTGGGTCCCAGCAGTCAGGGGGCGAATCATTTTTTTTTGCCCGTAATATGGAAGCACTTCCTTGCGTGCAAAGATGTAGCTAGTAGGTCCCATCAGTTAGTGAGGAAATGTTTTTTTCACGAAATACGGTGGCCCGTCCGGTGGTTCTGCTGTCAGGTGGAGGAATCATTATTTTCCGCCTAATAAGGAGGCACTTCCTTGCTGCGGCTGTGGACCCAGCTGACAGTCTCTCCACATACAGTCCACGTATGATGGAAGTCATTGCTTAACCACGTTGACCATGCCGTGCTGAGAGCACCAGGGCAGTGGATGACGGTGAGGCCTAGGAAGGGGACGACGCTGAGCCGGGGAAGTCGTGGCAGTGGAAGCCCGCGCGTAGATGAGTACGAGGGTTCACTGATTCAACAGCGATGTGAGGCTGCCATCGCCGCAGGGCCTGGCCAGCGGTGGGAATAGTAGGGGGCGGTGAGGCCTCCGCCGCAGCACAACCAACCACAGGAGGCAGGAGCATGCGGCACGACCGGCGCTGCTTTGGGCGGCTGGAGCAAGAAGACCAGAGGTTGAAAAAGCACTACGGCCGTTGGATGGACATCGTACGTTCACTAGAGCTAGAATCGTTCATATTGACTAAGTTGACAAAGTCCTCCGTCCCGGCCAACTTAGTAGGCCCACAAGTCAGCCTCCCACCAAGGTGGGTCCCAGCTAGTAGGGGGGTATTCATTTTTTTTGTGCGTAATAAGGAGGCACTTCCGATGGGTCCGAGCTGACAGCGGGGGGAACATTTTTTTCGCGAAATACAGTGGCCCGTCCGGTGGATCCCAGCAGTCAGGGGGGAAACATTTTTTTTCGAAATAAGGTGGCCCGTCCGGTGGGTCCCTGCTGTCATGTGGAGGAATAATTATTTTGTGCGTAATAAGGAGGCACTTCCTTGCGGCCCTCGTGGACCCAGCTGTCAGCCTCTCCATGTACAGTACTCTTCCGATGGAAGTCGGACATTGACCACATTGACCACGCCGCGCCGAGAGCACCAGGGCGGTGGACGACGGCTAGGCCTAGGAAGGGGACGACGCGGAGCCGAGGAAGACGCAGCAGTGGAAGCCCGCGTGGAGAGGAGTACGAGGGTTCACTAGTTTGGCTGCGGTGTGAGGCTGCCATCGCTGCAGAATAACAGGGGGTGTGGGTGAGTAGAGGGACTGCCTGGCCAGCGGTGGGAGTAGTATTGGGTGGTGAGGCCTCCACGGCATCACAGTCGGCCACGGGAGGCAGGAGCACGCGGCACGACCAGCGCTGCTTTGGGCGGCTGGAGCAAGAAGACCAGAGTTTGAAGAAGCACAACGGCCGTTGGATGGACATCATACGATCACTGCAGCTAGAATCATTTATATTGACTAAGTTGACAAAGCCCTTGGTACGCGTCAACTTAGTAGGCCCACAACTCGGATTTGGCAGAGAACATATAGCTCATTTGCGATTTGTAAGAATGCACAGCCCATTTTTTAATTCTAATGGAATTTACTACAGCCCATTTACAGTTTGTTAAAAGTACAGCCCAACTTCTAGCTAGGACAACGATGAATAATTTCAAACAACCGCTCAAAACAGAACTCAAAAAAAAAATCCCACATTTTGATGGGATCTGAAATATTTTTATCCTAAATTTCTAGTCAGGTTAAATATAATTTCAAAATAAAGTTGTATTACGTTAAAATCCAATGAAATATTGCGCGCGCAACAAGTAATGAAATTAAAATTTTCAAATTCCAAAAATAATATATTTTTTAAACTAATTATGTGTTTGGTGCATAGCTACTACCCAGTTATTATAATTACATCCCATTTATTATTTCTTAAAATCCATTTTCTTGTTAAGCCTAATGCATACCTCCTAGGAAAGTTTGCAGCCCAGCGAGGCGGAAAATAACAAGTTGACCCGGATATTGTGTACAACTGTCGGCCCAGTTGCATTGCTGATTTTTTTAAAGGCCTATGTAGTACAGTACAACCTAACATGGCTACTCAGCCCACATTCAGCGACGCCGGAAAGGCACAAACAAGGCTTCCGTACAACTTTTTGAAGTCACTAAGCTCAATTAATAACTTAAGAAAAAAGTTAGATTACAGTGGAACCTAATTAAAAGTTGTCACGAGCAAATAAATAATTCAACGGGTCCCACTTGTGCGTGTGTGCGTGTGTGTGTGTGTGTGTGTGTGCGCGAGAGAGAGAGAGATAGAGAGAGAGAGACCCATCGGTCGATGCTCGTAAATACATCTTTCAACCATATGCATTGCTGATGCTCAGTAGAAACTTATATAGTTGACACAATCATATAGAACATCACAGCACACTGAACTTGCATACAAAAATTTCACGCAGGCGGCACAATCAGGATGGAAGCAGTGGATCGCTATGGGTAGGGCTATGTCGAAACCAACGAAGTCGTACATAATGGTTCATCATCTTTATCAATGACGGGGAAATATCTTGAATGCTGCGCAAAGAAAACAGACAGACAACACAAAAAGTTCTGCTAGCACATTAAGTTGACATACAGCCCTTTCCAAAAAAAGTTCTGGTACAAAATTAGAACAGGTCACAATCAAATGTACTGGCATATCAGTGCTTCACACCCATAGCTTGGATTTAACTAGTATCTGACAAGATTCAGTTGTTACCTCAAACTAGAGCACATCCAGGCAGCCAGCCCTGCCTCTTCTCCCAAAGAAGTAGTGGCCTCCGCCGTGCGATGGAGTAGCCCCTATGCCATCCATTGTTCCGAGCAACACGGGGAAAGTCTGACGTTGACTCCTGTAATGGATGTCTTCGACGGACCCTGGCACCAGCGGCGGCAGCAGGACTTCGATTGATGGATTGACCACTTCTTCGACATGCACGAACACTCGATACAGGTACATCCCTAACATGGTCTGCAGCGGCCTTGGTGGCGACGAATAGTACAACCCCGGTTCCTGCACCGGTATCTCAACACCAATCACCTTCAGTATGGTGGACGGCTTCTTCATCCATGCCATAACTGTCAGAGCCCAGCTGTCTGGAGGAACGAACATACTTACGAGCTCACCTCCAAGGTCGTTGATAAGCTCATTCATGGACTCGTTGTTCCAAGCACGTTGAGGCATGCCGTGGATGGTAAGATTTGTTAAAAACTCAAGCTTAGAGGGCACTGAGCCCCATCCTGGGTGCCACCGATCAAATCTCACTAGCACGCCATCGCAGAACAAACGCCAGGAAGATTCAAACACACGACTACAGTCGAAAGTTGTCTGGAACCTGATGAAGAAATTAGCCGGTGGCGGACAGACTTCGACGAGCAAGTCACTTATTTGGATGCCATGCGCAATGCCAAGAGCTTTGACAAGGTCCTCCAGTGAGATGGGTTGCCAGTCGCCGTTGATGGTTACCATCAGCACTTTGCCGGCAAACTAGTCATCAAGCGCCGCCATGCCAGTGTTGAGCGACAGCACGCAGCGACCGAAGGCTGGACGGACCTCAGGATCTAAACTCGGAGATCCACGTTGACTGGCGACATGATAGTGCGCTTGAGTATAGGGAGTACAGGAGGGAGATTTGGGGGAACTGGAGTAGGAATCGAGATTCCAGAGGTGGGGAGGAGCGGGAGATTGTGGATGAAAAGGTAGCATGAATTTCGAGGACACACCACTATGCTCTCGGCGCGCAAGCGCACGAAAACACCGCTGGCGTCCACATGTCGGCCTAAGAGTCCTTATTCTTTCTTTTTTGGAGAGCCCAGCCTTTTTTTGAGGATCTTTTGAGAGCCCGGCCTGAGAGTCATAATTGACCTGTTTGGCATTGCGTTACTACTCGGCCCATATTCAACGACACCTCACTGGCCCAAACAAGTGTACATCATCGAAAATACACTGAGCTCAAATTATATAACTTTAAAAAAGGAGATACACTCTGAACACTGGAGAATGGTGATGCCCTCATTTAGCCCACCAGTAGTTCGAGACAATAAATAGTTCGAAATAACGATATATACAACATTCAAACACTGACTAGTGACTACTACTGACATAACAGCAAGACATGATAGTTCATAAGAAGTCTTGCTACACCACCAAAATGCACCCATCTGCAGTGCTCAGACTTTCGTGATCCAGACGAGAATGACATTCTAAACAGAGGCAACTATTACATAGTAAGAGTGACATAGACGAGGATGACCAAATGACAAGGAATATGCATAACAAAAGAAAGAACTACCCATCCAGAACCAGCAGCAAAGAGAACAAAGTCATTCAAAGAGATGATCCAACACCATCATAATTTGCAGCCCCGCTTTAGCGACCAGTGATCCGGAGACACCAGTACTCAACCCTTTCAATGCAACAGCCCAATTACCTATCAACCTAAAGGCTTGAACCACATCACTGCCTCTCGTAATTGAGACATCCAAGGATCAAAGTTAATCCAGATGCCTTTGTCATTCTCACCTTCTTTTGGCTGTAGGCTGTATCATTGACAATCAGGGGAGTTTGCTCCTGAACTCCTAGGGCTCACCGTGTGGACACAGTTTTCCACAGCAAACAGAGCCTCTCTGCCATCAAGGTCCTTGCCAATGGTGATCTGGTTAATCGAATAACTGAGTCTGAGAAACAGAGAGTGTGAACCAAGGTTGTTTACCCACCTCCAACTAAAAAATTCTGAAGGCCCCAACAAGCGGTATCCTGCTCATAGACGTAACAGCCACTGTCTAGATACTCACGTATTTCACGGTGCTTGTATACAGTGGGGTTTTTGCAATATAACATTTCCGGCTCATGTGTCTGAATGATCATCAGTCTTTTGTCGTCGTCTGATCGAGCGAGGAACCAGTTTTCCTTCCCTATTTTTGGCAAAGGTGGTGTGATTACAAAGGGCGGTAACTGTAGGGACACTACATCATAACAAAAAGGAAGAGCATTGTTAATGTAAGATCAGCATTGTTCAGAGTATGAGTAGGATAATGCAAGAAATAGCATTGATATGTCCCTGTTGGAACTGGGAGGAAAATATAGGGAAATGTATACTGGCTTCGAAAATATAGAAGTGCCATGCATGGTTATACTCATGTTATCTCGCAATCGATTCTTCACAGGAAACTACCATGTCATGCATGTTATGTAATCATGTTCTGTCCTCACAAACAAATTCTTCAAGGTAACTAACAGACCATGAATTGTTATATACTCGTGTTCTGTGGGCAAAATTTTTGTGAGGATATTATTCTAGCCATTGATTGCTAAAGGGCGAATATAGGTATGTACACATGGTAAGCATTGCAGGATTTCATTACTTCCAAATATAGAGTTCTCCATATGCACATTTACTTCCCTAATGTATGGTTAGATGAAACCAACAGTGTGGTGTATGTTTCTATATCATGAAAATGAGGAAACTAACATGGCCATTGATACACACTCATATTTAGTAGTAGTATATAGATTACTGTAAAATAAGGATAATATCCATATATTCCTAACTGTTTGATTATTCAGGGGTACAAATTGGCTGTAATGACATGGTCACAATCGCATGAATTAACTCATTCCAAATATAGCTGATTTACGGTGTCTCTAATACATTGCCATAGTTCAACTCAAATTTTTCTCAAACAGGAATATGCCAATCATCACAAAAAGTTCAAACAGTGTCATGGCGTCATCATTAACATGAGATGTAAACAACTTACATGCGCCGTCCCAGCAATACGTGGTGCCATCTGCTTTGTCGATGGCGTAGATGATGCCATTGTGTTCAATAGCATCACAGAAGTGTGTATCAGCTTTGACGATGATCCACTGTGAGCTGAGTTGTCTCCAGCTAAAGAAGGCACCAGCGTAAAGATAGGAGAGTCCACGGTCGAACAAGGCAATTAGCTTGAAGTCTGCGTAATTCGCATGTCGTGTGGGCACTTGGCAGATTACAATCTTCTGCAAAACAAGGTCCGTCCAACTGACGTGGTAATCTAGATGACTTGGACCGCGATGGTAAAACTCTATATAATCCAATGGAGGAAGGATAATCTCATGGGAGGTCTGGAAGTTCACGAGCACCAACTTTTTACCATCTTCTCTGAAGGCAGCCATCTAGTGGGAGTTCATGCCGACCCAGTACATACCTGCCAAGAAGTTTCGGGCAATGGTGATCGGATCGAAGTCGAGGGAAATGATGTACGGCGATCCACTACATACCTGCAAAGAAGTTTCGGCTAATGGAGATCGGATTGAAGTCGAGGGGCATCATGTACGCCTCTGTATCATGGTGAGCCAATCTCGCAAGACCAGATAGCAGCAAGCAGGGTGTCTTGAAAAGCTTAGGCCTCGCTTCGACGATGGCCGTGTGCATGTCCCTCGAGCATGCAGCCAGCCACATGGCGCTCAACATATCCATACACGAACAACAGAGGTCGAGGATGTCACTTGGGAGATTGCTCCAATCGCGGCTCATATGGATGTTGCGCGGGTCACGTTCAGCCATGGTGGAGTTTGGAAGGTGGGGGTTTTGGGGGGCTTGATGTACGGGGGAGAAGGTTGTCGGTGCTGGAACGACTAGCGAGGGAATAGTGGTATTGGGGGAGGCGAGCGAGGCGACGGTTGTCGGTGTCAAAACCGGCGGATCTCGGGTAGGGGGTACCGAACTATGCGTCTAAGGCTAATGGTAACAGGAGGCGGGGGACATGATGTTTTACCCAGGTTCGGGCCCTCTCGATGGAGGTAATACCCTACTTCCTGCTTGATTGATCTTGATGATATGAGTATTACAAGAGTTGATCTACCACGAGATCGTAGAGGCTAAACCCTAGAAGCTAGCCTATGATTATGATTGTTGTTGTCCTATAGACTAAACCCTCCGGTTTATATAGGCACCAGAGGGGGCTAGGGTTACACAGAGTCGGTTACAATGAAGGAGATCTACATATCCGAATTGCCAAGCTTGCCTTCCACGCAAAGGAGTGTCCCATCCGGACACGGGACGAAGTCTTCAATCTTGTCTCTTCATAGTCCTATAGTCCGGCCAAAGTATATAGTCCGGCTATCCGAGGACCCCTTAATCCAGGACTCCCTCAGTAGCCCCTAAACCAGGATTCAATGATGATGAGTCCGTCGCGCAGATTGTCTTCGGCATTGCAAGGCGGGTTCCTCCTCCGAATACTCCATAGAAGATTTTGAACACAAGAATCGTGTCCGGCTCTGCAAAAAAAATTCCACATACCACCGTAGAGAGCACGATATTCCACAAATCTAATCTGCTGACAACTTTTTATAACGTGACATCACGCCAGGGCCCGGTCATTATTCGAACCATTTTTCACAACCTGCCACTGCACATATCGCGAGGCAGTTTTATCGGCACGTCTTGTCGAAGCAGAGATCTTGTCCCCTCATCGCGGGATTCTCATCAATACGGGCGTGGGTAACCCAACCGCGCCATCAATCATGGCGCTTGGGGAATAAGCGAGTTTAACGGGCAAGTGGGGAGGCGCAGGATCTCTTCTACCATTATAAGGGGATAAGAACTCCCTCTTTCACCCACGCCTTCTTCCTCTGCTCATCCATTCCTTCTTTCTCAAGCCCTAGCGCTCAGGCGTTCGTCACCTCCACCCAAAAGGTTTCCCAAAAATGTCCAGATCCGGAGCAGGAGGCAAGTGGATGGCCTCTACCGTCCGGGAGAAGGATATCAAAAAGCTCCGGGGGGGGGGGTATTTGGCCAAGAGAATCGGCCACCGTCTCTCGACGGCGAGACAAATCATCCCTACCCTGAAACCCCACGAAAGGGTGGTATTCCTCCCTCTTGTCCGCGGGCTAGGGTTTCCCCTCCACCCATTTGTTCGGCATCATGTATTATTATGGGATTGATTTTCATGATCTATCCCCCAATTCCTTCCTCAACATCCTGACATTCATCGTCGTGTGCGAGGCCTTTCTCCGCGTCCCGCCGCACTTCGGCTTATGGCTGAAGGTTTGTGAAGCCCAAGGTAGTGAGCGGCAAGCATGCCGAATGCGGAGGCGCCATGGTGAGCAAGATGCCCAACGTTACATGGCCAATAGATACTTTCAATGATTTCGTCAAGGAGTGGCAGCAGCAGTGGTTTTACATCACCGAGTCGTGCGGCAAGGAATGGGCCGCTGCTCCAGAGTTCAGATCTGGCGCCCCCCTGCGACTTACGTCCTGGCCCAAGAAGGGCCTGAACTAGGCTTCGTCTGACGAGCTATCAGAGCTCCAGACGCGTGTCCAAGACATGGAAGACAAGAACATCAAGCTCGTCAATGTAGTCCAGGTGATGTTAGTTCACCGGATTCTACCTTGTCAACATCGGGCTTGCAATTTATGGGAGTTCGACCCGGCCAAGCACCAGACCTTGCTAGAGATCTTCGACTCCTTGCATAAGGACATCTGGAAGGTGCTTTTCAAGTCCGGCAAATCGTGGCCGGACTCCACCGAGGACCGCAGGTACCAACTGTCCCGCCCTACAAGTTCAATAAGTGATTGTTCGTTGACAATTCATATGTTTTATTCGCATATCCTTACGAAAATGCTTGATGTGTTTCCCCCAAATTTCCTAGGGCTGGGCGAAGAAGGCGGGGCAGATCTACTATCCGGCCCCGCTGCCAGAAGAACCGGCTGGCCCACTTCTGATGAAGATGCTGGTACCGGCGCCTTACAAGGCACGAAAGAAGGAGGCCGAAAAGGAGGCCAAGAAGACCAGGGGCAGCCTCTGTCGTCATGGCGCTTAGGACACAAGATCCAAAGACTCCAATGCCCATTCTTGCTCCAAAGACGATGAGGAGGAGGAAGGAGATGAATCCCTCGCGGGGGGAAGAAAGAAAAGGACGGCCTCCACATCCTTGGAGGCCGAGTCTCCTAAGAGGGAAAAAACTCCTCTTCAAGAGGAGTCCACCGCCGCCGCCGGTAGCAGCCCGGAGTGGGATCCCAGGGCCAAGCCCCTGGTGAACTCGTGAGTGTAAAATCCAAACACGCTCATGTTCCACACTTGTCATGGCATAATATTTTAATCTGAGCCATACTTTTTTCAGTCCGGCGAGGTCCCGCGCCGAACAATCCTCGTCAGAGGATTTGCTGGGTTCGGATGCAATGGAGAGCGGGACACCCCCGAAGGCCCCCTCCCCCAAACATATGAATGAAACCGAGATTTCATCCTATAAAAACCCATGCCACGGAGGGGGGATGATCGCAAAGGCGGCGCTAGGAGGCCAGACTTAAGGGTCCGGACACATGGGAGAGAAGGCTCCTGTGGACATCGACGGCGGGGGTTATCATGAATCCGGCCCCCAGCCAGACACGATTCCGGAGACCCATAAGGCCCCAGGGTCAGGCAGGCGGCCTCCGTCAGCTCGAGGAGGTGTGTCTGTTCCACTGGCAACCTCTGTCCAACCAGAGGTGCCGGATGCTTTATTGGCGGCGCTGAAGGGTGCCTCCATCGTTGATGAACATCGTGCCCTTATGGGTGCGGTGATTGAGAAGATTCAGTCCGCTGAGAGTGGACTGAATGAATCCTGTATCAGCCTCATAAGAGGCTTTGAGGTATGTTTTATGAGGTTTGGAAGAGTGTCATGGTATAGACAGCAGCCCCTGATACACTATTCGGTGAAAGAAAGAACCAGACAGAGGATCAAATTTATGTTCGCAGGAGACTCAATTGATGACATGTATCACTCTTTTTAATAAGCAGGCGTCTGTAGCGACTGTCGCCTCTCATGCTGCGGAAGTATCCGGACTGAGGCATAGTCTAGAGCAGGCCGAAGGAAAACTTGGCCAAGTGAAGAAACAGCTGGAGGATAACCAAGGTATGCAGAAACCTTGTTTATTTAGCACAAATGAATAAGTGTGCATGACGAAAATATTTTTGTAATCTGCTCCAGGGGCGACGGCCGAAATTGAGGCTCTTAAAAAGGTTCTGGCCGAAGCCGAGAAGAAGGCAACCGCAGAGCAGGCTCTCCGTGAGAAACACGAGGCCAGAATCATTGAGGCTGAGCGAGAGCTTCAAGAGGCCGTGAAGAAATGCGAGACCTTGGAGCAGAGTTTAGCAGGGAAAGAATCTGAACTCTCCCAGGCTCGCCAAGCCACAAGTGATGCCCGGGAGGAAGACCAAGGTGCCCTGAAGGAAATCCAGGAGGCGAGGAAGATTGCGGCTGGTAAGGCTTTTTCTATACAAAGCGGGTATTTGAAAGGAGAAAATCAAGTTGAAAGTTTAAATTCTGATTTCTCCAGGGGTATTTGAGGAGCTGCCACGTAGCACATCTGATGCCGCCCAATTCTACCGAGCTGAAGAGAGGAATACTGCGGATAAGCTCTTCTGGATGCAGTATCTGGCGTCGAATTATCCGGTGCCGTTTTCCGATCAACTGAAGCAGCTGGTCGAACTGCATAAGGCGGCCGAGGTAGCCATGAAGGATTTGATTATCCGGCTGTGGCCCGTCGAGCCGATTCCGAGCAGTTACTTCGGGCTCGTGAAGCGGCTTGTGAGTGCCTGCCCTCGACTCGAAGTCATCAAGCGGTAGGTCAGCATAGAAGGTGCACGAATGGCCTTCGCCCGCGCAAAGGTGCATTGGGAGAAAATGGATGCGGAAAAGCTGATAACCGAGGGACCGCCGGAGGGAAAGGAGCACCGCAAGCCCGAGCTGTATTATAAAGGTGTCTTGAAAGGAGGCCGCCTTGCGACGGAGCAATGCACCAAGGACATTATATTTCCATGAATACGGTCATGTTTGTCCTTTGTAATATTTGAACAAGATCATTTCTATCATTTGTTGCTTGCCGTTTGAAAGTTTTTCCTCCTGTGCGGCCGTTTTATATACTAATCTTGAGAGTTGGCCAGTCGGCGGCTTCTGCCCCCACGTAGTAAGTACGGGGGTGTTCGGGATAAACCTGAATACTCTTTATCCCAGTTTTGGGTCCTTGAGGGAGGTGTTCAGCACAGCGAACCAGGCAATCAGAATATAGGGCTTTATCACTCTCACTTAGCCATAGGAGTTTTAAAAGGAAGGTAGGCACAGCACCTGGTGTTCGGAAGAACGCACGAGGGGCTTTACAGGTGCCTGATCGAAAGAAAAGCCGATCCCTCGCACGCTGCATGGGTTATGGCATTATGCGGAAGAAATCCTTAAAGATTTTACAACCTCTCGAACAGCTGACCAGCTCTCGCTGCATCCTGACAGTCCATTTTCGGCTTTCTCTACTGAGGTGCTCGTCCGGAAGAACTGGGACACAATCGCAGTAGTTCTCCCTGTGCTACCTTAGCCGATATAGCGGAACGTAAGGTACCAAAACATAGGAGTCGGGAAAACCCAACTATTGACCCAAGACATGATTCGAGCTGATGCATATAATGCTATAAGTTCGGGGTGCCGAACTGCCGTGAAGGTGTTCGGACTTTATTGCCATATTATGGGTATAAAGAAGCCCCTGGCATATTGAGGCAAAACGCTGCCATTTGACAAAATAGTTTTAATAAGAAAAAGCAGCAGACGAGCATCATATAAACTCACATGTTGTATTTGAATAATACGTCAATGCGTATGAGTACGGGTAATGTGATAAAAAGAAATATGACTGCGGAACCTGCTGAGACCAGGCGGGAGGAAGGTGTATGCGGATCCGGAGTGTGGTCGGATGATCGTAGAGGGGAATATCTAGAGATTCCGATACACGCTCGAACTTTCTTCACGCCATCCGTCCTGGCCTACGCAGAGGTGAACCTGCAAAGAAAATATAAGAAATGGTTTCGCACCACAGAGCGGTTGAGCCGTGGTATGTGCCTTGTCTTAACTTTCTGCCAGAGTGTTTTTAGTTAAGCTCCAGGCGAGCCGGGCTATCCTGTCGCGCAGTAATTCAGACTCCTTTGGCGGTGTTCGGGAGCTGGGCCTTGCCGTTAACAATGATGACGCTGCGCGGCCCGGGCATCTTGTGTTTATGGTAGGCGTAATGTGGCGCCGCATTGAACTGAGCGAGCGCGGTTCGTCCGAGCAATGCCTGATAGTCACTGTGAAAGGGGACGATGTCGAAGACTAACTCTTCGGTACGGTAACTATCCGGAGATCCGAATACCACTTTCAGTGTGATCGAGCCTGTGCAACAGGCCTCTACACCTGGTATGACACCCTTGAAGGTGGTTTTTGTGGGCTTGATCCTTGAGGGGTCGATGCCCATTTTGCGGATTGTATCCTAATAGAGCAGGTTCAAGCTGCTGCCACCGTCCATCAGGACTCGTGTAAGGTGGAATCCGTCAATGATGGGGTCGAGGACCAATGCGGTCAAACCGCCATGACGGATACTGGTAGGATGGTCCCTGCGATCGAAAGTGATCGGACAAGAGGACCATATATTGAGCTTTAGGGCGACTGGCTCCATTGCGTAGACGTCCCTTGGTTCACGCTTCTGCTTGGGAATATGGGTTGCGTATATCATATTCACCGTTTTCACCTGGGAAGGGAATTTCTTCTGTCCTCCTGTGTTCGGTGATCAGGGCTCTTCGTCGTCATCGTCGCTTTCGGACCCCTTCCCCTTTTTTTCGGCACCTGACCTGCCGGCTTGTCTGAAGACCCAGCATTCTCTGTTGGTATGATTGGCTAGTGTTCCTGGGGTGCCATGAATTTGGCATGGACGGTCGAGTATGCGGTCCAAATTGGACGGGCCTGAATTATTTTTGTTGAATGGCTTTTTCCGCTGACCGGACTTGGAGCCACTGAATCGGGCATTGGCTTTCGTGTCTTCGGCACTATCACCGTTTTTACGACGCTTGTGTTTGTTGCGCAGTGGTTTGTCGTTGCTATCCCTCGCTTTTGATGTGCTAGGCTTGCTTGTTGTCTTGCTGCTACGAGCCAACCAGCTATCCTCGCCCGCACAAAAGCGGGTCATGAGTGTTGTGAGGGCTGCCATGGACTTTGGCTTTTCTTGGCCGAGATGTCGGGCAAGCCACTCGTCGTGGATGCTGTGCTTAAAGGCCGCTAGGGCTTCAGCCTCCGGACAGTCGACAATTTGGTTCTTTTTAGTTAGGAACCGGGTCCAAAATTTCCTGGCTAACTCTCCGGGCTGTTGGGTTATGTGATTTAACTCATCAGCATCCGGTGGTTGCACATAAGTGCCCTGGAAGTTGTCAAGGAATGCCTTTGCCAGGTTCTCCCAACTCCCGTTAGAGTTTACCGGCAGGCTATTTAGCCAATGCCAAGCCGGTCCCTTGAGTTTTAGTGGGAGGTACTTGATAGCGTATAGATCATCTCCGCGGGCCATGTGAATATGGAGGAAGAAATCTTCTAGCCATACCGCGGGGTCTGTAGTACCATCATGTGATTCAATGTTCACAGGTTTAAACCCTTCTGGGAATTCATGATCCATTACTTCAGCAGTGAAGCACTGGGGGTGTGCGGTGCCGCTGTGCTGGGCTACGTTGTATTCGGTCTGGCCGGCCTTTTGTTTATTATATCTGACGTGACGGTCATCGTCACGTGTTGTGGCGCGCCCCCGTGATCCGTAGATCGATCTTGACTATCCTGCTTTGTTTTCCAATAGGTCTCGCAGGTCCTTCTTGTAGCCCCGGGCCTTAGTATTATTGTTTATTGGTGACGGGGTGCGGTCTGGACTTCGAGCTGGTATGCCGCTTTGTCTCAGCCACGGGGTGGTCGGTCAGCCGCATCATGCACTGGTAGTGTGGGCTTTAACGCCTCCACCTCGAGTTGAGGTAGCAACCTGCGCTTTGGGTAACTTTTGGTAGGGCGCTCGAGTCCGTATTCCTCGGTAGCTAGGACCTCGGTCCATCTATCAATTAGCAGATCTTGATCAGCTTGAAGCTGTTGCCGCTTTTTCTTTAGGCTTTTTGCAGTGGCTATAAGCCGGCGCTTGAAGTGCTCCTGCTCGATGGGATCCTCAGGCACGATGAATTCCTCATCGCAAAGGCTCATTTCATCTTCGGAGAGAGGCATGTAATTATCATCCTCTGATTCTCCATCAGTTGCCTATTCCTTAGGGCTAGCTTGCCCATCCTCTTGCTCAGTCTGCTCGAAGCCTGGCTGGGCAGGATTGTTTTCGTCTTCGGCACCATCCGGATTGTTATCTCTTGTGCCGGTATCACTATTTTTGCTATGGCAGGGCTTGGAGCGGCGCCTATGACGCCGGTGCCTAGATTGCTTCTCCAAGGGGCTATCTTCCGTTGCCTCATCGCCATTGCTTTCTTTGGGGGTGTCCACCATATATATATCATATGATGCGGTGGTTGTCCAGCGCCCTATAGGCGGTGGTTCCTGTTCTTCTCCTGCATCGTCGTCCATACCGTCAATGTCTGTGGAGTTGAAGTCAAGCACGTAGGTTAAGTCATCGACAGTGGCTATTAAGTGGGTGGTGGGTGGGGAACGAATTTCTTCGTCGTCCGCTTCCCACTCAGGCCGGTGTAACGCCCCGGATTCGATGCGCCAGGTGTCTGTCAGTTATTCGCCGTCGTTGCCATGTCATTTGCTTGCGTATTGCATTTTGCCATGTCATTATCTGCATTTCATTTGCATGTTTTTTCAAAACTTCCATCCGTTCGGGTTTCCCCGGTTCTCTCCGTTGTCCGTTCGGAGTCCAGACCACACTCGCACGCGCCCGCGGCACCTCCGAAATATTATTTTATAAGTGGCATAAAAATGTTCTCGGAATGGGATGAGAGTTGACGTGCGGTCTTATTATAGTGTAGACAGAGCGCCTGTCAAGTTTCATCGCATTCGGAGTCCGTTTGATAGCCCAACCATTAAATGTATAGCGGTACCGTTGTCGGTACCTTTCGTCGGAAGTTTTGGTATCCGAAACTACCGCTGGGCTGCACTTCCCTTCTCTTCCCTCAGGCCAAGCACTCTCTTCACAGCCCACCTAGGCCTGCCAACCCCCCCTCGCAATCAGATCCGTCGGATTACGATCGGAGGCTCCGAAACGGTCTCAAAGCCCCCTAACCCTAGCCACCTACCCTATATAATCAACCCCTAGTCCATTTTTTGGCATCCCTAGCCTTCCCCTACCTCCCAGCCACCTCCCTCCTCGAAATCAGCGCTTCCTCCCTCGAAATCCGCCGCCGGCCAACCTCTCCCCGCCACTTGGCACCGTCCCATTGGCCGCGCCGCCATATGCGCCGCTGCAACCGCCAGCGTCCTCCACTCCCTGTTCGCCAAGCTTCCCCTGGCGGCTTTCTCCCGCCGTGGCCCACCCAGGCCCGGGCCAGGCCCGCGAAGCCCATCGGGGCCCGCGCTCGAGCCCACGCGCCCGAGCAAGCGCCGCCTCCGCTCGGCTCCCGTGCTCCGCCCCATGAGTTCCAGCACCTCCCCGCCGCCGCAGTCCACCGTGCCGCCGTGCGCCGCCACCGGCTCCTGCCGGAGCAGTGCGCCGCCATCGCCGAAGCTCCTCCAGGCCAGCCCTGTCTTCTCCTCCTTTCCTGCCCGTTCCCTTCTTCCCTCACCTCTCCCGTGCACCCTGCAGGCCGGCGCCGCTACGGCCCTCGTCGCCACCCGGAGCTCCCCTCGCCGCCGGCCGTCTCCCCGACCGGATCCGGCCTGGCCGCGGCCGGATCCGCGGCCTCCCCGTCGCCCTCGCTCTCCTCCGGGCCTCCCCATCACCGGCGCCGCCACTGCCTCGCCATGGCCACGACCTTGTCTGCCCGTGCCTCTGACGGGTGGGCCTCCGCCGCCGGACGTGTCCGACCGGGCACGAACATGTCCGCCCAGATCTGACCTGCGAGGTTGTTTTTTTGCCTAAGTCCCGAAAACATTTCATATTATGTGTGCATCTTTGTCAGCTTGTATCTCCCTGCATATTGCTCCGTTTTGTGCGTGTAATATGTCAAATTGTTCGTCTCAACGAGTACTTCATTTCATTCCATTGCATCATGTTCATTTGAGTTCATCTTGATGCCTGAATAATCGTTGCAAGAGTGCTATGAGATGTTAATCTGCTGAAACTGTTATAACATGCTCATTTGTCATTTTTGCCATGTTTGATGTGTGCATCCTATGAGGTTGATGTCTACATGTGTTTTATTCTATGTCATGCCATCTTCACAGTGGTGCCATTCATGTATTTTTGTGGGTCTTTTAGTGAGTGCGTCGAGCTTGTTAAGTAGTGTACTTGCTGTTGTTGTTTTGCTAGACAAATTCTGCTATTTCATGATGCTATGTAAACCTGCTCCTACAAGTCATTCTATGCATAATCTGGAGATGTTCACTAAGGATGTTTTGTTATACATGTCATGCTCTATCCATTCATGCCCATGGTTGCATTTATAGCCTACTGTAACTTGTTGTTATCTTGCCCTCAAAACTGCTAAATAATGTTTCTGTCAGCCTGTTAACATTAAGTTCAATGTTGCCATGAGCTTTGCTAGTGATCCATGCACCCTATGAACCTGTTCTTGCCATGCTTAGCTTCATAAACATGTCTTCTTACTGTAGGTTGCCTTTCCATGCCATGTATTGATCTGTGGTGAGTGGTACAAGCTCACCAACATGCCTACTTATTGTTGTTCCTGCCATGTATGAATCTGTCATATAACTTGCCATGTTTACATGGGTGCCATCATATGTTTTGTGCCTTTTTAGCTCATGGTCAGTAAGGGACTTTTGTTCTATGAAATTATTGGATTCATGCCATGTCTTTGTTTGCCATGATAAGGTCATGTAGCATGTTGTTTGATAGCTCTCAACATTGCAACCTGATGTTATTTCTGTTATGTCTGAAACTGTTATTATTTGCAATCTTGCCATGTCCTTTGGAGCATGTTCTAGTTGTTTCTGGGTTTAGCTCAGTGTTCATGTTTTGTCATGCCTTACCTGTACTTCATGCCCATGCCTTTTGTTATTCTGTTGGGGTGTTGTAGCATATTGTTTTGATGCTTGCAATATGCCTAGTTGCTGTTATGGACAGATTATTGTCATATCTTGTATAGTGTCTGTGTGTGTTGAACCGTTGCTCCGTTTTGAGTGTGCTATATATGAAACTTGCTTAGAATTGCATGTAGTTTCATATTATTATGTTGCATCCTTGTTTTGGTGTGTTTGCTCGTTGTTTGTTTGCATTTTGCATCAATGCCATGTTTAACTTGTTTTGCTCATATCTTCTAGGCCGTAGCTCCGAACTAAATGAACTTTATATGTAACTTGACTAGAATTTCGTGTAGATTCTCTTGGTGCATCTTAACTTGCTGTTTAACAACTTCAATTTAATGTTTGTTCAGTTCTGGACCAATTTCTAAATTTGCATATGAGGACTTACCGGAATTGTTATATGTTGTTCCCGGCCTCATTTAAACTTGCTTTGATGTGTTGCTCTTGTTTGCATCGTCTCTTGCCATGAGTAGCTTCATGTAGCTTTGTCATGCATCATGCTTGTTGTGCATCATGTCTTGTCTATGTGTGGTGTGTTTACCATGTTGTGTGCTTCTTCTCGATAGTTCCCGTTTTCATTGCGATCGTGAGGATTCTTTCGTCTACGTGTGGTTCGTCTTCGTGGCTTCATCTTCTTCATGGACTCATTCTTCTTCCTAGCGGGATTTCAGGCAAGATGACTGTCACCTTGGATCTCACTACTATCATTGCTATGCTAGTTGTTTCGTTCTATCGCTATGCTGTGCTTCCTATCATTTGCTCTTCAAGCCTCCCAAATTGCCATGAACCTCTAACCTTTTGACACCCTTCCTAGCAACCTGTTGCTTGGCTATGTTACCGCTTTTGCTCAGCCCCTCTTATAGCGTTGCTAGCTGCAGGTGAAGATGAAGATTGCTCCATGGTGGACAGGGTTATGTTGGGATATCACAATATCTCTTATATTATTAATGCATCTATATACTTGGTAAAGGGTGGAAGGCTCGGCCTTATGCCTGGTGTTTTGTTCCACTCTTGCCGCCCTAGTTTCCGTCATACCGGTGTTATGTTCCCAGATTTTGCGTTCCTTACGCGGTCGGGTGATTTATGGGACCCCCTTGACAGTTCGCTTTGAATAAAACTCCTCCAGCAAGGCCCAACCTTGGTTTTACCATTTGCCTCACCACCACCTATACCTTTCCCTTGGGTCGACCAACCCGAGGGTCATCTTTATTTTAGCCCCCCCGGGCCAGTGCTTCTCTAAGTGCTGGTCTAAACCGGGCAGACTGTGGGGCCACCTCGGGGCAACTCGAGGTCTGGTTTTACTCGTAGGCTGACCTATCCGGTGTTGCCCTGAGAACGAGATATGTGCATCTCCTATCGGGATTGTCAGCGTATCGGGCGGCTTTGCTGGTTTTGTTTTACCATTGTCGAAATGTCTTGTAAACCGGGATTCCGAGTCTGATCGGGTCTTCCTGGGAGAAGGGATATCCTTCGTTGATCGGGAGAGCTTATCATGGGCTAAGTTGGGACACCCCTATAGGGTTTAAACTTTCGAGAGCCATGCCCGCGGTTATGTGGCAGATGGGAATTTGTTAATGTCCGGTTGTAGATAACTTGACACCAGATCCGAATTAAAACGCATCAACCGTGTGTGTAGCCGTGATGGTCTCTTTTCGGCGGAGTCTGGGAAGTGAACACGGTTTCTGTGTTATGTTTGGCGTAAGTAGGAGTTCACGATCACTTCTGATCATTGCTAGCTTCACGACCGTTCCTTTGCTTCTCTTCTCGCTCTTATTTGCGTATGTTAGCCACCATACTTGCTTAGCCGCTGCTGCAACCTCACCACTTTACCCCTTCCTTTCTCATTAAGCTTTGCTAGTCTTGATACCCATGGTAATGGGATTGTTGAGTCCTCGTGACTCACGAATTACTACAACAACAGTTGCAGGTACAAGTTTGCGATGATCATGACGCGAGAGCGATGTTGCTTGTTTTGGAGTTCTTCTTCTGCTTCTTCTTTGGTCAGGGGATAGGTTCCAGGTCGGCAGCCTGGGCTAGCAGGGTGGATGTCGTTTGAGTTCCTGTTTGTGTTTCATCCGTAGTCGGATGGTGCTCTTATGTAATATGATGTTGTATTCGTGTGGCATTGTATGCCTTTTGTATGTATCCCCATCTATTATGTAATGTTGATGTAATGATATCCACCTTGCAAAAGCGTCTTCAAGATGCGCTTCTATCCTTGGTGGGACCTTTGAGTTCCTTTAGGATAGGGTCGCATCTTGGGCGTGATAGACGTACATAGTTCGGCCAAGAATCTCCCGACAAGGAAAGAGACCTTAATGAATTTAGCACATCACCCAAGGGCGAGTGCTGAAAAATATACACGGAGGTGAACTCCATGACCGGTGCCCAATCGGATTCGCTAGGCACGGACATACGCGATTCAGATCTTGTAGCCAGAGACGAGTCCGGGGGTCCAACGATACCGACCTCGTAGGAGGTGGGGTCAGTGTTCGGCTCCAAGGCTGATGAGTATGTGGCCTCCATGTCGGGGTCCATCCACCCGTCCTCGGATGGCACAATCTGCTCCGGATTGATTCCCGGGGCCACCGCAGGCGCGATCTCCCGAACACTGTCCGATGGCAGATCTAAGTCATGCTCGTCGTGACTGTTGGGCGCACCTGAGTCGGGCTCGAATCCATCGAAGATCAAGTCTCCGTGGATGTCGGCAGTATAGTTCAAGCTTCCAAACCTAACCTGATGGTCAGGGGCGTAGCTATCGATCTGCTCCAGGTGGCCAAGCGAGTTGGCCCGCGGTATGAAGCCGCCGAATACGAAGATCTGTCCGGGAAGGAAAACCTCCGCCTGAACCGCGTCATTGAAGATGATTGAACGAGCCATCAAGCCCTATCGCGACGGCACAGTGGAACTCTCAATGAAAGCACCAATGTCGGTGTTAAAACAGGCGGATCTCGGGTAGGGGGTCCCGAACTGTGCGTCTAAGGCTAATGGTAACAGGAGGCGGGGGACACGATGTTTTACCCAGGTTCGGGCCCTCTCGATGGAGATAATACCCTACTTCCTGCTTGATTGATCTTGATGATATGAGTATTACAAGAGTTGATCTACCATGAGATGGTAGAGGCTAAACCCTAGAAGCTAGCCTATGATTATGACTGTTGTTGTCCTACGGACTAAACCCTCCGGTTTATATAGACACCAGAGGGGGCTAGGGTTACACAGAGTCGGTTACAGAGAAGGAGATCTACATATCCGAATTGCCAAGCTTTCCTTCCATGCAAAGGAGAGTCCCATATGGACTCGGGACGAAGTCTTCAATCTTGTATCTTCATAGTCCTACAGTCCGACCAAATTATATAGTCCGGCTATCCGAGGACCAATTAATCCAGGACTCCCTCAACGGTACACGGAGGCACAATGAGATGGAGACAGAGACGGATAAGGAGATGGAGATGGAGTGGTGCTATGGGAGGGGAGAGGGAGACGAGGCCAGGCGCCAATGTGTTGTACAGCGGCGGTGACAAACTGCACAGTGCACAGGGTGAGGCTGACTTTGGTAACCCGAACACGCCGCCTAGACTAGTGTCAGGCGCAGGGTGTTGTCACTTCACTGTGAGGACCGGATGAATAGTATTTTGACCATCAAGTGTACCATAGTTGTACTACTACTACTACTAGTAGTAGTAGGAACATGAGTACTCCAGTATTGTATAGCGGAAATAGGTCTCCCGTGCTAGCATGCCTGTTCACTTCATCCTTCAGGTATCATCCATATTGCGAGCAGAACCAAATTCTCGTGCATGCGGAAGCGCGAAGATGGGCCTTTGATGAGGATAACCGTGTACCCCCTCCGTCTAGGTGAGCGCAACCTAGGTGGATGTAGATTGGACGAGAAAGAGCACCGGGACGAGCAAAAGTTCCAACCACGGCACTGTTACAAAAGGAAGCAAAATCAGCAACTAATACATAGTTATAAGGATGCCTTTCAGCTCTCCAAGAAGGCCCAATCAATGCCCTGCCATGATGCATGCAGTGGTTGTTCTGGTGCATCAAGGATGGCATGCAGATTGTTCCACACTTGAGAAGAGGAAAAATGGAAAGGTAGAATGCGGCAGCTGAGGAAGAGAATGCTGGCTAACGAGGCTGGGAGGGGATCGAGCAGAAAGTTAATGCTCCACGCCTAAAGGTTTTGGGAAAACCTAATTTTCATAAGGTGACTTACTCACCTAAACGGAGGGAGTATTCCTTAACCAGAGAATGTTGTGTCTCCCACTCACGCGCCAATATCCATCTGAACCATCTATGACACATTTTTTTATCTGTTTGCATAGGTCCCACCTATCAGGAAGGATGGGCACGTACATGAACAGGTACGACTCATCAGTCTACCCGCATAGCCTTTTCGTTTAGTCTACCTAGCCGTCTAATCAACTGCCTGCACGGCACTTCTCCCATTTACTTCTCCATCGGGAACCGATTTTCCTCGGCTTCTTCACCTCCCCTTCGTCTTCATTTGCATCCAAACCCCACTACATTCACATTGTTTTAACCTCTTTAAATAATCATCTACTACTTCAGTTAGACTAGCCATCTAATCCTAATTCTCCAAACCATAGCCATCCGTTCCAGCGGTTCCAAATGGCAAAAGAGATCGAGATGCAGGTTTTTAGCGTCCAACATGTCCTCGTCGAAGGCTCGTTGAGCATAGTTTCCACCGTCACCGTCCACCCAAGGGTTGTTCGGCAGTGGATCAACAACGTATCCAACTCCCTCAAAAAGTTAGAGACGAGGGTCATCAGTCTCGACTTAGAGTACACGGAGCGTGCCCCTGGGAAGATCCAATGCACCGTCGTCCTTTAGCGGTGCCTCGAAGATGATGGTTTGGTGTACCACATCATACACTCGCCCTCCATACCCGGTGAGCTTCACGATTTCTTGTCCCGGGAGGACATATACTTCTGTGGGGCAGCCATCGAAGGGGACAAACAGAAGCTGGAGCCGTACAACCTTGATTTGAAAAGCATCGCTGACCTACAAACTAGAATCAAAACTCCTGTAGAAGATTGTGATAAACAGACACCATCCCTATTCGATGTAGCAAATTTTGTGGTCGGTACAAATCTTCAGAAGGGTGACGAGACGGTGGCATTAAGGTCGTCTGGATGGGAGAATTGTCCCTTGACGTACGAGCGGATAAAATATGCTGCCCTCGATGCCCGTGTGAGTTTCGAGATAGCTGCAAGGTCCAAAGAGCTTGTTGCGAAACCGTCTCCCACAGAAAATGAGAACAAGAAGAAGAAGAAGAAAAGGCTGCACCAGCAGGAGGGCATTATGGATGGATGAACTATTTCCTCTCTTGTAAAAAAATTATTCCCTCTCGGTGTATATTGATATAGATGGACTATTTCGATGGTGTGCATGTCTTTGGAACAAAGTAGTAGCATGGGTCCGCTTGACTATAAGGAACTATTTATCTGCATATATAGCTTTCTCTACTACTCCTTCCAGTGATCGGTATGTAGTGCATGCGTCCGTAGACATGACAGCTTGTCCATGGAAGTTCAACTACGGCGACCATCACGTTTCATCCACTGCCACTCACGATTCCCATGACGCCGCTCCAACCCACGACACCACGTCCCCCAACGTGCGCCTCACCCCTCTCGGCCGCACCGCACCTCTGCCTTTGTGTGCATGACATGTGGGCCGCCTAAAATGCGGCGAGCATCAAGTTTCTACCACAGCCACACACGATTCCCACGACGCTGCTCGAACCCATGACACCATACGTCCCCCGACCTGCAGCTCACCCCTCTCGGCCCCACTGCCCCTCTGCCTTCGGGAGCATTACATGTGGACCATTCACCTATCGGGTCCACATGTTATTGACTTAAAGGTAGGTTTAGTAAGGCGCTGAAGCTCAGTCCCGATGGCCCTGAGAGGGAAATGTAACTCCTGCGCAAGGCCCTGTGGTGCTACCGCTGCACGAACTCGTGCCAAACTCGAGATTTGTTTCTTTAATATACATGCACGCAACGTTTTAATGGACATTGTAATCTCAACATGTGATGGGGATCTCTACATTTGAATTTGAAACTTATAAAACGAAAATATTCAAAACAAATAAACTAGGAGAGAGGGAGTATATCGTAGGATGTCTCCCATACGAAATAAGTCCCCTAGTTTGTCACCGCGAAGATGCGGTTAGAAAGGAGCACGGCATCTTCGTACTCGTACGGCAACAAATCAGCCGCAGACAGCGTGGTTTGCCTTTGACCGCCATGTGCAAGGTTCGTGCTATCTTATTCAATCTCACTGTGGTTCCATCATACCAATTCGTGCGGTGGCCCGTTGCATGGCTGATCCCAATGTTGGACAAAGGTTCTACGGGAACGGTGTCACCGTTGTAAATGTTGTGCAAATTGATGTTGGTACCCTCCCGTACATATGCAAGCCAATCTCCACTCGCACCGAGCCTAACTTGTGAAATAGTGGGCAGGGGGAGAATTAGGAAATGGACACGGAAGTAGTCTTCAGAAAGCATTTACTACGTGATCAAACTCATCTTACCTGCTCATCGGAGGAAATCCGAGTGCCCCTCAACATCGTCATCTCAAGCGGCGTCAACTTGCAACTACGGCCACACCGCGCTGGAGAGACCCCCAAGGAAACGTCCTCGTGTGTTCCAGGGAACATCAAGATGCATTTGTATGAGTAGTTTATCTTGTGAGAGAAAAGGATGAACGAGGGAAGGCCTCTAGAGATAGAGATAGACACTACTACTACCAATGTGATGGCCCGTGCGTTGCAATAGATCCAAAGTAGTACTCCCTCCGTCCCAAAATAAGTGTCTCGACTTTATAATAACTCTAATACAAAGTTGTACTAATGTTAAGACACTTATTTTGGGACAGAGGGAGTAGAATAATACTTGTTCACGTGCTTGAAATATAAACACTCTAGTTTTGATATACATCTGTCAGTAGATATGACAGCTTGTCCATGGAAGTTAAACCACGGCAACCATCACGTTTCTTGATTCTACCACTGCCACACCCACACGCGATTCCCACGATGCCGCTCCAACCCACGTCACGACATCCCCTGACGTGGCTATCACTGCCTTGCCCTTCCTTTCCTTTGCTGACAGGTGGGACCCATACTTGGCGGTCCCACATGTCAGTGACAGAATGGTAGGATTGTTCACGTCAAGGGATCCTCATCCCCCCGACGTGCGCCTCATCCCTATCGGCCCCACCGCTCCTCTGCCTTTGTGTGCATGACATGCGGGCCAGCTGAACTGCGGCGACCATCAACTTTCTACCACAGACACACCCAATTGGACGCGGTTTGCCTGCTCCACTGGTGTGCTCCGATCCGTACTCCCGCACCATCGAATTTTCATCCAGCGGCTGTGACACATTTTGTCCCGGGCATCAATCCTCTACTGTAGTACTTCTGTACTACATGTAGTACCCGCCGATGTGGCCATCTACGCCTCGTAACGCCCCGACGCCCAGCCAGTGGCGGAGCTACAAACTGTATGTTGGGCGGGCCAGATTTGGCTAAGCTAATAAGAAGCATGCAAACTTTACCTTGTTTGAGCTAACTTTGCCATAACACCTACTGATTTAACCATGGATGGGGCGGGCCATAGCACAGTTTTGCATGTGCATAGGTCCACCACTGCGCCCAACTGTTGCACCCTCGCCACGGCCATGCCACCACCGGCTGGTTCATCTCGAACGAGTGAGTCAGGAACCATGCCACCACCATGAGAATGACATGTGGGCCAGCTGCATTTAAGGTTGCATGTCATTGACTCATAGGCCGGGCACTAGGCCACTAAAGTTCGGTCCCGTGGGCCCTGAGAGGGAAATGTAAATCCTGTGGCAGGCCTTGTGGTGGTCCCGCAGTATGATCTCGTGCCAAAACCGGAATTTGTTTCTTACTACTACCAACTAGTACTAGTAAGGTACACGTGCATTGCACGCATGAGATTCTGGTGGTTTGTGCATTATGCATCTACATGTGGAGTTTTCTAGATTCTACATGTGGCAAAATATGGTGGAATCTAGATCATATCCAACGGCAAGTAGTGCTCTGATTTTCCATCTTTGTACCGTCGGATTGGCTTCATCCAACGACCAACTTTCAAAGTTATTCACACACTATATAGGGGTATAGATATATAGATGTTTGGTTTGCAGCCTAAGGTTGCCACCGCCTAAGATTAGGCGTGCCACAATATCTTAGGAATGTGTTTGGTTCATTGCTACACTTGTGGCTTGCCACACTTTTCTAGCTACATGGTCCACATGTCATAGACTCACCTTCTTGCCAAATCTTGCCACACTTGTGGTGCCCATTTTGAGCATAATTGGTTTGCTACCAACATTTGGCATTGCCAAAATATGGCAAGCCAGCATTTGGCAAAACCAAAATTTGCCAATGTTTGACAACCTTTTGTGAGATTGGCAACAAAGTTTGGCAAGTTACCAATCTCTAGCCAACATTTGGCAGCTGCCAAAATTTGGCATGCCAATTTTTGACATCAAACCAATTATGCTCTTTGTTAGCCACATTTTTTGCGGCAGACACAGGGGTTGCTCATAAAAAAATCTTTGCCTTAGGTGTGGCTAGAACCAAACACCTACCTAACTTGGTCAAACTTGCCTAAGGTTAGGTGTGGCAAAGTGTGTCAAGGTGTGGCTAGGAACCAAACAGCCACTAAGATTGCCAAAGATTGCCACACGTAAGGTTAGGCAAGTTTGACTAACTTAGGTGATTGTTTGGTTCAAGCCACACCTTAGGCAAGCGACACTAAGGCCCCACATGACATACACACACAAAATGTGGCAAGATTCCCTTAGGCTTGCCAACTTGTGGCTCTCATTTTGAAAAACTAATAACTTTGCCTAAGCTTAGTTGTGGCAAAGTTAGTCATGAATTAAGTTCAACCATGGAGTCTTCTAGATTATACATGTGGCAGAATTTGGTGGATCGTATCCAACGGCCAGTAGTGCTTGGATTTGCCATCTTTGTACCGTTGGATTGGCTTCATCCAACGACCAACTTTCAAAGTTTTTCACACACTATATATGGGGTATAGATATAGATATGTCGGTCCGTTGCAATGGATCCAAAGTATATATATTTAGTGGAGTGCACTCTAAACACATTATCTATTTATTTTTCTCTAAATTTTGTAGCCGTGCAACCAAGCCACATAAGCTTCATGGGTGCCCCCCACATCATATTATTCATACTACGTTGACTGGAAAAAAGATAAATCACCCAAAACAAGATCTTCCCGTTTTTTGTTCCTACGATGTTGTGCCGTGCATGCACCTACTAGTTGTATAGTGGTAGTACTAGTAATATGGTATTAGGAGTACAAACTTGGTACTAGTAGGAGTATTACTAGTACGGAATGCTCCTACTCTATCAACGAGCCCCATCTGACACCAAATTTCTTGGCTTCCGTGCTACAGCTAGATCTTCCCCTCGTTTCTGTTTTCCAACCTGGCGGCGGATGGGGTGCGGTTTGCCAATAGTCGGTTTGCTCAACGACGGTCCCACATGAAAGTGAAAATGCTAGGCAACACGCCTTCCCGAAGCTATGTGTCGCGTCGGACGGGCCGTGGAGTACTCCCGATTCCCGGGCATGTGGGGGTGTGACGTGAACGCGGCAGGCCTTTTCCTTTTACTAGCAATGTGCCCATGCATTGCGACGGATCCAAAGTAGTAGAATAGTAGTACTTGTTCACAAACTTGAAAGAAATCACTCTTGTTTTGATATACTCCTAATATATTACTCCCTCCGTACTTAAATATTTGTCTTTTTAGAGATTTCAAATGGACTATCACATACGGATTATATAGACATATTTTGAAGTGTAGATTCACTCATTTTGCTCCGTATGTAGTCACTTATTGAAATCTCTAGAAAGACAAATATTTAGGAACGGAGGGAGTACTTTTCACTCAAAATATATTTCTCAGGCTGTTTTGATGAGGTGAGGGTTGCTTTCAAGATAATAAGGGTTTTTTTGCAAATTGGAGCAGAGAAATGGGCTATTGTTGCAAAAATGCCACAACTTACCTCACAGCTGTTACATGCAGATCTAATGGTCAGAAACGATGGATGGCAGACACACCACCATCACCAACTAAGTCTTTTATAAGGAAGTACGAGTAGAGAAACATGGATAAATTGTAACATTTGGTTCCGCTCCTTGGCACGATCGATAGATAGAAATAACAATTGCAAACACTAGGGAGGGGCTAGTTCCGCCAGATAAGCAGGGTACATAGTACTAGGTTGGCGCATCGTCGGTTTGGTCACACGCGGTCCGACATGTTCTAGTATTTCTAGCAAGATGCCCGCGCGTTGCACGAAGTTGATGGAAAAGGTAAGCACAACTTATAAATTGACGGATGGAGTACTAGTTACAGTGATGCATATAATTAAGCAAAGGGATCGCACATGTCGGTATTGACTAGAACGAGAATGCAACAACACAATAAGAATTAAGGCCACGATGATGCGATCACAGTGGTGGTTTCAGAAGGCAAGAAGAAAGATGGACCCATGAAGTACGACCTCCTCCTCCTCAACTTAGTGTGCCGGGCCACCGACCGGCGGCTAAGGAGCGGCGCCTTTTGTGGCGAGGTCGAGGTGCTTCTTAGAAAAGGCATCCAAGGCTTCCAGCCGGTTGAGGAAGGCCAACATCGTAGCGTCCTCACTAGCCTTGTAGATACCTATGTACACGATTTGCTTGTACACGTGGATGTGTAGGTCGACAAATTCTTGCAGGGCGAGGCGCCTCGCGGCGAGCGCAACCTCCAGGTGGACATTCTTCGTGGCGTCGGCAGGCAGTCGTAGGGCCACCAGTGCTTGAAAGAGGTTCCGGCCATGGAGGCCGATTAGGGTGGCAGGCAATGAGGAGCCCGGGCGCGCGGGCTGGAGGAGTACGGCGATGTCGTCCGCGAGCTTCTTAAGGACGGTGAACTTGTTGCTGGTGGCAACAATAATTTGGTCCAACTGAGAGTCATAGTTGGCGTCGACAGCGGCCATCCACCAGCCGGTCTCCAACATCGTCTGGAGACAATCCTCGGCGCCATGTCACAGGCCGACGTCGTGGACCATCTGGCACAGACGCTGGCCGCTCACGCGCATCGCCGCCATGGGTCTGGAGTGAGCTCTTTTGCACTTAGTGTAGGTGCTTAGGCAAATGCTTAGGTGCGTATGATGTGGTAGATGCATTGGAATGGAGGGGTGCCTTTATATGAGGACAATGAGGGCAAACTGCGTTGCATTCACATCGTGCAGCCTCTTTTCCCGGACCTCCTCCCATTACTTCCCTCATGCATTAATTGAAGGAGGATGCATTGGTTGTTCAACATTTCGGGAACCGCTACTCCCTCCCTCGTCTGCATTAAAGCCATATCGGGAACTGCATCGCCCGTTGTCAAATCGAATACTCCCTCCGTCTAGGTGAGTAAGTCATCTTATGAAAACCAAATAGTAAACACATAGGCACGGTGCATTAACTCTCATGTTGTTTCTTATTTTTTGACATAAATAGAGGAATCAACCAATAAGAGATGTGGGGCTTGTATGCTTTTAATGACTTGAGACTATTAAACATGACATGCAGTGGTTAGTTCGTTGCACGCAATGATATTAATAATACTTAGTATCATATATTACTCCCTCCGTCTAGGTGAGTAAGTCATCTCAGGTTGTGCACCATGACCAAGGAGGAGGGGAAAACAAGAGAACTTAATGTTCATTTGCTAATTAATAGCATTGCATGCAATGAACTAACCACTGCATGTCGTGTTTGGTAGTCTCAAGTCATTAAAAGCATGCACACCCCACATCTCTTATTGGTTGATATGTCAAGAAACAAGAAACGAGGTAGAATTTAATGCACCGCGCCTAAGTGTTTTGGGATTATTTGGTTTTCGTAAGATGACTTACACACCTAGACGGAGGGAGTAGTATCATGTACTACTTTATTTATTGCCATGTATGACACATAGTAGCATAGCATTTATTATGATACGGTATCATGATATGATACTAAACTCTCTCTTTCTTCATTTAATTCTATGACACATCATCAAAATTGCCTAGTTGGCATGCATGGTATAGCTATGATACTACCATTACAAGCAGCCTTAGCAAATAAACATTAAGTTCTCTCATTTTCCTCTCCACCTTGGTTACCTAGACGGAGGGAGTATACTGTACTATTTAAAAGTCGAGGGCGGGGCTTTTCCTGCGCGGTAGGCGGGGCAGTTCCGCCTAGTCGGTTCGACAGAGACGCGAGAAGATGAGGGAGTAGGCTGCTACAAACGTAGGGCTGTGTGATTTGACAGCGAGTTACTGCTGTGATTTGACTTGCTATTATCATTTTAACTGCGGTGATACGACCTGCGTGAGTCTCCTGATTCCTGACCACCTCCATACAGGTGCCTCTCCCAATGCTCCACCATGTAGTTGAGGCTGGTGAGAGCCCACTTCTCCACTTTTTCCTTGCCTCTTTCCTCCACATATGCAAAAATGCCATGTAAAGCGGGCTTATAGCCCACTATTGTAGTGCTTACTTGCTCCTATAGGTGCTAAGCTTGCCACATAGGCATAAAGTCTGGTGTGGCAAGTTTGGTAACCCAAGGAAGAAACGGTGCTCAGCGCGTGTACCTAGGTGAAAAGGCAATTTTGAGTCTATAGCTAATTAAATGAAGCAAACTTAGCAACAAAAAACTAATAAGCACCTATGCATTGGGGACTTGATTGCTAAGCCATTTAATGCCCTTAGCACCTCATCTAAAGCACCATTTCATTGGAAGAGGTCTCTCCTTGGCAAATGCAATAAATACTACTACGAAGAAAGAGATAGAGAGAAGTAAAAAAATACACTTATAGCCAACCTTATAGCTAACCTTGTTGTAGTATGAGTGACTAAGTGATGACATGCCAACATCAGATAGCCTAACGCACCGTGTTAAATCTCCAAGGGCGCGACCGCGCGAGCGACGCGACGGTCGTGGTAGGCGCGACCATGATACGGGCTGCTGGCAACCCTTGGATTTGAGATCGAATGATCGCATGCTAAGTTGCTGAAAATTTGAAGAATAACCCTCCAGGATAGGATATTCACCCTTAGGTCTAGAATCACGCCATGCAACCGTTCGATCTCAGATCCAAGGGCTCTCGGAAGCCCGTATCATGGGAGAATGGAAAGCCACTACCCTGCTGTTCGCACGCTGGCAGTTCGCTCCTACTCATCCCCGCACGGCCTTTAATATTACGGCGGTTCGCTCCTAGTCATCCCGTCCTTTCACATTACGGCAGTTCCACTAATCCTAACCCTCCTCCCAAATCCATGGCGTCCCAAATCTCCATGATCGGTGGTGAGTACAAGGTTAGAACCATCACCGGCGATGAGTTCGACGTCATCTACACCCGTTCTTCCGTGACGGTGAAAGGATGCCTTTCTCGCTTCAAACGCATGTTCGAAAACTCAGATGATGAGTGGGTCGTTGGGCTAGATGTTGAGTACACCACAGTCTTGGGATGAGAGAAGGATCTAAAGGAGGAAGAGCGGAAGAAGCCCGCCGTGATCCAGGTTTGCATGCATGACTTATGCTTGGTCTACCACATATGCCATGCCGACGTTGAATGCCTGGATTTTAAGAACTTCCTCAAGAGCAACCTAGTCAAATTCGTTACTGTAGACTTTACGAACGACAAAGAAGTCCTCGGTCGGATAGGCCTCATTGTAGGCAACCCCTTCGACCTCCAGAAGAATCGGTTGCTGCCCTCCAGTGGCCAGCCTTCAATGCTGACCCTGGCAGGAGCCATGGTTCATCCTTCGTACAGCAAACAGGAGAAACCTCAATACACGTTTCATCTTCATGCATGGCAGAGGAATGTACTAGATATAAACCACATCCACTACGCTGCAATGGATGGCTACCTTTGTTTCAATATCTACAAGGGTTGGATGAAGAGCAAGAGCCAAGTGTGCGGTTCAATCAAAGAAGTATCGGCCAAGAGGAAGAGGGACAAGGACGAAGTCGAGGACGTGGACGAGGACTCCAAGTAAGGTGGAAGTGTCGTTGCTCATGGTGGTTCTAATGCAGTGTCTACCGGATTAGTTGCAAAGTTTAATTTCAGGTGTGCTTAGTTTAATTTGAGGGGTGTGTTGTGCTGAGCCCCCAGCAGAACTATGTTATGTTTCTTCTCGTTACTTTAACTCTTCAGTACGTACATACTAGTATTTCTTACATTTCATCTTTTAGTTGGTATCGTACTATGACTCGTTTCTTCACATTATATACGTACAATATATATGGCCAACATCATATAGCCAGCAGTTTAGTTGTCAAAGAATTTCAGGGTGCTTAGTTTTGTCAAAGAATTCCAGGGTGCTTAGTTTTATTTGAGGAGTGAGTTGTGCTGGACACCATTATGGTGACTAGCCTTTTTAATAGTACTATATGCATAATTTGGCGACGAGCGCTCTCTATATGTACCAGCTTTTTTTCATTTCAAGTTTTGCTCCATGGCGCAATCCATCGATACTACTACTCTACAAAAGTGGAGTATATGCATTTTTTAAAAGGCTAGAGGGCGGGGCAGTCCAGCTTGGTCGGTTTCACGAGAGGCGAGGGCCTTTGTGATTTGACGGCTCATTACTGCTGTCAAATCAAATAGTACTGCGCCGCCCGCTGCAAGCCCGGCTGAACACACCTCCTCGCATCCATTAAACCCCTCCGTTAAACCCGCATGCAAACCGAGAATCCTACTCCGGCCACAAGTCCGTTCATGAGCGGGCTGGAATTAAACACAACACCAGCCGAGCTCCTCCCATCCGTCCTCAGTTTAAACGAGGCCACACGCCGGCCAAGCTCCTACCGTCCGCCCTCTATTTACACGAGGCCAGATAGACAGCGGGCAAGAATCGCACCCCTCTGCCGCTCCCCCATCTCCTCCTTCACCCTTTTCTCCACTCTTCCAATGGCTTCCGAGGAGCCGTTCTCCGGCATATTACCCGGCTAGGTGGCCCGCCGAGCCCTCCGGATATGGGCGAGGCCGCTCGGTGCTTCAGCAACCTCACTTGGCCCGACGGAGCAAGTTGCCGCCCCAAGCAGACGCATGGTTCAGCAACTCGCCGCTCCAGTTCAGCTCGATGAGGAGTGGCAAGTTGCTCCATGCCGGCACGGCGGCGAGCACGCCGGTACGGGCGTCGTCGCTGCCGCGTCGTACCGCGCCACCAGTGTCTGCGGTGGCCGCACCTCCCGTGTCTGTGGGCGCGCCTCCCATGCCTGCGGCAGCGCCATGCAGGCAGAGACAGAAGCCGGGTGCGTGGAGGGCGACGAGTCGATGGCCAGCTTCTCCGTGTCCACCTCCATCATCGAGGAGCAGTAGAACATGGGAGGCTGCCGTCACTTGGGACCCTTGAAGGCCACCGCCGAGGCGACGACTGCGCATTCAGGTGGTTTCTTTGCTTCTTCGTCTCTTCCGAGGACCTTCATCGACCCCGCAAGTGTCTGACGGACATGAGGAAGACAAAGGGATCTGCGGGCGGCCATTTAGATTATGTACTCCCTCTGCAGCTGGCAGGAAATATTTGTTCTAAGAATGGATAAATTGTATGTATCTATAACTAAAATAAGTCTAGATACATCCATTTCTAGGACAAGTATTTCCGGACGGAAGGAGTACTAATTATACCAAGAGAGCCAGATTGGCACCGCTTAGTTCATGTAAATGTAATGAAATCCATCATGTTTATATGAAGATCCGGCTTTTTTATACGAAATCCTTCATGCTTATATGAAATCAGCTGTGTTTGCACGAATTTGATCTGGTTGGTTTGAGTTGTGAAAATGTATGCCGCTGGCATTTGATGTCGTCCTCCGTGGAAGGAAGTGGGAGGAAATTTGTCGGCTGTCGTTGGAGATACTCTTATGCTGGAAATAATAGAGTGACATCCAATCCATTTGAGTTAATTGCATGTATGATTGTCCCTCTATAAAAAGTTAATTGCATGTACAGTGTACACGTGACTTGCAGGGCGGCTACAGCTTCGTACAAAAAGTTAAAAAGAAACAAGTCCATCCTTAATCTTGTATTCTAAGTACTTTGTGGGTTCCACTATCAGTACAGTAGTGAAAGAAGTATATATTAAATAAGTAATATATAATATAAAAATTTAAAGTTAAAAGACAGAATTCGAACTCATGTCATCACGTTGCGAGCATCCGGTGCTAACCAGTCCAGCACATTTTTGTTGTAGACCATGCTAGAGATATATCTCCATGTCTACTCTTATACTCCATTCGTTCCTAAATATTTGTATTTTTCATATTTCAAATGGACTACCACATACGGATGTGTATGTAGACATATTTTAGAGTGTGGATTCACTCATTTTGCTCTGTATGTCTTTTTAGGAAGGGGTCAGATTTCTCCATGATTTATTTATGAGGTATCTAGATGGCACTGCAGCGCCAAGAAAAGAGGCTAACATCAAAATTATGGACTACTTTTTTGAGTATGTTGGTAAGGTTCGATCATAGTCACTTGTTGAAATCTCTAAAAAGACAAATACTCCCTCCGTCCAGAAATACTTGTCATCAAAATGGATAAAAGGAAATGTATCTAGACGTATTTTAGTTTTAGATACATCTCTTTTTATCCATTTTGATGACAAGTATTTTCGGATGGAGGGAGTATTTAGGAACAGAAGGAGTAGAAAACAGAGTTGGTGATGATGGTGTGCGTGTCATTCTGCAATATAGGCCGTCGGATTTATATCTAACGATTAGGAAAGAAACTATGGCAATTTTGCAAAAATATACCCACACGCCTCACCACGTTCACAAATAAGGCCTTCCCTTGTTCAACCTTTTCTCTCACAAGATAAACTACTCATACAAATGCATCTTGATGTTCCGTGCAACGCACGGGTAGCTAGCTAGTTTCTTTTAAAATAGTTGCTGCGATAATTGGGTTGAAGTGATATATTTTATGTCTGGCCCGAATTATTTCAGATTCACTAGTAGTAACAAAGAAAAGGTTGCCTTGTTAATTAACAGAAAACAGGGTGAAAACTATAACATGAGGCCGGTAAAAACAAGGCACACTGGGTTCATCGTCATCGTCACTACAGTTGTGCGCGCGCGAGAAGTCTACATATCGAGGGGGCTACCGAGAGAGGCACCGAGACACAATGTTTGAGAGAGAAACTAATTGACAGATTATGATCGGATCGAGTTGTCACCCTTTTGTTGTCATTGGTGGGGGGAGGTGGAGAAAGACGTATCGAGAGTGCGCGCGGTAGGCACAGAGGCACAACTAGCGAGTGTGTGTGTATGTGTGTGTGTTTGAAAGAGGAGTAGATAGATTATTTTCAAGATCGAGGTGCCACCCTACTCCTTCGGTGTCAGGTCGTGTGTGTGTGTGTGTGTGTGTGTGTGTGTGTGCGTGTGTGTGTGTGTGTTTTAGAGAGAAGCCAGTCGATA